>NC_141900.1:108092368-108402464 GCF_057802395.1 Ceratotherium simum simum
ACCTACTGAAAGACATCTTGGTTGCTTCCAGGTTTTGGCAATTAAGAATGCAGCTGCTATAAGCATTCGTGTGCAGGTTTTTGTGTGGACATAAGTTTTCAACTCCTTTAGGTAAATACCAAGGAGTATGATTGCTGGATCATACGATAAGAATATGTTTAGTTTTATAATAAACCACCAAAGTGTCTTCCAAGGTGGCCACACCAGTTTACATTCCCACCAGCAATGCATGAGAGTTCCCGCTGCTCCACATCCTCGCCAGCATTTGGTGGTGTCAGTGTTTGGATTTTGGCCATTCTAGTAGGTGCGTAGCGGTATCTCACTGTTGTTTTGGAATAGATAATTTTCATGTTGTTTCATGTTTGTTCACGCAGACACAAAATGAAAAGCCTCCTCAATTCATTTTACTAAGTTAGCATAATTCTTGTATAAATTTTGACCAAAATAGTATGAAAAATTACAAGACCAATCCCATTTATGCATACAGATGCATTAAATTGTAAATAAAATACTACCAACTCAAATCCAGCAGAATATTGAAAGAATAATGCACCTTGATTTCAGAAATGAGGTGATGGCTTAATACAGGACATTATTAGTATAATTTATGGCATCAATAGGCCTAAGGATAGAAAAAAAAGCTCATTTTGATAAATTTCTAAGAGATTCTATTCATAATAAAAAATGTCTTAGCAGATTAGGAATAGAATGATTCTTCCTTAGCTTCGTAAATATTCTGTCCTTTAAACTAAAACCTAACATCAGACATCAGGATAAAACAATCAACAGATCCTTATTAAACTTAAGAATAAGGCAAGAGAGCTCACTTTCCCACTTTAACACTGATCAACAAGTTTTGGGCAATGCAATAAAACAAGAAAAACATAAGAAATGATATACATCTCCAAAATGTAGAGAAAAACATTATGGTAATTTGTAGATGTTTTGATTGTCCTCCTAGAAAAACTCAAGAGAATAAATGGAAAAACACCATTGGAACTATTAAAAAAGCTTGTACTAAAGTTGCTAGTTACAGCATAAAAACATCAATCAATAGGTGTTCTACATGTGGGCAATAACTAGTTTGAAAATTTAGGAGGAGAAAAGGTTATATTCATTATAGTGTATAAAATATCTCGGAATAAATTTAAGAAATGTACAGAACTCATATTACAAACAATCCAAATTTTATTTAACTAAATGGAAAGATATGCCATGTTCCCAAAGTAAAGATTCAATACTGTAAAGATAAACTTTTCCCATAATTAAGAAAAAAATATAATGAAGTTCCAACCAAAATCATGTCAGGATATTTTTGGAACTTGACCAAGTGATTCTAAATCAGAGAAATAACAAACAGGTGGAAACAGAAAAACATTTTTAGAAAAGAAAATTGATGGTATACTTGCTCTACCAAACTCAAGGTATTGCGAAAAAATATTAAATCAAATAGTGTGAAAAAGCTAGAACAGAACAAAACAGAAAACAGAGAAAATATAGAAGACCCTATATTTTAAAATAATTTAGTATATGATAAAACGTACATTTCACATTAGTGGGTAAAGAATGGATTATTCAGTGAATGGTGCTGGGACTCTAGGTTACTATTTGGAAAAGAAGAGTTAGAAGTCTATTTCCCATCAGACACAAAATAAATTTCATGTTAATTAAATAATTCCATGTGAAAAAACTCATGAAAGAATCAGAAGGGGAAAAAAGAGCAATACTTATCTGATCTTAGATTGGAGAAGATCCCATAAAGGCAAAGATGGATAGATTTGACTATATTAAATTAAAAATATTTGCAAGTTAAAAATAGTATTTCAAGTTAAAATGCAAACCAAATCTGGGGAAAATATTCACATACGACAGACAAAGAGTTAAAGTTCTTAAATATAAAAATGCTCTTAAGGATCAATAAGAAAAAGTTGAACATCCAAGGAGAAAAACTGTTCCAGGAGGAACTGGCATCAATAGACAATTTGCAGAAGTAAGACAAATGGCCAATCAAAGTAAGTAAAGTGTTCAACTCCACTAGTAATCAAATAATTCACAGTAAGATAAAAAAATATTTTTTAATGATCAGATTGGCAGAGATAAAATAACAAGCTAACAGGAAGCTTGGGATTGGCGAAGGTTTGGTACAAACACTCTCATCTACGGCTATGAGTAAATTGGTACAATTTTCTGGAAGTAATTTTATTACTTTTTATCAAGATTCTTAATACTTAAACCATTTGACCCAGCAATAAATCTCTCCTAGGAATTTATCCTAAAGAAATAATAAAAAGCTACATACGATAATTTTTATTTCAGTGTTGTATATAATACCAAAAGATTGGAGACAACATAAATAGCTAAGATAGGGGATTATCCAATCAAGTCAGCCCTATTCATGTAGTGGAATACCATAGTTGTAATTCTGAAGGATATCTAATGAGTTGGAAAATTTGCATAATACAATGATAAGTGACAGAAAGATACTATCTGTCAGAAATCTTATAAGCTCAATGTTGTAAAATGAATGTTATATACATATTAAGTACATAAAATAGTGATTGCTTCTACTTGGTGGAATTAAGGGAGGTTAAAAACTGCCTTTTGTATCTTCCAAATTTCGTACCATGAGCATACATTGTCTTCATAATCAGGGGAAAAATGGAACATTATGAGACTAAAAGAAGGGCTTTGCAGACTGAAATGGAGAAGGGAAATTCCATACGAGAGCACCATGCACCGGAAATGAGTTCGGTTCTTTAGGTCTAGGTGACACATCCTGGATTGGAGAAGTGGTTTGTCGATGTTTTCTCAGCACCGCTGTTGAGGCTTCCTGGAGAGGCGACGCTTGCTAGAAGACAGGAACTGGGCATGTATTGTTCCATTGACTCTCTCCAGGTGTCCTGCATGTGTTGAAAGCTGGCCCCCTGGTGTCTTGGTGGGTGTGGGGTTGGGGAGGGCTCTCCCTTTCCCTCCTCCTGTCCCCAGCTCTGCTTATAGACTGGTCTTTGGCTTGGGTGACCTGGTTTCTCCAGAGGGTAAGGGGTTTCCTCGAAGGATATTTTATGATCTTGGGCATTGGGAAAGCATGAACTCCTACTCAAGTCATTCAATACTGAAGCTGCAGAAAGTGTGAGAGAAGGGACCCCAGAGTCTTAGAGTTGGGGGAGGTGGCAATCTCCAGCTCCGTCCCCATATGTGCAGGTCTCTGTCCTGTAACACCTTGAACTAATGTCCATTTGTTCTCTGATGTACACTTTAAACAGAAGGTTAACACTTCTAGAGCAGTGTTTCTCAAGTCCTGTCCAGAAATTCTGCATCAGAATCAACATACCTGGAGGAGGGAGTGTTTTATCTTATCCCAGCGCCTCCCACCCTCCAGCCTCAGCTCTGTCCTCTGGAGCAGCCCCGCGTCCTACTCCAGCTCTCTTATAACACGTGTTTGAAGACAGCTATCCTGTTCATTTTGCCAGAATATCTTTTTCCGCACAATGTTAATAATAACAATAATTTAGTGAATTTGCTGAGTGCTTACTTAGAGACAGGTATTGTGATTTACATAATAATATTATTTAGAGAAAGTTTCTAAATTACGTTTATTTTTCAGATGAGAAAACAGAGGTTCAGAGAGGTTAGGTAGCTGTCCAAAGTCACACAGCTAGTAAACAGTGGACTGGAGAGTGGACTACAAAGCCCCCATCCAGACAAGCAGCTGCAACGTGTCCCTCAGTGTGACCAGCTTTTCCGGTCTGTTCTATGCATTCTCCTAGGGACCCAGTTTAGCTTGCTTAAGATTTGCTCTCCAAAGTGTCCAGGTCTGGACCCAATATTCTGAATTTGGTTTGACCAGCTAGACTCTGGATATTAAATTCTATCGATGTAGCCCAAACTTGCGTTATTTTTTTTTTTATTATATTTTTCAGACCTGTCACATTGCCTATTGCATTCACTGGGTCTTTTTCACATGTACTAAATCATCTCTTCCCCAGCTTACAGCACACGTTTAACTTCAGTTTAGGATTTTTGTATTCATGCTGGATAAATTCCACCCTCTTAGATTGCTGTATATTTAGACCTTTCATATGTTTTTTTAAAAATTTTGATCTGGTGATTTGGATATTAGCTGTATCTTAAAGCTTGTATCAGCCTTACATGTTGTCAGCAGGTTTACATCTTCTATGTGAGTAAAACGTTGAGGAGCACAGCTCTGAGGGTGCAGACCGGTGAGCGCAGGGTCTCCATCCACGTGTGGTGAGCCCACCATGGTCCTCTGCTCTCCTGCACTGTGCCTCCCCTCTGCTGGAACCTTATGACATGGCTGTGACGTGGAGATCCCAGAAGCTGTTCTATTTAAAGCAATCCACCATAGGGGTTTGTTTAGATGACATTTCTCAGCTTCTGCTAACAGTAGGATGAAGAATGGGTGTAAGATGAATCCTGGTTAGTGACATTTGTGGCTGTAGAAATCTGGACCAAGGGGCTTCCTCCTGGACCAGAGGTCTTGCTGGGGACTCTCAGGGCTGTCCCACTCACCACTCTGGGAGTTCCCATGGCTTTGTCAACTTGCTCACCACTCTGTTGGCGCTGTCTCTCCTTTGCCAGCTCACTGCACACATCCGACTGGGCATCAGTCCACCTCTAAGTGGACTGCGCTGCTTCCCAGAGAGCCCATGTGACACCCTGTTCTTCATGCACCAGACATGCTCACTTTGAGCACGAATTACTTATCCTATAATCGTATGCTTGTAGCGTGACTGTAAAACAACGAGATGGATTCTAGAAGCCACACACAGAAAGCAGCCCCGTGATTTTTAGTGACGTCTCATATATATTAAAGTTTATCCATGACCTGGAAAAATTATGTATTGGGATAATTTCTAAAGAGTGACCTAGAAACAGTGATTGCATTTTAAATGCTCAGTAAAATGCTGGTGTCCAGCAGGACTCGCTCTCTTCCTGACCTCTGGAAGCTCAGTTAGTCCCTCTGAGAGCAGAGCAGTGTGTGGGGCTAAGATTAGGCCTTTTTAGGAACTGGATCTTCTTAGCGTGTAACCTCACACTGTTCTTCCCAGGCCCCCACTTGCCTACAACTTCTCAGAGCTCCCTGTCCCCCGACAATGGTCCCAATCTGGGCAAATCAAGGTGGGAGGTGGTGGTATCAGCAACGCTCAGGGAATGAACCAACCAAGCGGGTAAAAGCGAGGGAGGCGTTCGACTGGTCTCGGAGCCTCCGCTCTCGTCTCTCTCTTTTAAAATGAATTTGACTTTCATCCCTTGGAAACAATGCCACCATCTGGGAGAGGAACCCAGATGGGAAGGAACGGTCTCTGCCTTAGTGTGTTCTTGATGGACTCTGGGTACTGTCAGGTCACTAGGAGAGTTCAAAGTTTGACCCAAGCTTTGTATGCAAGTCGCCACAGCCAAAACACTTAGACAATTGTGCGGCTTTCCTGAGAGGAGTGGGCTTGACACGTCCCACTGTGTGCACGTGGAGGAGAGCGGGCATCTCTGGCAGCTCACATTAGCCACCGTCCTCTCAACTCCAGAGCAATGAAGTATTTGCGGAAAGAAACCCTGTACAGTTACTGAAGAGCCCACGCCAGGACATGGCGTGCAGCTTGCACCCACAGTCACGGGACGGCAGCTCCGGGTGCCCCTCAGCCCCAAACACCGCGTGCAATACCAGATATTGGCTTCTGCAAACCCTCTTCTTTGGCAAACAACATGCTCCCTCTCCTTCAAGAAAGCATCGTTGTGAAAATTACAAATTCATATGAACTCAGATCCAATCACATTAAAAAAAATCAGCATTGTCATTATCACAGTGTTTTCCCCCCAGAATCCTGGAGAAAGGACACATAGCATTTCCAGCTGTGTCATTGGCGCTGGCCACACATCAGAGAGAAACAGGAGTCAGATCTTTGACTTGGAAGGTGGGTGAGCAATCTACAGGCCTTGGTGAGGGGCTCTTTCGGTCTCAACGGTGTCTCCCTTCCTGGTCTGGTTGGGAGAACGAGACATGAGGGGATGACAACCTGAGGCTACAGGTGGTTAGTGCCAGGCGAGGTGGAGATGGGGCCGGGGGACTCAGCTGAGGGAAGCTGAGATTGAGCAGGGGTTCCCGGAGAAAGGGGACATAAGCTAGTTTAAAGTGCTCTTCTGGAGGAAAATTCCAGAAATTCTAGACGCCTGCATTCTGGTATGAGCGCTACCCTTTACCAGCGTGAGATGTGCACCAGGGCGAGTCACCAAACCTCTCCGGGCTGGTGTCCCTCTGTTCTGAGAGCTGAGTTGGGGTCCTGGATTTACCATTGACAAGCTGTGTAGCTCTGAGAGTTCGTTAACCTCCTTTTCTCCGCCTGTGAGGCGAGCGTCATGACCTATTGCACCAGGTCATTGTTAAGATAGAGAAGATAAGAGGTAGCACAGGAAACGTGGAACAGTTCGTAGCCATCATTATCATCAGTCAAGTGAAAGCATCAGATCAGGCTGTCTTCAGGATCCCTCTCTCCGATGGTCCACAGGCGAGAGATGAGCTCCCTTCGCAGCCCATGTGACAGTCTGCCATGAGAAAGGAAAAGCCCTCCGTGTCAGCGATCGCTCCCTGAGGTGCAGGAGGAAAAACCCAAGACGGCCACTGCCCACAGGGAGGAAGTGCCTGCTCGGACCCTCTGGCCCCGGGGACAGGATGATGTGCTCCTGTGCGGGAAGCGCACGGAGAGCCTCCGAGGGAAGACTCCATGTCAGAGCAGGAGGATTCCTTTCCCTAACATGAATCAGAATCCACAGTAGAAAGAAGGGAGAGACTTTAAAACCCAGTTTCCCTGGGACAAGTTTTTGGCCACTTAAGAAACCCGAGACCTGTGAGCATTGGGCCCCTTCAGGTGGAGTTCCTGGGTAGGGAGGGGCTGTGGAGGGTCTCCACACCGGGCAGCAAACACGCCCCTTGCTTGGAGAGGTTCTAGATGGGGCTGTGCCTCACTTAAAGGATTGGCACTCACATAAGGCTTCCTGATTTAGTGACACTTCATGGTGCAGGGTGTAAAAGCTGGGCCGTCTGCTCACAGCTGGAGTGAGCCGAGGCTGCTGAACCCGAGTGGAAACCGAGGTGGGGGGCAGGCTGCTCAGAGGGCCACTGGGAGTGGTCATGGTGGCAGGCAGAATCTCTTGGGCTGGGTCAGTCCTGGACTACTTGGGGCTTACGAAGCCACACTGGCTGTCTGGGCATGTACTCCATCTGTGTCAGACCCCTGGCTCTCGAGGGGCAACGTCTTGCTGCTCGGCATATCCATGTCACAGGACCCTGGATGGACACTGCAGCGCCCTGTGGTGACATGGATGCAGGGGTGGCATGGTGCCCACCCATCACCCAGGATGCAGGCTGGGCATCTGCTCTCCCTGAAGCTTGTCGTGGAGGACCTGTCCCCGCTCTGACGGATCCCAGAGAGAGGGCAGGCCGACCTAGAGAGATGCCTAACAGCTCTGGGGTGGGGGTGAGGGACCCACAACCCAAGACTTTGGGAGAGAAGGGGGAGTGGGGCTGGATGTGGAGCCCTGGGCCTGCCTAGGGTCTTGAAAGAGAGCAGGATCCAGGGGGATGCATGGTGTCCAGTCCTTTCCTACCTCGTCTAACAGAGAGCCACACGCCACGCCTCCCCTGGCACAGACCTCGTGTCCTTCTCCTTTGTGTTGGGCCCACAGAGCACGTGTTCTCCTTTTGGAAGGCCCACAGATGAGTCTGCACTTCCGGTTGGTCTCAGCCCACGTTTGGGGAGTTTTCTTTCTTTTCTGAGTGTTCTCTCCCCAGCTCTGCCCTCTGTTTGCTGCTGCTCCATAGAACCTCTTTGTTCTGCCTTGAGCCCCGCTCACTGCCCCAGCACTGTGGACAAGGAACAAAGAGCAGCAGCCTGAGTCACTGCTGACGGGCGGCCCTTCCCTCCCCTTCCAGAAGCTGTGAGCTCATCCAGCCCCCAGTCTCCATGTCCAAGGATTCTGGGCTGCCGCATTTGTGTTTCCCTTTTGACTCGATTCTTGTCTCTCCTCTTCCCTTCCTTCCTTTTTCCTCCCCCTTCTTCTCTTTGGTGTTGGGGACGTGACTAGGGAGACTTGTTTTATGAGCACCCCCAAAAAGGTGCCCTCGATCCCAAAGAGAAGGAGTGGGACCTGCGAGGCCACGTTGGGCAGAAGAGACGGATGCCCTGGGAAGATGGGTGCTCAGGTCTGCAGCCGGACTCTGCTCCCCACGCTCGTGGCTTCAGCTAGACCTGGCCCCCCATGGAGGCAGGTGGGCATGCCACTCAGCTAGGGGAGCAGCTGGATGGCCAGTGAGGGGCTTTTGGTTCTGGGTAGGAGACTAGATTGGGTGACCTCTAAGCTTCCTTCCCTTGCTTAGATGCCAAGAATCTTGTTTCCTGGTGAAGATTCTCTGGGGAGGAATAACATCAAATTCTGACTCCTCATTCATTTCTTCATTCACTCCTTTATTCATTCGTTCACTCAATAAATATTTATCAAGCAGCATAATCTAAGGAACTGTGTTGGGCACAGGGATAGACTATGAGCAAGACCAAACTGCCATCATGCAGCTCACAGCCTGGCAGGGACATGGACGCCAAAGAAACATGAATAAACATGGAAAGGGCTCTGGAGGAACATGACATGGGTTTTGAGTGAGGTCATAAGGAGGCTGTGCAAATGGAAGGCCCAGGCTCAGGTAGGCCCCATTTTCCCAAGCTGGAGAAGTCTCCTAGCCCAACCCTGGTCCAGATCACAAGGAAGAGTAAGTTGGGAGAGAGGGGGTAGATGGAGACGGGAGGCACCTGAGAAAGACCCGCCTTCTCACGATGTTTCCAACCAAAGCTTTTATGATTCTGGCTTCTTTCAGATGCAGTGCACTGTCTGATCTGGATGTCTACCCCACGGAGCTCCATCTCGGAGATGTCCTGCCAATGGGGTCCTGCCGCCGTGTACTGTGTGGCCCAGCCAGGCTGGCAAGGCTGAAGAGAGTCTCATTTGACTCTTCTCTGCCTCAGTTTCTCCCCCAGAAGGAAGGGAGCCCAGATCCGCAGACTCGCTGTGCTCATTCAGGGATTTGAAGGGACTTAACAAAGCTTGGCAGCAAGCCCTCCACTTGTTGGAAAAGGACGCTGCTGAAGAACACAGGCTGTTCCGACTGTCTGGGGACGCGTGAATGTGAGTCCAGTGCACTTGAGCTTCTGATTTCTGAGGAGCGCCATGGAGCTTCCAGACCTGCCCCGGGCTCCACTGAATTGCTCTCGGGCTGCCTCGCGCAGACGGAGCACGACTGTCCAGGTTTCCTCTCCTCCAGGGGCCGGAATCCCCAGGCACTGGAAGCCATTTGGCTTCTGCCCAGGGATCCATTGACCTCTTCTCACTGTGGCCACTCTTTCCCTCAACAGCTGTCCAGATGGTTTATTCCCTTGTCTCCTCCTGTCCAGCCAGAATACGTACTGTGGGCTAGAGATGTAAGAAAACACAGACTGTGCATGAGAGCAGGAAGACAAGACAGCTCAGTCAGTGGCCGGGTGGTGCGGGAAGCCGGTGCCAGCCAGGGCTGGGATTTTAGACTTTAGCTACGGGTCCTCCTGAGTGGAGCAGTGCTGGCCGGAGCAGCCCTCCTTGGGGGGCGGGGGTGGTGTGCGAGGACAAGGGGTCAGGCCACCTATGCCACTGCCCTCCAGGCTGCCTGCTTTAGTACTCACTGATTTTGTTTTTTACTTTAAATTGAGATATGATCCACTGACCATAAAATTCACCATTTTAAAGTGTGCAATTCAGTTGTTTTTAGTGTATTCACAGAGTTGTGCAACCATTGCCATGAACAATTCCCCAACATTTTCATCACCCCAAAGAGAAACCCCATACCCATTAGCCACACTCTCTTTACCTCATCCCCCAGGCCACGGCAGCCACATTCCAATTTCTGTCTCTCAGTTTGCCTATTCTGGATATAAATGGGATCACACAATACGTGGACATTTGTGTGTGGCTTCTTTCACTTAGCGTAATGTTTTCTTAGTTCATCTATGTCACATATCAGTAGTTAATTCCCTTTTATGGCTGAATAATATTCCAGTGTATGGATGTACCATATTTTGTTCATCCATTTATCAGTTGATGAGCATTTGGGTTGTTTCCACTTTTTGGTTATTATGAATAATATTGCTATGAACATTCATGTACAAGTTTTTGTATTATTGGACAAACTTGTATATCTTTTGTATGTCTTCTTTGGAAAAATGTCTATTTAATCCTTTGTTCATTTCTATTTTTATTTTTGTTTGTTTGTTTGTTTTGTTTTGTTTACTTTTTTTTTGAGGACGATTGGCCCTGCACCAACATCTGTGCAAACTTAACCGCTACGCCACTGGGCCAGCCCTACTTTGTCCATTTTTAAATAGGGTCATTTGCCTTTTTGATGTTGAGATGTACGAGTTCTTTATATATTCTGGATACTAGACCTTTATCAGATATGTGGTTTGCAAATCTTTTCTTCCATTCTCCCACTCCCTTTCAAAAGAAAGTGGGCTATCTTTTTACTTACTTCATAGCGTCCTTTGATGAAAAAAAGTTTTTAATTTGAATAAAGTCCAATGTATCTGTCGTTTCTTTGATTCCTGGTGCTTTTGGTGTCATATCTAAGGAACTGTTGTCTAGTCAAGTGTCAGGAAAGTTTATACCTAAGTGTTCCAAGAGGTTTATAGTTTTAGCTGTTACATTTTGAGTTAATTTTTATATATAGCATGAGGAAGGGGATCCAAATTCGTTCTTTTGTGTGTGAGTATCCAGTTTTCCCAGCACCATTTGTTGAAAACTCCATTCTTTCTCCATCAAGTTGTCTTGTTGCCCTTGTCGACATCACTTGCCTACAGACGTGAGGGTTTATTTCTGGGCTCAGTTCCATTCTTTTGATCTGCACGTCTGTTCTTAGGTTCTCCCTGTTTGGTGCCCCCCGGGGCCCATCCGCACCCCCAGACTGGAGGTTGACCAGCAGTCTTTGCTCCTTGAGCATGGCCATCTTCCCCTTTGCCGACTGGCTGGGTTTCCCAGGGACTCAGAGCCCCCCAGGGCAGCTCTGCCTGTCAACCACCTCAGAGGACACGGCCCTGATGCTCCAGTGCCGCAGCACCTTCTCAGAAGGAAAACACTTGAAATTCACAGCACGACCCTCAGTGCAGTGCCCTTTGGAGGCTTGTGAAGGAACTCTTTGCATAGTCACTTTTACTTGAAAAAGGAAAGATGGCTAAATTTTTATTTTCTTCCCTAAAGCCTATATCTGAAAAGCATTCAGTTTATACTGGACTCCCCCTGTGCCCACTTAATCGGAACATCCAGAGAACGCGTGTTCTGGTTATTCCGTATTTTAGGTAAGACTCTTGTAGGGTCTCAACTGCCCTGCTGGCGACTGTCAGCTGTATGGGGCCACGTTCCTGTCACTGCCTTCTGCCAGCCTTCTCTGTTCGCTCTCCTCTGTCCCTCTGCATCTCCAGAGCCTGCTCATTTAAGCTTTAGCTCGTGTCCCCCCAGTGCCGTGCAGCCTTCCTCAGTGTCACTGGCCTGTGTCCCTCCTCTTCCTGGGAAATCAGTGCATATCATGAATACTGAATGGCGGGGGTCTGGTCTGCCCCTCCTGACTGTGACCTCGTGGAGGGCACAGGCCATTTCATCCACGACTTTGAGCATAGCTAGCTGTGCCTAGCGCACACAACTCTTTGTCTATAGGGTCGAATAATAACACAGTTGCAGAATGTTCTTGCAGTGTTAAAGAACACCAGTTCTCGCTGTTCAGGGCTCTAAGGAGAAGCTTCATGGGATAGAGGTAGATGGAATAGGAGATTGGGCCAAGGGGCTCTTGACTCTGAGCCAGTTAAGCGACTTTCTTAAGGTCCCGTAGCTGGTAAGCAGCATGTCTGGAATTCATAACCACACTTGAGCAATAAACGATCATTCCCCAGGTCGGGGCCAGCTCAGAGGGCCTCATCTCCTAGCAAAGGTTTCTGGACTCCATCGGCTGAGCAGTATTTTGGTGAGCCATAAGGTTTTTAGCAGGAGGGTGGAGCTGAGTTTGGCTGATTGATGGGGCAGCAGTGAGAAGGAAGGATGCAGAGGGAGACTGAGGGGCACACAGGGTGGGGGGATCATGGAAGCTACAGTCGTAGAGATGGTGGGGCTGAGGCAGGAGAGGGGCTGGGAAAGTGGGGAGGTGTGAAAGGCAGCGTCCCAGTAGACGTGTGTCACCTGAGCACTTAGACGCAAAGCACCCTGGGAGGAAGGGAAGCGTCTGAGTTTTGTCTGTAAGTTCTCCTGGTGGCACTTGAGGTTGTGAGTGGTGCTGAGGAGGCGTTAGCCCTTAGCCTATCTCAAACCGCCCCGTCAGCATTCAGGCTGTAGACAGTAGGCCTGTCTGCACATTTGCCAGGCACCCCCTTCAGAGTCCTCTCCACCTCTGTTGGGCCCCATCAGCCAATACCGAGTTACCCTATAAGTCTCGGTCTCTATCCCAACCACAGCCCCAAACCTTAGAAGTATCAGCTCTGCTGTTCATTTAACTTCATTAAGTTGGCAGTTTAGGAACGCTCCTTTGCCAGAGATTATCATAAAGAGCCTTCATTTTGCTTTTTTTTTGAGGACAACTTTTAAAATATATGAAACTGCATTTCCATGTTCGTTGTTCAAGCAATGTCACATTATTGATGATGGGTTCTTACTGTTGCCACCAGGACCTCACATCCTGTTACTGTCGTAATTGGGACCCACACAAGGCCAGCACTGGGGGATTTTCTCCAGCCGATCTTTGAAGACTGAAGTACAGGTGACAGTGATGGTGGTGGGGACACCCCTTGCTCCCAGGGGGTCATAGCAGGAGGCCCTGGAACCAGTGGTCAGCTCAGCTACAACACGAGGAGACAGACAACATGCTTGTTCGTCGGGGCAGTGCTTGGTGGACAAGGAAGACCTTAGACCCTTCACGTCGGATGGCATTGTCTCCACTTTACAGGGGATGAAATGGACGCTGGGAAAGGTAAATGACCCTCCCAAATGAGGTAACCGACTCACCAGTCTGCCAACCTTCTGGGTTTTAGCACTGGAAGTCCTGTGTGGGGAAACCCCTCCATCCAGGACTGACCGTCCACAGACCATCAAAGGACAGGCTGGGACTTGAACTTGAATTCCTGAACCTGAAACCTGTTCACTGTGGAACCTCTGTACTTGGTGCTGTCAGCTGAGTTCTTACCAGGGGCCACTCTGTGCTAACCACATGTTATAAACCATCATCACATTTGCAATCCCTGCAGTGTCCCTAGGAGATGTACGTAAAGCCCATTCCATCTAAGAGAGAGGACTCAGGGCCAGAATCAATGAGGTTGACCCAGCACAGACCCCAAGCCTTGTCTTAAGTGTATTGTGTGTGCGTTGTCTGGGGGGGGGGGCGCTGCCCAATGATCCCCAAGTGGGGACAGCAGGCGGGGTGATGGCATCTAAAGACTTATTCTTGCCCTGAGCCTGCCATGGGTAACAGAGAAGAGGATGGAAAGAAAGAGCCTGCCTCCTTCACCAGATGTCCCCATGTCACACAGCTTGGGCCAACCCCTTTCCCAGGAGCGGGTCTGAATGGACCTGAATGCCTCCATCAATTCCAACACTCATCTTCCTCCTAGGGCATGAGATGGGATGGTCCAGGGCTGGTCTGTCCTGCTAGAGACTGGAGGGATCCCAGCGCCCCACCTCTGGTTGCACGCTGTCAGAACCTATCACCCACGGTGTTGAGCAGCTGAGCCAACAGGCTACAGGACAGACGTCCCTTCTCATCACTTGACTTGCTTCTCCATTTTTGGTTTTGTTCAGCCCACACTAAGTCCTTCCAGGCCTGAGTACACAGCACCTGTCTGCCTGCACATACTTGTGCTCCCCACCCCCTCTTTAGAGATAAGAAAGAAATAAATCTGCTCCCTGTAAAATTTCTGAAGCCTGGACACTCAGCACAGGTTTATTTTTTGGGCTGAGGAGCATTTTTTCCAGCCTTTACTACAGCCCTGCCCCTCAATAAAGTGGCTGTGCGAGGGCCCCCATGAGAGACAAAGGGACTTTCAACAGTGTGAGCCCGGGGTGTCCCAGTCTGGACCTCGCTCACCTTTTCTCAATGTCTCAAGTCCCTTCTAGAGGAACAGAGGTCTCCGCCTCGGAACATCTCTAACCAAGCATTCGCTCATCGTAGCTGAGTTTGGGCGGGTAAGCCCTCTCCTGTGTTTGTCCTGGGAGCTGCTCTAACAGAGAGGGGCTGTTTTACCAACATTTGCTGCTCTGTAAATGGAGGGTTTCCCTCCACCTCCCGCCAGCTTTCTGTGACACTGTGGGAGAAGCGAGGGAGCAGGAGGGGTATTGGGCAGTTGACCTCCTAGGGACCCTCAAGACAAGCTGAGGGGGGAGAGAGAAAGGCCTCGAAGCTAAGGCAAACACTATAGCTCATGTGCAAAGTCTGAGAAATCTCAGAGGCTGGGAGGGGAGTGGCTGCCACCAGGACGCCCCTCGAAAAGGATGGATCTCGAGATGGAGTTTTTTGATGGAGTCCAAGACCAGCTTCTCCAGACAAGAGTTGCCCAGATCCTGCAAGGCCTGAGTGGCATCCTGCAGCCAGGCACGTTGCTGGGTTCTTCTAGAAGGTTCCTCCAAAATGGGGGAACTGCTCCAGACCCTTCCTCCAGATGGCTTTGTTAGAGACCCCGAGGACAGGTCTACAAGCAAAGAGGTCTGCAAAACCGTCTGCGGCCTCCAAATAGAACGTTAGGAGTTGTTTGAGCCTTTCCCCACCCCGAAAGCTTTCTCCTAAGAGGTCGGAAAGGCGATGCATTTGGCGACACATTTTGCCCTAACCCCCGGGAGGAGGCATAGCAATCAGGGAGACGGTGGAGGTGGTGACGGTGGAGGCAGCCAGCCGACAGCCACACAAGGGAGCAGCCAGAGTTGTGCAAACTGGACAGCCTGCCCTGAATCGGAGACAAGGAGAGCTGGAAGGAGACTCACTGGCTCCTCATTCTCCCCACCAGGGACACTAAGTGACCCACAGTGAGGAATGAGGCCGAGTCTTGATGCCAGAGCTCCCGCCTCCTACCGGAGAATTTTGTGGGGATAGGAACCCACTCAAGCTGGGTCTATCAATGACTCCAGCCGGCTTCCCACCTTCACCCCTTCCCACCCATCTTCCAGGGAGAACAGGACTGGGGCTTGTATGGGGAAGGCTTGGGGAGAGTGCAGGAACAGGGAGGGAGGCCGGCAGCCGCGCTTCAGCCGGGGGACGCCCGCAGCTGCGTGTGGGAGGCGACAATGGCAGAGAGCTGGATGGGGCCGTCCCGGCAGTCTCTCAGGAGCATGCGCGGGTGTGGCGGGGTGAAGCCCAGGGAGTGACGGCCATGCTGTGTGTGCCTGGCTCTGCTGGTCTCATAGTCCTGTAGAGGAACCTCTGCTTTAGTGTCCAGTTGTCGCTAGACTGTAAAAGTGGACAGTCGCTCCTGTAACACCCTGTCTGCTGCTGCTGAGAGGCCTTTTCCAACTTACCCATCTACTCATAGAATTGGAAAGGGCTTCAGAGACCACTCAGCCCAGCCTCCTCGACCTCCGTCTAGAGATGAGCAAGCCCAATTCCGTGGCGGCGAGGGGCCTCCACTGAAGCCATGAAGGTGGTTTGTGGCTGAGCTGCTGTCCCAAGCCCCCTGTCCCCAGGCCTGCTGCCTCAGACACCATGCCCGGCCACCCTCCTCCCTCCTCCACCACGGGCACCTGGCCACGCTGCCTCCCAGGGTTGGACGAGACCCCAGCCGTGCCGGGCAGTGAGAAACTGCAGGGGGGGCGGTGTTTAAGGGGAGGTCCTCGTCATGTTTCCCAGGGAACGGAACCAGGTTTACCACACGCCTTCTGGGAGGTGATGCCTGTAGACAGCCGTCCCGGGACTCGGTTACGGCTCGGGAGTGTCAGTAACTACGACTTTTACCATCGTCATTATTTGCTGGGTCTTCTTTTTCCAGTTTGTATTGAGAAAATGATGTTCTTAGAAGCCTGTTGCTGCCCACATGAGCTGTCACCCACCTGTGGATGGGGGGTAGGTGTTTAACTCTCTGTGGAATGATCTTCAGAGAGGATCTGAAATAAGGTCGACTGGAAGGCTTTGTGTTTTTAAGGAAACAAATATGTTTTCCCAGATCTTAATATGTGTGTGAATGTCTAGGATTGTGAAAGATATATTTTATATGTATATACAAAGTTGTGCTCCTTAAGGAGCGGGCGAGAAGCCGTCGCTACCGTAACCGAGAGGATACTTCGAATTGGTTCCGTCCGGGCTTTTCTCTTTGGAGATTCTGCTGACTTTCCCTGTGTGTCACATGGGACCAAATGACAGCAAAGTCTACCCTGTGAAGTCTCCGGCCCTTCAGGGGGAGGTCTGTGGACCCTGCGCTCAGCCTCAGGAAAGCCCTCACCCGCCGTGTTAGGCAGGAGCTAGTCTCCAGGATGGGCCGTTCATTTAGTAGCGATTACGTGTCACCTGCTCTGCCTGTGGCATCGTGTGCATGAGGCATTTTGTTAAAGTTTACCTCAGTCCCAGTGAGTAAGTCAAGTTTGTGAAAGGGCTGGCCTCTGTCCTGCCAAGCCCAGGTGGATCAACAGAAGGTTGGTTCCGAGTGAGGAAACCCAACGCAAGTGAGTTCCAGCAGAAAAGGCAGTTTGTTGTTTCAGGTAAGTGAGGAGCATGGGGACAGAGCTGGGCCCGGCACGTGGGCATGGGGACTCGGCCCTTCCTTCTAAGCTGGGCCTTCAGCACCTGTTCACTTTGTTGGCCTCAGTAGCTCGGACGTCGGTGGTGTCTGAAGCTCATGGTTCCGGGAGGATTTTTCCATTTCTGAAACCCCACAGAGCAGGGCTCTGACTGCCCCAGACTGGGTCACAGCCCATCCCCGGGGCAGGGGAAGCACGACCTGGGGTCACAGCCCCCCACCCCCCCGAGTCACACAAGGTGGGGCAGAGCTACTCAAGGAGCAGCTGCCCGGCAGACAGAACCCAGAGGTCCACAACAGGGCGAACTGGGAGCCGAGGTGGGGCAGAGAAGCCTAGAGAAGGCCTCTGCCTGGCAGCCAGGCAGGCCCCGCGGGATCTGGAAAACACCCACAGCAGAGTCGGCACCGGCTGAGCCAGGACGGGGGAGGCTGTGGGACAGCAGGTGAAGCAGAGCAGCAGAGGGCGAGTCTGGGGCCCCTCAGCCGGGCCCCCTCGCTGAGCTCCCTGTTCTGGCAGGAGCAGCCACAGGAGGGCGGGGCCAGGGCCTCCGGGGGAGCAGGTCAGCCATTTCAGGCAGAACCTGATAAGTGGGCCTCGTTGGAGGGGACAGAGGGGACGGAGGGGGCGGAGGGAAGGGCGGATCTGGAGGAGGCTGTGGCCGAGTTTGACCTCTCGACGGTGATCTGCTGGGTTAAAACACTGGGGTTCAGAGGCCCTGCCACGTGCCATTGCCCCCACTCCACCCACCCACTCCTGACGGCTTCACACCAGGGAAGTTTTCAGAATCCGGTTCTTAAGAGGATTTCAGTTTCGGCACCTAAATTTTTTCAAAATGCCAGAAAATCCTCAGTCAATTATGATAGCTACTTTTCTACTTTTCTTCTTAAAACCAGTTGTCAAGTTGCTGCTTCTACTAGATCTGGGAGTTGGAACCACCTCCTGTCTGACACCTGAACTCCAGTGACTGTCCTAATTCTAGGCAGGCTGTAGCTGCTCAGTCAGTGTGGAGCTGGGTTTCCGCTAGGATGGCCACCCCATTTCCCTCCAGAAAGGAAAGAACTTTAGTCACAGTCAGGGTTGGTAGAGAAGATCAGTCATGCACAGTTGTTGGCAGACACTAGCACAGACACTGCCAGGCTGTGACAAGATCTAGGGTTTTACAACTCCCAGCATCCCTCCAAGTGGACATTCTAGGTAGTTTTGAAGGACACGGTACACAGAACTGTGCTGAGATGCTGTCTGTCCTAAGAACAATGTGACGTTGGTAACACTAGTCTTTGGCCGATTTCTACCTTCCCTGGTTGGACTCCACCTGGCTATGCCTCACTTCTCCCCAACACCCAACATCATGCCCTGCTCCCTCTTCCGTCACCTCCAGGCTCTTGTCTTTGTCTCATTTCTGCGTTGCCAGTGGAGGTGGAAATGAGTGATGATGAGAACTAGCAGGTAAAGTGCTTTGCTTCCAGCGTTGTCCTCTTTAACGCAGCCTCTGGAAGATCACCCACCCACGCGGTAGGGACACAAGCTTGGCCTCCGTCCCCTGAGAGTTGAGACAGGAGGACTCAGTGTGTCAGAGGAGCCTTCTGCCACTAGTCTGGGTGCTCTCTCTCCTCCACCTTGTTCCAAAAAAGATTGGAAGCTGAAACTAATATACAATAGGGAGAATTAGAGATAAAAGGAAAAGAAGGACAGAGATAAAGAATGAAGCCAGATTTGAGGCTTTCTCACAAAATCGTAAAAGAAGGTCCTGCCAATTTGCAAGAGGTGAACCATAAATCTCACTCTGAGATTGTAGTGGCTCACAGAAAGAGGGCAACGCTGTCCAGGATGCACCTTGGCATGTTAGTAAGAAAAAAAATATCGTTTCTCCAGAGAGGTCCAGCTGCTGGAGACCTAGGGAGCTGTCTTCTGCTGGGCATCTTGGTCTTCCCAGCCATGCCCAAGTAACATTGTCACTGGGTCCCCAGCACTACGGGTCCCGAGCAGAGCCTGGAACAGCTCAGCAGGGCAGCTTGCTCTCAGGGTGTGGCTGTCGGGAGGATGGGACCATCCCAGGACTGCTTTAGGGTGGGAGAGGCTGTTTGTAAGGTCTTAGTTATTGTCAAGCAGTAATGACAAGTGTGCTATGCCCTAGAAGAAGCCAGACTTCACGTTGAGAAGCAGTCTTCCATGCAAATCAATCCTTATCACTCACATTCTGTATTTGCAAATTTGCCTATTCACTAAAATCTATTTGTAACCCCCAAATCAATATTCCTGGCACTTTCACGGTCATTTGTGGATGCGCACAGAGTGGTAAAGAGTTTGAGTTGCCCGGCACGCCCGTTCCCAGCTAGGGTGGAGCACGGCGACCTCTGCCTTCTTGTTTCAGCTCTCACACTGTGAACCAGGGTCCTTTTCTTGGTGTATCTAGTGCCGTGTTTTTCACATCTTTGCACATTGTGCTGGTGTTTTCTCTGTTTAGAACGGCCCCCAGGCATAGTGCTGAAGTGGTGTCCTGTGTGCAAGAGGCTGTGATGGGCCTCACGGAGAACATACCTGTGTTGAATAACACTTTGTTCAGGTGTGAGTTACAGCACTGCTGGCGGTGAGTTCAATGTTAATGAATCAAAAATATATATTCGATATGGTGTCTTTAAGCAGAAACACACATAGAACAAGGGTACGTATTGATCACTTGATGAAAACATCGTGACCAGAGGCTCACAGGAACCTAGCCCTGCATTTCCACTAGACGCAACGGTTCTGCACCCGCTAATTTGGTGTTTGTGGCGACGTTGTGGACATGACCCCCCCGAATAATGAGAATTGGCTGCATGTCGACTCCACTGAGGTGCTGGGCCGGGTTGGCTGCCCTCCTGAGACGGGGCGCATGGTGCCACGCTGGGGGCCACCTCTCCTGCCACGCCCAGCTGAGTTGCTGGCCTTTCGGACAAGCTCCTCTTTATTGCCCACCGTTTCTGGATCACAATGGCATCTGTCTGTGATGGGATAATGGGCCTTTGCTCGGCCCTGCGTTGTTGGTCGAGGTCGCGGTGCTGACTTCTGCCCCAGATGCTGTCACCTTTATGGGGGCGGGCTTCCTGCTGTCTAGGCAATCTCAAATGGCAGCTCTTGACCTCCCAGGCTGGACAACAAAAGGATTTTGATTTCCCGGAGACTCGCTCCCCCCATGCCTCCCTTGGCTTGGTCACATTGCTTGCTGACCTTCAGGAGAGGACTGCTTGGAGGTCTGGGCACAGAAGCCCACTTTCATCCAGGACCATGGAGCACCAAGCGCCAGACCTTCTCTATACCCGGCCCTGCCATTTGTCTCATTCAAAACCTGTAGGCGCTGAAGCACACTGTGTCGTAACAAGTGGGCCCTCCAGCCGCTGCGGAAAGTGCCTGTGTTGTGACGAGAGAACACACAGAACAGCGAGTGGCAGCCGTCCACAGGCTCATGGCAGGGCCGGGCTGGTGGCCTAGCTCCCACTCCACTGACCCTGCGAAGTCACGTCCAGCTTCCTCACTCACATGTGTCAAGAGGGCATGGGGCCCTGGGGAGAGGCTCCTGGGCCTGGCTGACAGCGCCCCAGCCATGAGCTGCAGTTTCCGGAAGCCCCAGCAGATCTGGATCTCGCCTGTCTGATCATTCCCGGCTGGAGCGGCTCCTGCCGCTCTGTGGAAGCCCCGAGATACACGACAAGGGAGTGGACAAAATCTCACCCCTGTGCAACATGACACAGCCCGGGGGCAGCCGGGACGTCCCAAGGTGGAGGGGATGGTGGCAGATTCCCTGCACGCGCAGGCACAGACTGGACGCATTGTGGCTGGAGGCCAGAGCAGCCAGCCTTTCCGAGGACAGCCGGGGCCGGCAGAGTGATAACAGGAGCTCTTCTTCCCCTAAAAAGAAAGGATAAGTTTCTCTACTCCCAAGTTATCCCAGCTCTCTCCTGAGTTACCACCAGGAGGGTAACGGCTCTGAGAGGGACAGGCCCGTTCACGAGGGACCTGGGCGGCTGCCACTGTTTGGAAAGTGCAATTTCAGGGGCAAAACAGCACAGGGACACTTGGACTGAAATCCCAGCTCTGTTGTGGTTTCAGGATTCGTTATCTCGTCTCTCTGAGCCTTGGTTTTCTTGTCTGTGAAGTGGGTGCTTAATGCCGACGGCACCGAGCCGTGGGGTCAGTTGAGCAGCCGGGCAGAGTTCCCGGGATCCAGCGGGTGCTCAGGGCCTACCACGTGCCCTCTGCTGACTGAGGCTGAAATGGGCCCTCATCTTAAGGATTTGAGCCTGGTCAAGGTTAGAATTCCCGGGAGAGGGTGGTATCCAGAGGCCCCCTCATGTGACTTGTGCTTAGCTCTAGGGAGAGCAGCAGTGCAGGTGATGGAGAGTCAGGTCAGCAGCACTGGGCCAGCGGTGACCCCACGTGCTCGGCAGTGTTACCTGTGAGTCAGGCAGCTGTCTTCCTCCTGTTTACCTGAGAAGGCAGCTGAGAAAACGTGACTTTCCCTAGAGCTCGTTAGTGGCAGGGTCAAGGTAGAAACCCCGCTGTCCTAAGTCTCAGGCCAGTGCTCCTACTGGGGGCTCCGTGCTGAGGGCAGTTCTCAGGAGGACACAGAGGAGGAACTGGGTGCCTTTGGAGGGTGGGCACTACGCAGGCCACGGAGCCCCTGAAGGCTGATGTGGCCAGACGGATGCTTGAGACAGCAGTGGCTGGGGACAGGACCAGCTGGGGACCCATAGCTGGGTTTGTCCCTCTTCAGAGCAGACCAGAGGCTGGCTGGGACCGTGTCAGCTGGCAGGAAGCAAGTGAGGAGGGAAGGAGGAGCAGGCAGGTTGCTGTTTCAACCCAGCACCTGGGGTTGGTCTAAAGGCCTCTTGCTTCAAAGAGGATGAGGGGGAGGGGCTTTGAATGGTTTCTTTGACTGGTTTATTGATCCAGCCATTCATTCGTGGAATATTCATGAAGATCTTCTGTGTTCCAGGTGTGGTGATGGGTCACAGGGATCCAGGAAGTCAATGGAATAGACAAAAATTGTTTCCCTCGGGAGCTTACGTCTCCTGAGGGGAGAGAAATGGTAAACGAAGAAGTAAACACACGTGGCATGCTCATGGGGACACACGCTGTGGAGAAAAACAGAGCGGGGACCAGGTAAGAGGTGCTGAAGCAGGTAAATGGTGCAATTTTAAGTCATCTGTGCAGGTTGAAAACCAAGAACCAGAGTGGCAGGGATGCGAGGGCTGGGGGGGAAGGCGCCTGGAGAAACCCCAGTGCTCTGACTGGAGGAGGCCCCGTGCACGGGAGCCCAGGAATCCACTCTGTCACTGGATGACAAATTCGCGGGTCACACGATGCTGGGGGTGTTGTTGGAGTGACAGGCACCTGTGCTGGGTGGGCCCGCGGATGACAGAGGGAGGGCACAGACGTGGGGAGATCCGGGCACGCCGTCAGCTGGAATCTCACGTGCCATGACGACGACCCAGCAGTAAGAAGAGTTCGGATGCGAGGAGCACGCGGTCAGTGTGGGACGCAGGCTCAGCGCTTCACCTGTCGGTCGTTTCCATCAATTGATACGGGAAGTGGGAATGTTTATCTCAGATCTATGGGGGGAACACTGAGGCTCAGGGTAACAATTACACCACAGTAATAAAGCCGGCGAACACAAAGTGGGGGCTGGGAGGCGGGTCCACCTGCTGTGGATTCCAGGTCCTGTGGCACCACTGCCTGTCACCTCGGTCCCTTTCAGCCAGGGTCTTGCCGAGTGACCAGTCCTTGGGAGTGTGAGGTTCCAGCCCTTCTCCTGCCTGGGCCTCCGCGGCTGGATCCCGATGTGCGCGTGCCCTGCTCTACCTGTGAGGCCCTGTTCTAGGGCGTTTGTCCGGTGAGGGGCTCAGCACGGCCTGGCCACAGACAGGGACCTAAGTCTCAGCCCTTCTGCCCGGGGTTTGGTCAGTTATAAACATATCCGGAATTGGCGTGGGGCAGATTCAGGAACAGAAGCTCCTTGTCCTGTTCTTGCAGTATTGGATTGTACAATTATAGCTCTTTAGAAGTTTCTTAATGTGCCACGAGCCGTCAGGCTGCAGCACCAAGATTAATACTTTCTTTAATGACCGATTCTGGCTTTGACCTTGCAGTGAAGGAAGTGTTCTCCGAGCACATTTTCTCCCTTCTACTTTGCACCTCCTGAAATTTGAAAAAATTAACTCCTTACTCTCATCCAGTTAGTTCACCAAAGGCATTGTACTCCTTCTTTTTGCCTTGAGCTCAAGTGTTTTAGAGAGAGAGAGGGAAGGAGGGAGGGAGACAGAGAAGGGAGAAACAGAAGGGAGAGGGGAGGAGGCGGGAGGGGGAGGAGAGGAGAGAACATGCTTTTCCTGGGACTCTTTGCCCCATTCCCAGATCTCTAGCTGACTTCGGGGAGCTGGTGAAGCCCCTCTTGGAGCTCAGATTCACGTGCGGGCCCCGCAAGGCCCCCTTCCGCAGCCGCCCGCTCTGGCGTGGATTCTGAAGCTCAGTTCTCTCCCTAGCCTCAGACCTTTGCGTCTAGCATTTTGCTTCCTGCTCTGGCGTCACTCTCCCACTCCCTTTCCCTTCCCTCTCCTCTCCCACCTCCTTATCTTCTTTCTCCCTTCCATTTCTGTTTATTTCCCCCGAAGCCCTTAGCCCCTTCAGCCTGCTCTGCTCAAGATGCTAAGACGCCCACCAGTCCTCACGTGGGCATCAAGGAGAGATTTATGGGAAGGGGCAGTGTGGGGGGTACTTGGCGAGGCCCGACTCTCGCAGGGGCATTTTCATCCCCATGCTTGTCAGGCCGGTCCTTCCAGCAGCATCTCCGTTTGCCGGGCTGGTCAGTATCTGCACTCAGTGAAGACAGGTGGAGTGAGGGGCCGCACTGGGACGGGGGCTCTGGGGTCAGGGCAGCACGCTGGCCAGAGGCCATGCTGGCTCCTGGGGCTACCACAGAGGGGCCTAGGGGCAGTCTCGGGTCTGACATGACTCGCTGTGTGACCTTTGGCATATTTCTTCCCTTCCCTGGGCCTCAGCCAGGGGAGGGAATTTTCCTCAGCCATCCACCTGCCCAGGCTCCTCTGCAGGCTCTGTGGGCAAGGCTTAAAGACCACAGGGGACACACTAGAGCACTGCGCTCTTGGCCTTAGAACGGTCAACGTGCTCAGCAGACCTGCTGGGCTTTTGCACAGGGGCCAGGGCCAGGCTTGACGCTGCTTCCACGGTACCCCCAAGGGCCACTCTTTAGTGGGCGATGTGAGGCAATCCTTAACTTCTCGGGTCTCAATTTAGCAACAGTAATATCTGCCTAATGTATTTGTCAAGGTTATGGGGCTGGAATAAGGTTCACGGATGTGAACACATTCAGAAAGGGAAATTTAGCAGAGAAGTAGGTTTCCTGAAGCCGCTTCTGATCGTCCATGCATATCATATAGGAGCCAGGGGGCAGCGCTCCCTGCCTGAGGGGTGCGCCGTCTAGCGTGCTCCCGACTCTGTGTTTCTTGCAGAAGGCCACCGTGTGGGCGGGCTGAGTATTGGGGTTTAGGGGATGCCAAGTCTCAACTTGGGGTTGACACTGGAGTGGGCCCTTCTTCCAGGAGCCCACGGTACTGCTCACCCTTTACTCACACCAGAGTGGAATTAAAGTACTGAGGTTATCACCCCTCAGGATGGTGGTTTTTGAATCATCAGCCAAGTGACAGTGATGAGTCCCATAATCCGGAGTTGCTGGGCTCATGTTCACGGCTCTCGGCTCGTTGACCTCTCCCTACCTTCCCTGTATGGGATGCCCGTACCCCAGTCAGGCTCAGCTACTCCTGAATGTTCCCACTGCCAAGGCTCTGCCTGCCCATTCCTCCCCAGCCTGGATGCCGCTCCTTTTCCCCACCTGTCTGAGTCCTACCAAGTACTCAGGTGATGCTTTCTCTGTGACTGCACTGCACTAAGAGGACAACATTTAATAGGAACAAATGTGAGGTCTTGGGCGTGGTTGCAAACTCCAATTCCCAAGCGTGCATTGGGGAACGAGGAAGAATAGTATCCAGAACCAGAGAAGTGATGTTCTTGTCTCTTCCTCACTGGGCAAAGTTTGAGTTTGTGGTTCTGTTCTGAGCCCAGTGCATCAGGAAGGATGTGCGGGGAAAGTGCCAAGACTGGCTGAGGGTCTGGACCAGAAACCACCACATACGTGGGATGGAAGGTGCTGGGGGGTTCGCTGTGGCGGAGAGCACGCTTGGAGCGACGTGATAGCCACGTCCGACATCACTTCTGGGTGTCCACGGAGGGAATCATGAGGATCGATGGGTGGAGGTTAGAGGGACACAGATCCTCTCTGCTTCTTAAATATCATCAAGAGGCATGGGACTAGAAGGGCTCTGTTATGAAGTTGTTAATTCTCCACCACGTGTAAGGAGGTGGCAGAGGGATTCATGCATCGGGAGGAAGGTTGGAGTAACCAATTTCTCAAGTATCTACCACCCGAGATGCTGTAATCGTGGAAGTCTAGGATATTTGGGTGTGGCCTGGCAGAGGGACTGGGGCAATGCAGATGACATACAAGGCGCGTCCCTGCTGCCAGGAAGCTTTTGCTCTGGCTGTGTGAGCAAAGCCCACATCACCCCACCATGGGAATCAGTACCCAGCAGTGAGCACGCAGTTCTCAGTGCTTTGGGGGCTGAAGGAGGGGAGAGAGTGCTTCTACTGGAGCTCAGGTGGGGGTGAGGTCTGAGCTGGGCCTCGGAGGATGGGGGATTGAGAAAAGTGGGGAGGCTGGAGGGGTGAGAGGCAATGCCCTGCAGTGGGGGGCAGAGGAGGGTGTGCTGGGGGTCCTGGTTTGGAAGGCGGGCAGTACAGTCTCACCTGAAGGCTCCACGCTTCCTTGTGGCTGAAGCTCTGCATGGGCCTCTCTGCCTCCGGGACTGTCTCCACCTGCAGAGCGATCGCCAGCCTCCAAGGCCCGCCCCAGGGCCTTGCTCCTTCACTCACCTTCCTGCTTGGAACGTTTAAAGTACGGTTGGTCCTCATTGTTCACGGATTTCATATTTGTGAATTTACCTACTCTCTAGATTTCATTTGTGACTCCAAAATCAATACTCGTGGTGCTTTTGTGGTCATTCATGCGTGTGCAGAGTGGCGAAAATTCAAGTCACCTGACACCCAGGTTCCTAGCTGAGGTCACAGCTGAGGTGACGCTCTGCATTCTTGTTTCAGCTCTTGTACTGCAAACAAGTGCCCTTTGCGTGGCCTATTTAGTGTCACGTGTTTCACATTTTTGTGCTTCTTGCTATTTCAAATGGCCCCCCGTTAGTGTGGTGCTGAGGTGCTGTCTGTGTCCCTGAACACTAGAGGCTGGGACGTGCCTCACGGAAGAAACACCTGTGTCAGGTGAGTGCCCTCCAGGCGGAGTTATGGTGCTGCTGGCAGTGAGTTTAGAGTTAATGAATCAGCATATATGTTCAATAGGTGTCTTTCAACAGAAACACACATGTGACCAGAGGCTCACAGGAACCCAGCCCAGCAGTTCTGTAGGAGCAACGGTTCGGTCCCCGCTAACTCGGTGCAGGCGGTGTGACCACTACAAATGTGGGAAGTGATCGAGAGTGGTTGGACCAACGTCCTGTTGCTTTCCCCCTTCTGTTAGCGTGATTATGTGAGCGCTTATTCTAATCTTCCCAGCAGCTGGGAGGTCTTGACTACACAGACTCTGGACAGGAGTGGGCAGAGACACAGGCAGAAGCACAGGCTGAGGTGTTGACGACAGTCTGTGCGTGGGCGACAACACTAGGAAGGAAGGGGATTTAAGGGGGTCCTGGCAGGACACAGACGAGAAGCATGGAATTGGGGGTGATCTCTGCCTGGGTTCGCGTACTGACGTGGCCACTTGCTAGCTCACCTCGGGAAGTTCCTACATTTATCTGTGCCTCACTCTCCTTACCTGTAAATTGGGATGCTAGTAGCACCGTAGTTACAGCGTTGTTGTGAGGAATTAAACGAGCTCACTAATGTAAAAATACTTAAAATTGTGCCCAGCACATAGAAATGCTGGACGAATGTTAGCTGTCACCGTGGTTAACACTATGTGGATGGTGCGGGATGGGACGGAAGCAGAGACGATGTCGGGGTCCTGAGGGAGGAGCGTCCCTGAGAGGCCCTGGGGGAGGAAGTAGGAACGGGGGGCTTCGGCGGTCTCTCTCACCCCCAGTATTTTCTCTCCCATCTCGTCAACTGGAATGTCTCTTCTTAGCATGGTTTTAGGTTAGAAGGTGACTCCTGGACTTTCTCTGCCAGCACATCGTCAGCTGTTGTTTTCTAGAAGGAATCCACTTACATAAGTGTCATCTCAGAACAGGGATTGAGAGGGCTGGGGGTGCTTGGAGGGGAGGTAGGAGATGGTGACATATTCCCAGGACCACGTCCTCTGCGGGGCCCAAAGCCACCTGAGAGTTGATGCAGGTGGTGAACTGCAGAAGGGGACAGAAGTCCTATGAAAATCTGTTTTTCAGAGCCATTAGCAGATTCCTCCCTTCTAGGCTGCTCTGAAGCGTGAAACCCAGGAGTCTGTAGATGCTTCTCCCAGTTGGTGCAACTCCCTTGGGAGGGCAGCACTGCCCTTTGCTGACCAGGAGCCGGAGGCTGAAGAGGGGAGGACGTCTGCACAGCAGGGTGCAGAGCTGTGCCTTGGTGAGGGTGGCGATCCAGGTCCAGGTCCTGGTCGGAGGGCTCTGAGAGTCAGGTGCACTACCCCTGCACACCCTCTTCATCTGTCTCTTTGGTCCTGAGCAATGGGAATTTTCACAACTATGACTGAGGTGCTGCAAACCTCCAACCCTTCCAAACCCTCCATCTGAAGACAGGGGAATGGCCACGTCAGCAAGGATACTCCATGTGCAGAGTGCTGGTCACTTGAACCTCGGTTTCCTCCTCTGCTCGGTTGCATTGTGGGACTGCTTGTCCCAGCCTCCCTAGCATTGGGCGTGATCCCACCGCAGAGTTCTAGCCGCTAGGGAATGATCAGAGCGGACGTGTTAAGGAGTGGGCGTGCTCTCTCCACACGCTTCCCTTTCCGCCACTGGGTGTGCATGGGCCGAGTCCATGGTGGATGGAGAGGCAAACGACAGAATCTGCTGAGTCCCTGAATCACCGCTCTTGCTAGAGCGAGAAATCAGCTTCTACGGTGTTTGACCCATCATGTATTTGGGGTCTGGTTGTTACCGCCCTCTGGCCTACTCTAACTGATACACTCACTATGACGACTGAAGCAGAAAGAGTCTATTAGCTGACTCCTCAAGAGATCAAAATATCTAGTTTTCCCAAAGACAGATTCCTCCAGCATTTTGGTCAATTGTGTTTCACAGAATAACTAGCAGTTTAAATGGGGAAGGACACCCGCCTTGGGAACCTTCCCTAATTGGACCTTGGAACAGGATATACAGTAGAGACAAGTGGTTTCCACATGAGGTATCACCTCCCCCGTTGTCCAGAGGTCTGCATCATCAAACAAAGCCCCTGGGGCCACCCTAACTAACGCTCTGTCCCCAATTCTGAAGTTTCTAAACAGAATTTAAGACCCCAATGAATTGTCACCCATTGCAGGTCAGTTAATGAATAAATTGATGATTAGTATCACTTGTTAATTGATAATTAGCATCGTTAACATATTCGTTAACACTGTAGATCTAATTGTTCAAAATGAAATGCTGTGAAGAGCCAACAGGACTCTTGCTACCAACATGAGAGCAACTTTGTGAGTGTGTTGGCAAGAGTCACAATTCATACTGCAGACACATGGGCCCCTGCTGTGGTCCAGGCACTGGGACACAGAGCGATGGACAGCAGACTTCTCACCCTTTTGGCTCAGGTTGGGGCCCACGTTGGGTTAGTGTGCGGCGCCCTCGGGTACCAGCGTGTGCAGTGGATTTGACATATGCTTGGGAACCTCACTATTGTGAAGAGCCTCGTAGCTTTCAAAACTCTCACCTGCGTGCTCCTGGTTGTTCCTGTGATAATGACTCTGCCAAGCAGACATCACCCCATCAAAGAAGGTGAGGCGGTAATTGAAGCTCAGGGAGGCAGAGTGATCTGCCCAGTGTCTCATTTCTGGTGAGAGGCTTGCAATGGCTTATAAAGTCTGTTATGGGCTGCATTGTGTCCCCCCAGATTCATATGTTCAAGTCAGAATGTGACCGTATGTGGAGACAGGGCCTCAAAAGGCACAGCTGGGCCACTCTCTGTGATCCAGGGCGAAGGCTTTCTTCTCCTCTGCTTTCAATCCCTGTTGACATACCCCGTTTCCCAAATTTGGGACACATCACTTTCTCTTAGCCTGTCGGAACGTGGGCAATGGTAGGAAGAAAAGTGAATCTCAAATTTTGCTCTAAAAAACATTACCTATGTAACAATGGCCAAGGTGGGGAGAAATGATAGAATCTGTGCTATAATTGCTAATAGATTTTTTTTTTTTTTTTTTTTTTTTGGTGAGGAGGACTAGCCCTGAGCTAACATCCGTTGTCAATCTTCCTCTTTTTGCTGAGGAAAGTTGTCCCTGGGCTAACATTCGTGCCCATCTTCCTCTATTTTATATGGGAGGCCACCACAGCATGGCTTGATAAGTGGTGCATAGGTCCGCGCCTGGGATCCGAACCTGTGAACCCCGGGCTGCTGATGCAGAGCACACAAACTTAACCGCTACACCACTGGGCCAGCCCTGCCAATAGATTTTTTAATCAGAGGTTCTTTCTTTTTGATATTGCCAGTTATCGGAGAAAAGAAAGGCTTGACTCTATAATTCTGATGTATCAGAGCCTGTATTAGTTATCTATTTCTGTGTAACAAATTAACTTAAAACTTAGCACCTGAAAACAACAAATATTTAATATCTTACACTATTTCTGAGAGTCAGGATTTCAGGAGCAACTTAGTGGGGTGGTTCTGATTCAAGGTCTCACGAATTGCACTCAAGAATGTTGACCAGGGCTACAATCATCTGAAGGCTTTATTGGGGCTGGAAGGTCCAGTTCCAAGAAGTCTCACTGGCACGGCTGTTGGCTGAGAGGCCTCAGCCCCTCCCCACAGGACCACACAACAGGCTTGCTTGAGTGTCCTAACAAGATACAACTGGCTTCCCCTGGAGCGAGGGACCCCAGAGAGAGAGAGACAGAGAGAGACAGAGAGAGAGGAGAAAGCCGCAGGGCTGTTTTGTGACCTTGTCCAGGAAGTGACACAAGATCACTTCCATTGTCATCTGTTTGTGACAAGTGAGTCATTAAGTTGTGCCCACACTCAAAGGGAGGGGAATTGAGCTTCACTCATTGAATGGAGAAGCATTAAAGAATTGGTGGACAGATTTTAAAACCACCAGAGACCCAACTTAGTATAATAAGCACCTGTGTGTGTGTGTGTGTGTGTGTGTGTGCACATGTGCCCAGTGCCATGCCAGAAGCTGTGGTGTACACTGACAGATATAAAACACATCCTCAGAGGCAGCTTACGAGACCATTTGGGAGACCGGCTATGTAACTATGAACGTGAGGTGGCTTCTGGTTAACTTCCACACAGACGATCAGCAGTTTAAGGGAGAAACATCACTGTCTCTTGGGACGTTCCGGGAAAGCTTCGCGGAGAGGATGTGGTGTTTGAAGTGTGTGGTGACTAGCGACTGCATCAGGGAGGGTCCCAGCAGGGGAGAGAATTTCTCTCAAAGTGAAGAGGATTTAATGCAGAGACTCTTTGTGGAGGCATGTGCAGGGTTCACAAAGCCAGTGTGGGGCACTGAGGCAGCCAGGGGTCAGCGGTGGTGGTGGTGAGCCTGGAAACCGCCATGGAGACTGGTGAGAGCTGGGGCTATGGTGAGGGCTCTGGCTGTTGGGGCACAGCCCCCGAAGCAGGAACATGTTGACGGCTGTCTCCTCTACTGATCAGCGTCCTGCAATGGTCCCGAGGGCCAACCTCACACAGAAGAGAGGGCGAGGGAGCCCAGGTGACCCGGTGCGCAGGGGTCAGCCTCCAGGCACAGAGAGGGATGCAGAAGGCTGGAGAAGAGGGGCGTAAGGGCAGAGCGGGAGGGCTCCACACCGCCATCCACCCCTGCATTTTAAGAATAGCAGCAATGCCCGGGTATGAGACTCTCAGTGCCGGAAAGGAGGCGAGGGTGCCAGGGTGCATCCGGGGTTCAATTAAATACCATTGGAGAAGGGTCCGTTTAACCCAAGAGAAGCCCAGAGGGGGTCCCCAGCCTTGCCTGCATTCACGTTCAGTCAACAGGCACGAGGGTTTGTGCCATTCTTTCTTCGCTGGTGGCTTTCTGGGTGTGAGTTCCAATAAAAATGAACGTGATGTGACAAGACCGTGAAGGCAGGCCTGGGTTGAGGGGCAGAGCCGCCCTGACCTGGACCTCCGTCTGCGTTGTCCTGCCTGAGAGAAACATTTCTAGGGGGGTGTCGTTCAGACCACACTCTCTTTCTCTCAAAAATCGCTCTTCATCTTGTGATGGACGTATTAAGGACATTTGATGATATTCCCCACCTTCCAGAAAGAAGATAAATGCTCAGGCGGAGCTGCCAGACGCTTCATTTGTCCTGGGCTGAGGGGCCAAATGGAAGTCCAGCCACCGGTGTTAAGCCAAGGGTTCAACGTGTGGGACGAGGGTGCTGGTGAAGCCTCATGTGCCCCGATGGCCTCATCTGGTCCCACTTCAATGGGTGTGGAGAGACTGCTCCCTCTCCGAGAGTGGAAGCTGTGTTCTCGGGGGCAGGACGTCCTCACCCTCATACAAAATCTTGGGTCATGTCATTCCAAGTTTCCCCTCAACCTGAGAAATTCCAGAAGGTTTTCCACATTCTTTAGGGGAGCCAAGAATCTAAATTTGTCAGCATTTTAGAAACCAGAATATTTAGAGAATTACCTCACTCAACTTGATCCAGGAGAATACCTCGCAGCTTTTGTGTCTGTCACCCTGCCTGCCACTGGCCCTGCGCCCAGGAGGTCCTCAGCAATGCGGGCTAGAAGGCGTGATGAGCTGAGATTTGAGGGAAAGGTGGAAGCTGGGAGAGGTGCACAAGAGGGATGCACTTCCCAAGAGGAAGATCAGGTTCCATTTCCCGTCCTGCTACTTCTGGAGCGCAGACCCAAGCAGTCACCGGCAAGTCGAAGGAACTGACTTCCCAGGGGACAAACCAGTCATTTCTGCAATTTGAAGCAGCATCATCCCTGGACCACGTTGGACCGTGGCTCCCGAGGGACATGGTGTAAACTTGGCGTAAACAGAGTAGGTAAGATCTCTCACAAATGCCCACTCTGGGAGGAAGAAGCTGGCAGGCAGCCTAGGTGATCTCAGGATTGGTCTTAGGGGGCTGGGACCACCGGGCCATCAGTGGACTACTGGTGGGAGCCTGTGGCCCTCCTTCCACAGAGCTCTACATTCAATGCTGCACCTGTCACTGGAGCAGAACTCATGGGTGTGGAGCAGGAGAGACTCTGGAAACTCGGCTGCAGTGGTCTCCAACCAGGCTGACTATCTCAGTTATAGGGGAGCAGCATTGCCATTCCGGGGCCCGCAGGTCTGCACTCCTGCAAACAGGAGTCTCAGGCGGTTCTGATGCATCTGGTCATCAGAACCAGATGGTTGGGGGGCCGGGATTGGGGGCCGCTGAACTAGTCCCACAATCTCCCCTGTGGACGAGGACTCCAAGGCTCGGAGAATTGAAGTGGTTTGTCCGTAGTTGCCCAATGAACTACTGCCCTGTGTGGCCCTCCCGCAGTATTCCCGCGACAGCTTCTGTCTGTGGCACGCGCCAGATTCCTCATATACCCGACCTGGGCACCACGGGAGGTCAGGGAGCAGGCGAGGCAGGGGTTCCTGCTCCCATTTCAGACCCGAGGAAACGGAGACCTGGCCTGGTTCATGGCTCCGTGGAGGTCACTGTGGGTCAGGGCCAGATGAATGGTGAGATTCCAAGTCTTGAGAGTCCGTCCAATTCAGCAGCTGTCCAAGGGATTTTGCACCCAGGGGCCCTACAGAAAAACTCAGAAATGCTACAGTAGGTTTGCCTTCTCAGCGAGGCCTCCTTCAGTTGATCTGCCACCCACCCTCCTACTTTCATGGTGCCTCGCATGCCCTGCCGCTGCCGTCTGGGAGCCCTGTACACCCACAGGTCTCCATTTGGAAGCGATTGGGCTTTCTCAGCCTACGAGCTGGTGTCTGTGTGTGCTGGAGCGGCGAGAAGCAGTGGAAGCAGCACATGTGGTAATATGGGCTTTCCATGCGGTTTTGGTCTTTCTTAGGTCTGAAATTTGGGACAGAAGTAGAGCTAAGATCAGCCAGGCTTCCAAGGCCCACGATGATCAGCTTTGATCTGCACGTCTCCAGCCCAGTCTCTGGAGTGGTGGTGAAGGAAGTAAAACTTGTATTAAAAATTAAAAAGTTACTACCTTAGAGACAGGCACCTCCACGCCCTAAGGATTCCTGGTATAGGGGGGAACGTTTATCGATCCTGACTGACTCTATTCATGAAAGACCCACCCTAAACTGTTCGGGGAAGAATTGAGAACAAGAGAGTGCTCCAGAGGGATAAGTTTGGGAGGGTCGGGGTGGAGGGGGTCCAGATGGGGACGCGTGTGTGTAACCTGATAATCGCTTCGCGCCATAGCAATTCGCGCCATAAAATGTAACTGTTTAAATGTTTTAAATTAGCCAATCATGTAAGACCGCGCCAACCTTTTCCCGCTTTGTGCTTCCAAACCCTATATAAGAGTTTGCCCTTTAAGGTCCGGGGTCGACTCCTCTGTCTCCTGCGAGAGATACGTGTCGACCCGGAGCTCCGCTTAATAAACCTCTTGCGTTTGCATCAAGCTCGGTCTTCTGTGTCTGTGGGTCCGCGCCTTCCCGAGACTGGAGTTGGGGTTTCCTTTTTGGGATCCTACAGTGGAACCGGTTTTCTTACTCGGAAAGACACCACAGGGCCGTCCTCTGGGCCTGGCTGCGGGAGATGCATTCGCGTGAACTCCTACCTCTCCCTCAAGGCCCTGCTCGAGTCCCCTCTCCTCCACGAAACATGGATGGGTTTATCTGGGCATTCATTCATTCATTCACCAGTTCATTCATTTCAGGAGTGTTCGTGGGTCACTTACTGTGTACGGGGGCTGGTGGAGGTTCTGGGGATGAGGAGCAGAGATTAGATCTCTGACCTCATCAAGCCACTTCTGCAATCTCCCTGGTCCCAACTCCGAAAGATTCGGCTCTGCAATTTAGCAGTTAATTGTGCTCCTCTCACATCACTCATTATCTTTCACACATGTGAGTCGCATCACCCCTGAAGACAGGGACCATGCCTCATGCACTTCTGATGTCCTGACGGGGGCTTATAGGGAGTGGCTTGGGAGAGCTGGGTAAGCCTAGTATGAAACCTCTCTCTCTTTAAAAAAAGCAATATGACTTCATATCTTACCACGTGCACATATTAGTAATTATTGGGAAAGAGTAAAAACAGAAATCTTTATTTTTTAATGGGACATGATTAAACGTTAATGACCAGTGACCTCATGGAATGAATGCTATACAATGCAATTTACTCATCTGTGCTCGTGTGTACCTTCTGGGTATTAGAAAATTACATAATTAAGTATAGATTACCGCAGGCATGTCATTACACATTTTATTATTCCTTAGAGACTTAATAGTAATACTCTGTATTTACATGTACTTTTATCAGATCATCTCCCATCACTTTACAAATATTATCTCACTAATCCTTTGCAACAGTTTCATGAATTTCCCTATTTAATGGGTTAAAAAACCACTACCTGCAGCGATTGAGCCACCAGTTGAACATCCACCATCACTCTGTCACCAGGGAAGAGGCAGGCTTCACCTGCCATCTCCGCCTGGAAAGGGCGTCTTCTAACTAAGTGGGAACTGAAGTTAAAAGAATTATCTCCAAGTTTTCTCATGAAAATAAGTAGAAATAAAATTGTGCATCATAGAACAATCACGGCTGCTGATTCTCCAGTGCAGTCCGTTCTGAGGGGCTTCTGCTTTGCGTCTGAGTTCTACAAGAAAACTGAGGATGCTGCTTCTGAAGAGAGGGACGTAGATATCTGGATCAGGTGATGGGAGCTGGTACTGTTTGTTTTAGATCCACTTACAAACACTTTATTACTCAGATTTGTGGATAACGGCCACAGAAGGCAGCGTCATGGAGCAGGATGGTACCCAAGGGCATCAGAACAAATCTCTGGGCTCTTTTGGGGGATGAATTTAATCGGGAAGGCTTGGGCATCATTTCTTGAGGATCTACGTGCTTTATGTTCATTACCTTTATCCCTTACAACACCCTGTAGGGTGCCTGCTGTTTCTCCGCTTCACGGGTAGATAACACCGTCTGAAAGGTTGGCGAGGTCACAGCAGCTGTGGAACAGCGAGTGTCAGGCACGTCGGACTGACTCCAAATCCAAGGCAGGCTCTGAGAGGAGAAAGTCCCCCAAATCTAAATTAATCAGAAAAAACTGCAAACGTTGAATGGTCTAGGATATAGCTTCTCCTTCTGAAAGAATTAAACATTTCTGACAACTTAAACAGATGAGATATGATGCAGAATAAAGGTGTTTTTTTTTCATGAAACATTCCAGCTTCATTAAAAAAATTATTACCATTTCGTTCTCTGCAATATTCTTGAATTTCTTTCCACATCTGAAAATGGCTCTTGGTGAATGTTCATGTCATGGAAGTTCAGAGAGCCCGTTGGTATCCAACCAAGATGTTCCCAAAGGTCTTCCCTGTCTGAGCAGCTTCATCCACTATTAACCAAGTAAACAAGGATGGATGGTCATTGAAAAGCAAATCCCTAGGCTGTGAGCCCCCCGGAGGGGAAAGACCACGCCCGCCTCCCTGCCACTGTCACTCCAGCTCGTGATGGGCTTGCATTAGTGTTTTGGTAAAATATCTGGGGAGTATTAGTAGTCCCAAAGGCATGTTTCCCGCCCCAATAATTTTTGTTTGTTTTTCTCAGCTTTACCAGCACGAAAATGGGTGAGAGTCTCAGGTGACTGAGCTGATCTCAATGGCATTTGTAAATTATGTCAGGCCTGGGAAGAAGAGTACTGTGGAATTGTAGTGTATTTATGTATAATTATCAATAATTTACCCTTTCAGCTTGATGGGGTAGGGGAATATTAAATTCATCAGGTCTTTATTTAATGGGTAATTCGTGGTGGGGGCTCTTGAAGAAACAAATTACCTAATTAATTTGTGGAAATTAGACCTCTTGGATTTTTAAAAACTATTATAGTTATCTTTGATAACATTAACATGGCAGTCACCTACAATTCAACCTTCCACTTAAACGGATCAAAATAAGGCGTAGATGGTCGAGAAAGAGCGGCTGCCGTGCCCCGGGATGACCAGCTGGAGTGGCAGAGGAGGGCACTGCATGTGGGTTTCAGACAAGGAAGGACCTGACTGGTGATGGCGGCAGCTGGAGGGCCAGCGACACTGAGGAAAAGACTCAGGGGCTTGTGTGACCCTGGGGGCCTCTCTTAACTTCTCTAGGCCTGATTCCCTCATCTGGACGACGAGTGGGTTAGGTCACATCAGGGATTCCCAGCTTGGACGTCATACACCGGAACGTTCAAAACTAACGGACAGTGAACTCCATCACTAACCTTAGCTGGCCTCTACCTCTTCCTGTCTCTTTCTTCCCTCTTTCTTTCCTTCTCTCTCCCCCCACCCCCGCCCCCGGCTCTCTCTCCCTCTCCCCCCACCCTCCCCTCCCTCCCTGCATTCCTTCCTTCCTTCCTTTCCTTTCTTGTCAAGGACTTTAAAAAGTCCTACTCTTTATTAGCACCAACCTTTTCTGAATGGCAGAACATTTTAGTACCGAAAAGACACACTTCAAGATAAAGGCTGTCCTTTAAAGGGAATAAATTTGGATTTATGGACACTTCCCGCCTCCTGTCCTCGTGGTTCTCGTTTCGTCAGTGGGGTCTTCTCATGATCAAGGACCGGCATTGGGCTCCCCTGTCCCAGCGTTCCTGCGGGCGCCTCGGCGACCTCACGGGAAGGCTCTGTCTCTGGCAGTCAGGCATGGGCAGCACTCCTCCGAGAACAGCCTCGTCCACGTGGCGTGTTTGTGGCTTCTGGGAATAGAGGCGAGGCAAGTGGTGCCTTAGTTGGGGCATCTGCGCTAGACAGTGATGCCCGGTGTCAAGAACGCGGCCACAGGAATCCTCTGAAGGGCGTGCAGTGCGTGCAGAGTGTGGTGTGTGCAGCGGCTGTCAGTGCCCTCAGTCTCCTTGGAGGCCCGTGGTAGAGGCTTGCTGATGAGAGGCTTCGGTGCCCGAAAGGCTCTGGTAAACAGCCTGGGCCTCACGGGCGTGGCGGGCACGCGTGTCCAGATCGACCGTGGCGGACGCTGTTGTTTTTGCCGACTCGGCACCGCACTCCTCTTCTGCGGCCCCGGCTCGCTGCCTTTCCCTGGGGAGCTACAGCCGTGTCGTGTGCCGTCTGCAGGCTTGCGGGCAGGGCATCTAAGCTAAGCAGTTATGTGTTCTCTCCTTTGCGAGAGCAGCTCAGGGACGATCCCGGGGCGGTGGTGCTGCCCTGAAGACTGCCCGTTGGTTTCTCCGGCGGAGACGCTGGAGCAGCCTTCCTCCTTGTCCTGAGGCACAGTTGTCGGCTTGTTTTCCTCAGATACCTTTCCCCTTTTTGTGTTTGCATCAAGAAGAGTTGATTTCTGTTGCTTGCATCTGAAGAACCCTCACTAGCCCAGCTGGAGTACTCCTTAGTGCCGATTCACAAATATTTCTAGCTCTCTCTCTCCTGGGCACATGAAAGATCGTGCTGCCTGGACCCTTTCTCAGAAAATTAGTTCTGGCCAATGAGTTGTAAGTGAAAGTCACTGGTGTCACTTTTGGGCCGAAGCATTTCCTTGCCTGTTTAGCACACTCCAGAGTTCTCTCTCCCTCTGGCCCGGGCCCAGTGACATTCCAGATGGAGACTCCTCGCCGGCCTGGGAGCCTGGCTCACTCCTCACCTGCCTCTGACCACTTAACCCCGGATGGACATATCACTTGAGCAGGTAGTCAGTGTTGTTTCCAGGGAGTGAGGTGTTGGGTGTTAGTCACTGCAGCACAGTCTAGATGGTGCTGGCTGGTACCATGATCAACGTCAAAACAACAGTTTCCAACATCAAACTTTTTTCTTAATTCTCATAACAAATCCATTAGCAAGTTCCACTGTGTCCAGCCTCAGTCAGAATTTCCTCCTTTAAAATGGAGATAAGAATAGCCCCTGACTCGTAGAGGAGCGGTCGTGAGGGTTAAGGCGTTCGTGTGTGAAGTGCCTGGCTCCTCATAAAGATCAGCTGTCACTCTACCATCCGTCTGAGTGGCATCTGCTCCCATATCTCCCTCTGCACCATGACTACTCTAGTCCCAACGCTCACTTTTTCTCGCCTGGATTACCCCAGTACTTCCTGATTGGTCTTCCTGCTTCCATTCTTGTCCCTCTTCCTCCATTGATATATTTTTTTCAACATCAGAGTGACCTTTTAACAATGCAGATCAAGTCATGTCCTTCATTTGCCCAAACCCTTCAACGGCTTTGTCTCACATTTAGGGTAAAAGCCAAGTTCACCGCCTTGTGTGCAAAGCTCCTGATGATCTGGTTTCTACCTCCTGTGCCATCTTGCCTTGCTTCCTCTGCTCCTTGCCCATTGATTATCTTTCTGTTCCATGAGCAAGTCAAACTCAAAACCTACCCTAGGGCCTTTGCATGTGCTCTTCCCTCCATCTAGAACCCTCTTTCTCCAGCTCCTTCCCAGACAGACCTCATTTCATCATCCAAGTCTTAGCTCAAATGTCACCACCTTTACTCAAATGTTCTCAGCTCAGCTGTCATCTGGCCATTTATTTCTCATATAAAGTAGCTTTTGCTTCCCTTGTACCTAGAGCAATGCCTGGCTTAATAAACATTATTGAATGAAGACTCAATGAAGGAAGAAACGAAGGTGTGAAGTCCAAGCTGCCTCTTGAGTGCTCAAGTGTGTTGGGTGTGCTGTGTGTCCACTGTTCTGGCACCGCCACCTTTGCCGACTTGTTTGATCGTCCTGGCAGCCGGACAACGACCTTCGTGAGAGCAGGCGCCATGTTTGTCTTGTTCCCTGCTTCTTTCCTCTCCGAGGCTTAGTGGCATGTAGTTGGTGCTCGGTGACATTTGTTCAGTGAGTGAATGAGTAAATGAGTGAATGGCCAAAAGGAGATTTGGTCCCCACCTTCGAGAAGCTGACTGGTTGTGGGTGTAAAAGTATTCGTCTGTAAATCGAGAGCCAATGAGACAATGCACACGAATGCACCTAGCTTAGCGGCTGGTGCCTATTGGCTCACACATTTTTTTTTTCCCTGAAAAATGACTTGAGAACTTATATTCTTATAGTTTTTACCTTTTGTGAAGCACCATGCGGGGTACTATGAGAAACGCAGAGGGGGTAGGAAACGAGGGGAATCTGCTGTAGGAGACGGTTGGTTTCAACAATATCGGGTGAGGAGGAAAAGGAAGTGAAAGTGGGCAGGGAGGCAGTGTGGGCTGAGTACAGGACCACGCGATCTCAAGGCTCCAAACCGGAATTGCAGAACGGTGGGGAAGGCCTGATTGAAATGTTGTATTTTTTAAAATAAACTTAAATCAGAATATTCAGAGTTGCAAAGAGAAGAAAACAAGGAACACTCATAATTGTACTTGCCCAAGAAATCACCACTAACATTTGATTTAATCTTTCCAGACTCTTTTCAAAATATATATCTCTGCACAAAATTGGATCACACACGACATTCTGTTTTATAACCTGTTTTTTCCCTCTTAACAATATATTAATATCAGAAGCATCTTCTTCTGTTATTAAGCAGGGTTACCATGGATTTCAGCAACGACCTCACATTCCTTTGTAGAGTGCACAGCAATTAACAGAACCTGTCTCCTGTTTCTGGACAATTAAATTATTTGTGCTTCTTCATGGCTGTGAGAATGTTACTAGGACCAACCTTCTGGGAAAATCTTTGCATGTGCTCATGACGGTTTCCTGAGGTTCAGTCTCTAAAGTGGACACACACTGCACACTGCTGGCTGGTGTGTACATTTCACAGTGTCGCATGCAGGAAGCGTGCTGTTGACTTCACACGCTTCAAGTTCTGAGGATCACAACAAATCCCGGTCATCGTTTCCATTAGAAGTCCTGTTGCTGACTGCCGGTTTCCTCTGGGCCCTGCTTTGTACGGCATGTTTCTTCCAATGACCGCGTGAGCTAATTTCACCACAGGTACGATTGCCATATTTAGCACATAAAAATACAGGGTGCTCAGTTAAATTCGAATTTCAGATACACACAAATTTTTTTTAGTATAAGTCTGTCTCAAATGTTGCATGAGACAGACTTATACCAAAAAATGCTCGTCTGTTTCTCTGAAATGACTCTGCATCCTGCGTTTTACATGGCAACCCTAATCACAGGGGAGATTAGCTTGAAACAAATGTGCCAAGTGTCTCTGAGTAACTGAGGAGAGCAGTGGCAGGGCCCACTCGCCCCTGCCTCTCCGTCTTTCTAAGGGAGGCTCCCCTCTCAACACTTCACTGTACGCGCTCCTTCAGGCCTGCAAGGGCTCCCTGACGCGGGCATCCCGCCCTTCTCTTTATAGACGTGGGAACTGCTCCTGCTTCCCCGGCTACGAGTGGCCAAGCGGAGATGCGCCTCCTCAGGCCGCTGTCTTCAGTGCTCTCGACACTGTGACTGGCTGCCCTGCCCGCTCCCGTCCACCCACGTCCAACCCAGAGCCCCCACGCCTGGCTTTGCTCCAGCTCACGTCGCCCTGTTGCTTTGCTGTACTTCTGTTAGAATTTAACTATGTTCGTCTCTGGAACGAAATTAAAAAATGTTCTTCCGTTCATACTATTCACCCATTCCTAGAACAGAGAAGATGAGAAGAGTGGATGGACAGAGCTTGAAGCAGCCCTGAGCATGGTTAAAATACACAACAGTGCTGACACTTGGGCAGTACCTGCTGTGCTAACTGCCGTGCATTTACCTGCGTTATTTCATCTGATCATTATAAAACCTGCGATGCAGGAAGTATTAACAGCCCCATTTTGCAGATGAGCAAACTGAGGCCGTGGAAGACTAAGTGCCACACCCAAAGTCATGAGACAGACTGTGGGCAAAGCTGCCACTGGGGGCACGTCACCTACCGCCTCGGCCGGTTCTTTCCTCTCTCACATACTGGCTCACTCTGCCTTTCCTTTCATTTTCTGACCCAAGCAACTTGCTGATCCCTGGGAGAATCTACTGGACACACTGCAGCCTGAAATGTTTCCTGGAAGTCTGACTCTTCTGTCAGCCTTGGAGGACAGCCGCGCGTCCTGTGCCAGCTCTGCTTCCTCTCCGGGTGTGAGGAGGCTGGGCAGGGTGTGGCGGCCAGCGTCTGCACGCTTCTGTTCCACGCGGCTCTTGGAGGGATTAGCTGTGTTGGAAACTCACCTGATGCTCTGGGCTCCGGGGGCCCACCTCGTTGGGGTGAGCTGGCCTCACCCCAACGAGGAGCAAAGTGGGGAAGAAGGCTGGAGGGTTATGCCGTCAGCGGCTGTTGTACTGGAGCCGTCTCTTAAATTCTGCTCTAATAAAAATGTGCCCTGAAAAGGAAACACAGCTCGGTCCATCTGCCTGGAGGCTTTGCGAAGGCCGAGTGTCTTTCATTAGCGCAGCAAGCACTTTGTCGGTCTGTGAGGGCGCTCGGGTCTGTGTGGTGTCCCTGAATCCCCTTTCTGTGTCTTCTGCCTGAGGGGCCCCTCTCGTCTTCAGTGTGTGCTCCCCACTCCCAGCCTGCGCCTAGGAAGCCTGGGGGCTCAGCTACAGAATATTCAGGAAGAATGTACGCGTGTGGGTGCATGTGTGTGTGTGCACACGTACATGTGAGTGTGTGTGTGTGCACGTGTGTGTGCGTGGGGCTGTTCTGGAGTTTGCGCTTTAGCTGCTCCTCTTCGGGGTGGTGGAGAAGGCCTTGTCCTTCCTCAGGCATTTCAGGCGCTGGGGACTGGGGTACCCCCTGGTTCCCTGGAGTCCTCCAGTGAAACGCCCATTTGCGCCTTCCCTGCAGCACACAGGGTGACTTGTTAGAGGAGGGGCGAAAAAGGAAGCAGGATTTCGTGAAGAGGATTTTTTCTTTCTGTGGATTTCAAGATCACCTGGGTTTAAAGATTGCTTGCTTTGCTCTTTCAGATCAATTTATCGGAGATGAGGTTACCAAATCCAGGGTATATTTCAGGAGAGGAAACCAGATGAAAGACCCAGGATGGAATCTCTCCAAGGCTTTGAAATTATCACCCTTAATATTTCCAGCCTATTAAAGAGGCAACAAGCCAAGAAACAGATAGTTTCTTTTCATCAGACTGCCCCATGGCTCTTCCTTTGAAGTTATGGAAAGAGTTTTGGACACAGAGCCAGAGGGTTGGGTTAAAACTCCTGGTGTTACTGTGACCTGGAAAAATGATGATGATGATTATCATCATGGTTGTTTGTGTAGTGTCACCATCATCACCATCACCATCATCACCATCACCATCACCATCACCATCAGTATTGCCATTATCACTATCACCATCACCATCATCGTCACTTGTGTAGTGTCACCATCATCACCATCACCATCACATCATCATCACCACCCTCATCACTTGTGTAGTGTCACCATCATGACCATCATCATCACTATCACCATCATGACCATCACCATCACTATCATCATCACTTGTGTAGTGTCACCACCATCACCATCACCGTCATCAACATCACCATCATCAACATCACCATCACATTATCATCACCATCACATCATCATCACCATCATCATCACTTGTGTAGTGTCACCATCATCACCACCATCATTGTCATCACTTCTGTTGTGTCACCCCATGCCACCCACTGTCCTCAACACTTAGCTTGTATTCACTCATTTAACCCTCACAGCAACCTAGGAAGGAAGGTACTGTTATTATTACCCTCACGTTACAGGTGAGGACCGAGCGCTCAGGTTAACATCCGAGAGCTGTGGAGCTGGGATTCAGTCCTGGTGTCCCTGCCCTTGACCATTAGGCTGCCGCTCAGCCATTTAGCGCTCTGGTCCTCCATTGTCTCATCAGTAGTATTTGTGTCTAGAGGTACAGTATGAAGACTGGTGGACTAGGACGAATAACAGATGAGAGGCAGCAGGCACTGACTCCAAGATGAGGCACAAGGAGGAAAGGGGGGAGCTGCGGGAAGAGGGAGGCTGCTGGGCTTGGGGTGAGGGACCACAGCCCAGGAAGGCCATCTGGCAGACAGGGCTGGGTGGGGCCAGGCCAGTGAAGGGCCTGAAGCACCCCCCCACCCCCAGTCCACCGTCTCCCTGCCCGGCTGAGGTGCCTGAAATGCCCACGGGGAGAGACAAATGTTGTCTACTTATCACTCTGCTGGAATGATTGTACAGGCCACGCACTGCAGAGAGAGGGTTGTGGGAAGCAGGCGCCAGGGCAGGTACTGTTATTATTAGCTCCTCCACTATGATGGAACTTTCACTTCGGGGGAGTTGACTATGAAACATGCAGATAGCGGGTGCTGGGTGGTTAAATGGGGGGCCCTGAGTAGCATGGGAGGTGACCAGAGGCCACAGGGTATAGTTAGTCTGTGGGGGTGGTTAGTCTGCGGGGAGACGGGCTGATGGCCTGTGGGTCCACGGAGCACTCCAGGAGCCTCACACTCTTGGAGGTGTAATGGGAGATCTCTTTCCTTTCCCACTGAAATCCTGACTTTGCAGGGCTATACAGGTGAGTCGCCTCACCCGAGTCCCACGAGAACCCCATCCTGTGAGCAAGAGAGAACCACACACACTCAGGTTTGGGAGATGTTTAAATGTCATCTGGCTGGTGTTTCCTCACTTTTCCACATCGTGGCAGAGAACACAGCACCACCTGCACATCACGCTGGAGTTAACACACAGCCCGTGCCAGGCCTGAGGCGTCCAGCCAAGATCTGTGGAGGCCCCAGGACTCCAGGGCGACCCCAGACCCTGCAGGCTGCCCCCCGACGCATGGCTGCCCCCCGACGCATGGCACCCTGGTGCCACAGCACAGGCTTGGGAATCTTGGCTTGTCCCTCTGCCACCCGTGGTTGTCCTGGGTGTGCTTGGGCATCACCACCTCCAGTCTGCCCCGTGGACTGCCGGCAGCTTCCACTGTGAGAAGCACAGCCCGGCACCCTGCAGCGTCCACCCTCTGGCCCTGGCCCTTCTTTCTGGAACAGCAGATCTAGATTCTGGGAGACCCAAGACTGGAGAAGAGGGGAGAGTGGCTGAAGTCCGCAGTCGGGAGTAGGAGAAGCTGGACAGAACCCCGCTCCGTCTGCGGGTGTGGGCTGCCCCGCCGGCCCATCGCAGGCGTTGCTTTGCTGTCATTCTGCATGGCGGCCTTGCCTCCCAGCAAGACAGACATCCTCACGCAGGGCAAAAACTGTGGCTGACACTCTCCTGAGAGAGCACAGCCTTTGTGTCATACAGATCTGGGTTCACATCTTGGGTCCTTCACTTACTAGTGATCACTGCTCCTCAAAGTATCTCTCTCCGTATTTATTCAATGAGGGCAACAGATGAACCATAATTCTTGCATTCTGAGTGTAATGCCTGGCATATAATAGATGTGCAAGAGATGTTCATTCCTCCTCACTCATCCCTGCAGGCTGCAGGGTGAGGTACACAGCAGACCCTCATCAGAGGATTAGCTGATTGACTGAGCAGAATGCTTGCCCAGGCGGGGGAGCAAAAAAGATCTGAATACAGATCCATATGCAGCTGATCTCACAATCTTCTAGGGGAACAAAACTTGGCCTGAGTTTCCAGTCGTCAGGAAAATACTTTTAGTGTGTGAACCTGGTGTAGAGTGCCTTTGCTCCCACAGGTGGTCAGATTGTATTGCTGGACTTCCATTTGTCTTTGTTTTTAGTGTTTTGAGTGAGTTTTAAGGCGACAAAAAAGCAGGAATATTTTAAGATCAGAGACAATGGGGAACAGACTTGGAACAGCTCATCACAGAGTTATCAGAGGAAGAGTCCAGACTGATTGGTGACAAATCAGCAGCTGAAAGGCAGGATAACCCCGGGAAAGAAGTTCAGGGCAGGGAAGTGGGTGGGAAATCTCTGGTGACTATTTCTAGTTTTCTAGATAAATGGGCATAAAACTTGGAAAAACATTTATTTAAACCAGACTGGAGCATAAGTTCCCTGAGAATTACTTAGAACTACTCCTTTCTAGAAAATCTTAGAAGATGTGAAACATTTCTTAGAAGCAAAATTTTTGTGACATAAAATCTTGTGTGACAATAGAACAGCACTGTCCCCCAGGAGCTAGGGCTGAGAGTTCAATGACAGGGAACCATGCCAGCACCAGGGCCTAGAGCCCCGGGGACAAACAGGGGTCAAGGGAAACTCCGGTGAGTAGGGTTATACCGAGAGGGGTATGGCAGAGGCATAATAACCATGGGGCAGTTTCTAGAACAGTTTGTTCTCACTCAACAATTTCATCTCTTCTTCCCAGGCCTTTCTTCTCCAAGCTCAGTCTGCAAACCAGGATTCACAGAAATCCTGGAAATTAAAGCAGGGCGGAGAGCCTACATTTGGGTTGAATGAACCTATGAACCAAAATTTCAGTGTTACTTTTGAACACAGATGCAAAAACCCAGTATAAAATGTTAGTATAATAAGGTTAGCAGTTTTAAAAATAATAAAATCCCCAAACAAGTAGAGTTTACCCTTGGAAAACAAGCATGGTTCAGCATTAGAAAGTCTATTCCTGTGAAATAATTACAGAGCAAAGGTGAAAATGTGACCATATCATTAAAGGCAGGAAAGTATTTATTACAATTCAACATTAACTCATGATAAAAATTATCAGCAAACCAAGAATAGCAGGAACTTCCTTAACCTGAAATCTACAACAAACATTATAGTTACTGAGCATATCCCCACAAAATTTCCCCAATAAAGTCCAGTAAAAGGCATTGGCAGTCCTATTCAATGCAATAAGATATGAAAAAGGGATTAGAGGTATACCATGTTCACAGATGAACAGACACAAGTTACTAATTATGTCAATTTCTTTTGAATAAAGTTATAAATTCAATGTAATTTTTATCAAAATAAATAAATGGAATATAACAGAAATCTGTCCTCAAGCATTCCTCTTCTTCATCTGTTAGAAAGGATGAACACCTCCTCTATTTAGACTCAATCCTTGCACTGGCAAAGGCAATGGATCGTTTCCTTTCTCATCTACTCATGGACTTTAATCCTACAACTTATTCCCTTTTCTCCTTCATTAGCAAATTCTCTCTTTAGATTAGATTTTTCTTATTAGCATAAAAACATCATAGGTGGGCAAGCCCTACAGAAATCAAGACTTATGATAAAGTTGTAGTAATTAAAACAATGGGTTTTTTGGCACATGGATGAAGACTAGATTGATGAAACAGAATTAAGTTCAGAAAGGTATCGATGACTTGCCCATTGCAGTCTACGAAAGAGGCCAACGCAGTTCAATTTGCTCTCTTCTCTCTAACTACACTCATGTGTGAGGTGACCTCATCAGGTCCTATGGCTCTCATTACACCTGTATGCTAATGACACCACATCTATATCCACAGACCTAGGTCGTTCCTGAGCTCCTGGCACATATACACAACTGCCCACAGACATCTCCGTGTCTAGCAAACACGTCAAACTTAATATTTTAGAAACAGAACTCTTGTCTCCACTCTCCTTTCCTGCCTTCAAATGTGCTTCTGCAGGCTTCTCATTTCAATAAAATGCCATCACTATCTACATAATTGGTCCAACAAAAAACCTTCTTCTCTGGGGCTGGCCCAGTGGCGTAGTGTTTAATTTCACATGCTTTGCTTTGGCGGCCCGGGGTTTGCAGGTTCGGATCCGGGGCATGTAGTGATGCACCACTTGTCAGGCCATGCTGTGGCGGCGTCCCATATGGAGTAGAGGAAGATGGGCACAGATGTTAGCCCAGGGCCGGTCTTCCTCAGCAAAAAGAGGAGGATTGGCGACGGATGTTAGCTCAGGGCTGATCTTCCTCACACACACACACACACACGCACACACACACACAAAATGTCTATTTAAAAACGTGCGTGGCTTTGGATCTGGTAACTCCAGCTTTGGGAAGGTATCTTCAGCTGGCTCCATCCTCCTGGCAGAGTGCTGGGGTCCTGTCTCTCCTCACTCTCTCGGCAGGATTGCCTCGAAAGGTTCTGAGGGAGCAGCCGTCAGATTGGGCTGTTCCCTTGGCTTTGGGCAGCCTGGGGCAAGCCACTTCTATGATCTGGGTCGGGGTATTCGCATCCGTAAATGAGAAGCTTGGTTAAGATCAGCTCTGAAGTCCCCGTTGTGAATTCTAGAAGAGTTCTGTGATTCTATAGTAGTGCCTCGTTCTGGGGAACGCCTCACTAAATACACTCAATCCACATTAAAGGACTGTTTCGTTATCTTTCTAGAGGACAAATATAATGCTGTGATGAACAATGACATGAAGTGGTTTTTTGATACAAATATTCTGTAAGTATGCATATTACCTCTTCTTTGTCAGTTGCATTGGAAAAAAATAAATGATCACCAGTCAATCTCTTATAATAATAAGAGCCAGGCATGGCTTAATTGCTTCGATTAAGTGGTCCTGACTCTGCTAGTCGTCATAAATGCCGTCACGTCAGGCCGCCGAGATGGACCTGTTGATTTATTCAGTGGTGATGGGCAGCGGCGCTGGTGCAATTTCTTTTATGGGTTAACACATGGAGTTAAAACAGCTAAACGGTTAAATCTGATATTAGGTATGGGCTCTTCAATAAGGAAAAATGGAGGAAGGGCAATGGGAAGCCCCACTGTGGTAACGGTGGGATTAGTGTTCACGTGGGTGTGTTCATCCTAACTGAAACGCTGTAAGATTGTGATATGCTCGGGATACAGTGGTAGTTTTTGGCTCTCTCCCCTCTACCCTTTTATTTATAGCACAGAAATGTTTTAGATATTTTCTTTTTAGAAGCATACACCCATTCCAAAATATTCCCTAGGTAGTCTGATAATTTGCAAATGACAATATATTTATTCATTCAACACATATTTGTGGAGGACCTACTGAGTGCCAGACACCCCTCTAAATTCTGAGACGCAGCAGCAGAAAGCAAACATCCCTTCCCTTGTGGAGCTTACATTTTAGTGGGCAGTACGGTCCCTGTTTGCTATGATATTAGCTGTACCTTCATGACAGCAGGGACGCGAAGTGATGGGGCCCTCCCGTGCTCTCCTACGGGCTGCACCCCAATGCTGAGCTGTCTTCTCCCCGCACGGGCCACGCTGGGAGGGCAGGGCTGGGTTTGAGGGTTTGGGGGTAAATTATGGTATCTGGCGCCCGGCACAGTTCTGGGCACACAGTAGATGTGGTATTGTAGGACTAGCTTCTTCCAAAAACAAGGCTGGGTTCTAGTTACTGGCCGATTCCTGAGGCAGGAGCAGAGTCTTGTTTTTTCCTTGTCTCTGTAGCACCAGCTAGGTCAAGGAGGTGAATGAGAGCCCGCCTGCTGTCTGGTGACAGTGGTGACGTGCTTCCTTTACAAGAGCATGTTGCCTTCTTTTATTTGCATAAAGTCACCTGGAAATCATTCTTAAAACTCAGAGGTCATCAGATTATGCTCCTCAGATCATCTGCAAAGCTCTTTCCCTAAGAATCCAAGAAGGATGCAGGGATCACCCAAGGGGGTACATGTGGACTCGCCCTTGCCTTCACTGACCGGGCTTCTCGGTGCTCAGCAGTGCTTGTCAATGCTCTCTTGGTAACTCACTCAAACCGAGGAAATTCAGGAAAATTAACTCTGCATTGTGTTGTCTCCGGTTTTTGTTGTAGACACTCTGAGTTACCCAGAAGCCTCCTGGACCTGGCATTTCCTGACTTTTGGCATGGGACCTTTGCAGTATTCACACCAAGGGTGTGGCGGGTGGTGAGAGGAGGGGAAGGGCACTGTTTGACCGTCACACGGGATCAGGAATTAGGAGACGGTGATGCAAAACTGAGTTTAGTATCAGGCCTGTGAGCCATTGTTCCCTCCATGGCAACACTGCTTTTCCTTCTCCTGACAACGGAAGACGTCAGCTGAGTTACATACTCCAATCTAGACCTGAGCACAGATACTCCTCTCCGACAAACGCCTTCGCTGCGCTGCCTGTTGGCCTCAGACTATCAGCTGCAGGACATCGAGTTGTACTTGAGCTTGAGGAAAAAATGCAACTTACAGGACAGCAGCAGGGGCAGAATTGTTGAGTCTTTTCTCACCTTATTTCTGCAGAAGGGCTCCAAGATTTTTATGAAATCAGCTATTTACAGAAAAGAAACTTGCTCGCTGCTTGTAATATCTTTCTTTAATCTAATAACCAAGGAAATGAAGAGCTCAATTTTTCATTTCTTGCTTTCCAAATTTTACGGGGGATATGAATTTAATAATCATGGGCTTTGGTTTTTCTAGAATAGACTAGATTTAAAATATTATTATCACGCTACGTGTTTGAATTCTTATCACGGCAGGAATGGGCCCTCTGTAAAGAAGTCTTCGTTTAAGGTCGCAGTGGGTATCCGGACCCAGCAGAAGACTGCATTTGGGGCTGGAGCTTGCCACGTTTCCCTTGCTGCGTGGTCACGGAACCATGCTTCTGTCTCGCCAGCCTCTCTCCACCTGGGCTCTGTGGAGCAGCCTGTGGGACGAGCTGGAGGGGACACGAGAGCATTCATCTCCTGTTTTCATCACCCCAGCGAGGTGGGGACCTGACCTTTTTGGGGGGTCGGAGTAATCTGTTTCTAACTTCCTCCCTGGAATGAAGTATGTCCAGTGGTGGGGGTGCATGGGGTAGAGAGGGAGGGGTGCACTGGAAGGAGGGGGTTCCCACCACCCACGGGGTCGCTGCTGGAAGTGCTGACCGGTCTCTGGGTGTGTGGGAGCAACTCCTGACTCAGAGATGGCTCACTGAATATGCACCCCGCCGTCAGCGCCCTTCTTCTGTTGTTCTCATTGTGCAGTTCTCGCTCACATTTGTTCAACAGGAAGTTATTTAATGCCTGGTGCATGCCATTTATTCATGCAACACATATTTATTGACAGTTTACTAAGTTTCAGGAGCCATGCTAGGGACTGGAGACACAACGACAGACCTGTTCCCCAGGAGTCTGGTGGAGGGAGATTAGGGTACCCCGTGTCCCAAAAAGCGTGAGACAGATGGGTGGGCAGGTGCCGGTGAAATGCAGGGGGCAGAGGCTGGATCGGGGTGTCTTCTGGATCCAGATAACCTGCCTCTTCAGGACGTCCCCAACTCGGGTTTACCCTGTGCCCACGTGGGAGGAGCATGCATTCCTCACGACCATCGGGTACCACCTAACACCAGGGTTTGGGACAGTAAGGGTTAGAGCTTTCAAAAAGACTTTTAATTATTATAAAAATAATGTTTGCTTCTTATAGAATATTTTGAAAATACAATAAAGTTTAAAAAATGAGAAAAAGAAATAAAATCAAAATCATAGTAATGTCCACTCTGATATATCAATGTATTCCTTCCAGTCTTTTTCTTGTTCACGTTTTAAGTGGTTGTGCGTATAGCCTGTTGAAATGTAGTAGTCTTCCTTTTTTACTTCAGGTATTATCGTATGAATTTCCTATACTCTTAAAGATTCTTTGGGCCGGCCCCGTGGCTTAGCGGTTAAGTGCGCGCGCTCCGCTGCTGGCGGCCCGGGTTCAGATCCCGGGCGCGCACCGACTCACCGCTTCTCCTGCCATGCTGAGGCCGCGTCCCACATACAGCAACTAGAGGGATGTGCAGCTATGACATACAGCTATCTACTGGGGCTTTGGGGGGGGCGGAAATAAATAAATAAAATCTTTAAAAAAAAAAAAAAGATTCTTTGTAAACAGAATTTTTTTATTGATGTCTTGATAGTTTATAACATTTTGAAATTTTGTTTGTACATTTTTGTTTGTCAATCACCATATACATGTCTCCCTTCACCCCCTGTGCCCACCCCCCATCCCCATTGCCCCTGGTAACCACAATACAGTTTTCTCTGTCCATGTGTTGGCTTATATTCCACGTATGAGTGAGATCATAAGGTGTTTGTCTTTCTCTTTCTGGCTTATTCCACTTAACATAATACCCTCCAGGTCCATCCATGTTGTTGCAAATGGGACGATTTTGTCTTTTTTTATGGCTGAGTAGTATTCCATTGTATATATATACCACATCTTCTTTATCCGATCATCAATTGAGGGACATGTGGGTTGCTTCCACTTCTTGGCTATAGTGAATAATGCTGCAATGAACATAGGGGTGCATAAGCCTCTTTGGATTGTTGATTTCAGGTTCGTTGGACAGATTCCCAGTAGTGGGATAGCTGGATCACAGGGTATTTCTATTTTCAATTCTTTGAGGAATCTCCACACCGTTTTCCATAGAGGCTGCACCAGTTTGCATTCCCACCAGCTGTGTATAAGGGTTCCTGTTTCTCCACATCCTCTCCAACATTTGTTGTTTTTTGTCTTGGTGATTATAGCCATTCTAACGGGCGTGAGGTGATATCTTAGTGTTGTTTTGCTTTGCATTTCCCTGATGATTAGTGATGTTGAACATCTTTTCATGTGCCTATTGGCCATCTGTATATCTTTGGAGAAGCGTCTTTGTAAACAGGAGTTTTTTAATGGATGAATAATATTCTGTGATTTGAATATGATTTTTTTTGGTTTAAAATTTTTTCTATTACAAACAAGGTTTTGATACCCATCTTTTTCGAGAAAATATTACGTTTTTATTGGCAATTATGTAATTGCTTCCTTGGGATAGACGTCTAGAAGTGGAATTGGCGGACCAAAGTACATAAATGTTTTTAAAGGTCTTTGGTGAGTGTTATCAAATTATTTTGCAGAAATCTTAAAAGAACATGTGTTTCTGCCGCACACTCGCCAGGGCTCCACGGTGCTACATACACGCACAGCGCGCCTCGGCAAGGCTACTGGGCAAGGACGCTGCTTGCTATCTCGATTGTATTTCTTTTTTACTACCAAAGTTAATCTTTTATCAGCCATTTTCATTTCCTTTTGTGTCAATTCCGTGTCCTTCCCTAATTTTCTCTCTTCACCTTAGGGATTATTTCCACAAGCTAAGTTTAGCATATTCACCTTTGTTATGTGTGTTGCAAGCATTTTCTCAAGACTCTTATTTAATTTTTTAAAATGTTTTATTTTGATGTACAGCAATTTTAGATTTGTATGTTGAATCTACTGATTTTTTCTTTATTTCTAATAAGAAACTTAACTTTGATATAAAATGACTCTACTGCAGTTATTTTAGATTTTAGGTGCTAATATTTTGGACCTTCTCTAAAACCGACTTTGGGTAAATATGTGTGGTCACAGTATTCAATGAATGGAACTGAATTCTGTCTCATCTGGACTTAATATGATGGGCTCCAAAAAAAAAGCTTCTCAGAGTAAAAGGGAAGATCTCTATGGTGAACATTTCATTTATGTTTGGTTTGATAGCCAAACAGATATTTTTATTCATTGGGTCCCATAAGCAGATAAGAGCAGGTCTTCAGGATTCTCTCTCTTGGGTTTCCCCCCAAAATACTACTAATGCATACAATGTGGATTTATAGCTGGATTACAGCCTTTTACTTCATCATGTTCCCCAGGAAAAGCCAGGAAGATGGTGGGAGAACAGAGGGGGGTCATCGCCTCCCGATGTTGAGGGGGAGGGGAGCAATCTGTTTCTCTAGGACAGAAATGCCACATTATTTCAGTGTCAAAGCCTTCCCTTCTCTGCCCCTTACTCTTACTTTATATTTGTGTACACATTTCATTAAAAATGAGCTCGTAAGGAGTCAGGCAAAAATTACGAGACTCTGTCTTCAAACATTCCTTCAAACTTCATTCTTTTGGAAGTTTGTGGCAGTTCGACTTGGGAAGGATCAGACTGAGTTTGAACTCTCCTGGTTAGAACGAAGGGACAGTTCGTGCTAGATAATAATAATAAAGTCTTTGTCATGGGGGAAGCATGGTGGCCATTTCTTTACGTGAAAGGAAAATGCTATAAAGTGGGATTTGTAAGTGTCCCCACTTACTAATCTCAAACAGAGACTTGGAGATAGAACAGCGCCCTGGCACCCTGCCAGCCCGTGGGGCGTCTGATGGCGGAGCCCTGATCCTGTCACAAAGCATGTCCGATGGCTGGCAGGGTGAGTTCAGTCTGGGGAATTTCCCCAACAAAGACTGGGAAGGAGTGTGGGTCAGCCCAGGGTCAAGGAGGGATGGTTGCTGCCAAGCCTCTCACCCTGACCTTGGGCTCAGATCTGCTGAGGGCCCTGAGCATCTGACCAGGCTTTGGGGGGACACCGAAAAAACCATTTTGTTGTTTCACCGGCGGTGGGAACCCAGTGTGTGAGGGGCCTGTGACCTTTGGAACCTAAGCCCATCCTGGGGTGAGTTGCCTGAGTCCTACGAAGTGGATGTAGAAACATTCTGGTTGTTTGAGATCTCCTGTTGGTGTCGTCCACATGATCGAGGTTTGTCTGCACTGTTAGGAAGAAACAAAGGCCCAGTGAGAGCCCAGGGGGAGGTGCTGGAGGCGGGGCAAGAGGAAGGAACCTTTGCTCGCTTTTCGACTCTTTCCCTAAATAACAAGAACATGAATCACGGCCTCTTGGAGAGTTCCGGTGGTGACTCAAACCGGTTAACCAGCGAGCCCCGATTCTTCCCCCAAGCAGGACTGGACTTGACCTGGAATCCAGGGTGCCGCTCTGACAGCACCGAGCCAGGAATTTTATTTGTTTTCATACTTGGGGGTAGATCTAAACCCTGCAACATCACAAAAACACCATTTTAATACAGGTGCTGTGTATCAGAGGACATTTCCATCCCCAACGTCTTAAAGCTACTGCCCTGGGGCACCCCTTGCTGGATGTCATCGTGCCTTCTTCCGCCGGGCTCTGTGAACACGCGAGCCCGTGGACCCTGCCCTTTGCCTCTGATTGTTCTCGCCTCGGTTTCCCTGTGAGCCCCAGTGACCAGCTGCCGGAACCCGGAGTGACTCACAGGATGGCAGAATACCAGGGTCAAAGGGGCCTTCGTGGCCTCACCCTGGCCCACTGCTCCATGGGGAGAGGAGCCCAGTGCAGAGGCTGTGAGCCGAGTCCGGGGCACAGCTGGTTGTTGGCAGAGCCAGGATGGGAAGCTGAGTCTTCCGGTTCCTAGTTTAGTGGTTTTTTCATGATGAGAGTGCTCAGATCCTGGATGTAAATTTCCAAACATAAATCTAAGCACATTCCTGTGTTCCCCCATATCTACCAGGGCCTCCTCGACACCAGGGCTGCCAGCCCTTCTCATTGTCCCTGGGTCCCTCCTGCTCGCTCCCTCCTCCCTCTGACTCCCAGTGCCCACCCGTGGGCAGCTTCACTCTCCTCACACTGACACCCCGTTTCTCTTGAGCGCTTGGATTATTACGAGGCACGTTGCAGTCCTCCATGCTTTAGAACTATGCCTTCTCCTTCCTTCTCCAAATCTTTCGGGGTTCTTCTGTAGCCTTGCTGGGAGCTGTATGCTAATTGCCCATGAATTACTTACACATTAGCGTGGTGGTGACAGGAAAAGAGAATAATGTATGTCTCTCTCCAGACTTGTTTTTATAGAAACAGGGGGAACTTTGGGGAAATGGTGCCTCAGCCCAGACAACAAATTCACTTTTTCTTTCCATAAATGTTATCGAGAGCCAGCACGTGCTGTGGTCAAAGGTATGGGCTCCGGAACGGGGCTGTCGGGGTTCAGATCCCCGTGCCCCGTGTCCTAGTGGGTGACTTTGTTTGCCTCATCTGTGAAATGGGGAGATATAACACCCACCTTGCCAGGTTCTCCTGAGGGTTAGTGGCCTAGCATCCACAGGGACTTAGTGCCGTGCTGACTTAGAGCAAGGCTCAGCAATGGCCCGGCGTTGCACGTGTGCCATGTCGGGTGCTGGTGGGGACACACCAGGGAGTGTGGCCCGAGAGGACGGTTTCGGTGGGTGGTCCTTTAGATGGCACCTTTCAGGCCACTGTGTGGGAGCCACCTTGTGCAGTCTAGCTGTTTACTGTCGGACTGTCTTGACTTCCAGCCTGGATCCCAGCGCAGCTCAGGGAGAAGGGGTGAGCCGGGCAGCAAGGCCACCTGGAGCCCGTCCACAAGGGTTTCTCTTGAAGGCTCAGTGCTCCCTCCCCCACCCCCGCAGACCTCTACCTCCTTGTTCCCTTGTGGCCAGCAGTGGCCTGACTCCTCCGGGGACTTCCCTTCCACCACTGAGCCACTCTGGATGGGGAGGGAGACACACGCTGGTGGCCTTGATGGTGCTGGCTGTCACAGCGTCACCTCCACCCAGGACCTCATGTGGGGGTGGGGTTTGGCCACTGCTGGGTGCTTTTCCCCAGCGCGTCTCTGGATGTGACCAGATGCGTGTCCTCAGGGAGTGACATGGCGGGGCCCGGCTGGGTGGACGCCTTCTCCGTCCTGTGTTTGCCTGTCAGCACTGCAGGCAAAGGCTCGGTCCATGATCTGCCTTAGATGGCTTCTGGAAGGGTGTGTGGGTTGTAAGATCTTTCTTTTTTTTGCATCTCAAGAACACGGACTGCATCTCACTCTGTATCTTTAGCACACAGTGCAGTGAGTGTTCAATGGCTGTCTCTCCTTTGTTCATTGTGGTAAAATGTACATAGCAGGGTGTTATCATTTTAACCATTTGTAACTGTAGAATTAGTGGCATTGAATACATTCACAATATATTGAGTAACCATCACCTCTCTCTATACCCAAACCTTTTCATTACTTCCAACTTCATCTCAGTCCCCAGGACACACGGCCCCTGGCACCCTCCGTTCTACTTCCTGTCTATATGAATTTGTCAATAGCTATTTCTTGAACAAACTTTTTAAATTATAGAATATTTCAGACATGACAAATATAGCTAAAAATATAAGGGGCATCCTCCTCAGCTAAAGAAAGTGAGTTTTACAGATATAATTGAAGTCGAGCCTTTCTGAGCTCAGAGCAAATTCTGAGTTTGTGTGTGACCTTCCCACGGTTGCCTTTTTAATTTTCCTACGTATGAATGTATCTATAAATAATGGGCAATATGGTTTTGCATGTTTTTAAAATTTTATGTCGATGTTCTCATTCTGTTCCTAGCCAGAGTTCTTCAGCTCCACTTCTCCTCTAGATATCCTGATTTGAGACTCGCCTCTGTGGTCAGGGAGGGTAGTTCTCTCCTTTTCCAGCTCATTGCCGGAGAATACGCCACCATACGGGTCCACCACCGTCTGTGGACCCCTCCTTCTCTTCATGGAAGTGTGGATTTCAGACAACGCAGGATGGACATTTTTGTCATTCGTTTTTGGGAACATTGTTTGGTAATTTTTCTAGGATATCATCTGAGGGCGGGAGTGCTGTGTGGAAGGCCACACGCGTTTTCTGCACACTGATCTTCAAAGCAGTTTCCTGGTTTACACTGGACAGCTGTGAGCACTTCAGGAGCTCCATATTCTAGCTGGTCATGGTTTGTGTTTTTTTTCAGATAATGTAAATGAAATAATATTGATCTATTTTTTGGTATAAAATTTGTTTTATTGATTAAAAAATACTAAAGAAATACATTCTCATTGTTGGGGACTAAAGTCCTCACAAAAGGATCACGAGTAGAAGCTGAAGACCTTTCCCTTCCCTCCGCTCCCGTCCCACAAAGCTGGTGCCTGTCCCTGTGGGCACTTCAGCAAGGTGGCACAGGCTCGCACGTGTGTAGACACAGCCCACAGGGTTAACACACACCTGCACATACTTTAGCTATGCATTTATGTATAGGTGATGCGTTACTTAGTGTAAGTAACAAAATCTACATGCACACCGCCCTGCCGTGCCCGTTCAGATGTAACACACAACATGGGGCATCTTCCGAGTCGGTGTTTCTGTTGCCGCCGGCGTTCCATTGTACCGCGTACCGCTGTTGACAAACTGTTCTCTAAAGAATGGAACTAGGTGATGTATTAAAGCACGTCTTTAAAAGAGGTGACCAACCAGAGGCATCGGTGGGACTCAAGCTCCCCTCTGGCACCGTAGCCCCCCCGGGCTGTGCCTCTGCTGTCCTGCATCTGCCCTGTGCTCTACCCGAGTGTCGCACGGCTCTGCCTCCCATTAACTGCAGAATGGTCGCCACCCCTGTGATGACACAGATGGGGTTCTGCCCGCTCCTCTCTGGACCTTCCGCCCTCCCCCTTCTGCTCAGGAGGCCCCAGCGAGGTTCCGCGGCTCTTCTAGCCAGGCTGTGTCTTCAGGAGCCTGGCCGAGAGTCCTTATGGGAAGGGCCAAGGGATGCCGTGAAACCAGCAGGCGTCTGGGTGGGTGGACCCCTCGCTCCACAGCTGCGAGCACGGAGTGGGGGCCTCTGCATCTTCAAGAGCAAACCCCCTCACGATGTCACCCTGTCTGATGGTTTAGGCCGCACAGCCCTGGAATTCTCTTCTGGAATAGGCAAGGGCGTGGGCCTCCTCACACTGTGTCTTTTGAATCAGCCAGTCAAAACCATGGCCTGCGGTGGGCCCTGTCCTGGGTTGGGGTGGGAAGGCCTCCAGGACAGAGGGAAATCAAGGTGGAAGCCTGTTTGGGGGTGAGTGAGGCGAGGAGGTGGGGAGGAGCCGGCGTCTGGGCAGAGAAACGGAGAGGAGGGGAGGGAGGACCCAGAATAAAGCAGGTGGCAGCGCGGGAAGGGCCTTACCAGCCGCGTGAAGGGTGCTGGACTTTACCTGAAAGGCGGTGAGGGGACGTGGAGGGTGTTAAGGAGACAAGATCTGGTTCAGGCTTCTAAAAGAACAACACTCTGGCTGGCGCGTTAAACATAAATGGACCAGGGTTTGGTGTGGCGGCCAGAGAAGTGATGGGGAGACGGGGTGGGAGGCAGCTGGTGTGATGGGGGTGGAGGTGAGGTTGTGTCCAGGGGTGCAGGCAGCGTGCTGAGAGCAGTGGGTGCCCCGCGGGCGTATTTGGGGGCTAGCGTGACACGGTTTGGATGTGAGGGCACGAGAAAGGAAAGTGACAATGGGAACTCCCAGGTCTCTGGCATTATGGCGGTGGAGGGCCATTTCCTGGCGCTGAAAAGAGGAGAAGGAGCCCTGCGGAGGGGTGCAGGGGCAGGAGTGGGGACTGTGGTTCCGTCCTGGGTGTGAGGGGTTTGATGAGTCTGTAAGACGGTCAGGTAGAGACAGTCAACAGGTAGGTCCCTGGGCATACAAGGGGCGACCTGGGGGAGGTCTGGGTTGGAAGACTAAACGTAGGAGAAGAGGGTATCTAGATGGAGAGCAAAGGCACGGTAGCAGGCAAGGTCTCCTGGGCAGACGTCAGGAGCAAGGAGAGAAAACGGAGTCGGGAAACCCGGCTTACAAGTCTGATGGAGAAGGGACCACAAAGGGGCTTGGAATGAGCCTGACAGGGAGCGTCCTGACAGCCAGGCCAGGACAGGGTTCCTGAGGAGCCTGCCTCCCATGAGCGGGGCCTGAGAACTTCTGCAGAGCTGCTGGCCAGATGTCCCTCCCCGTGCCCACCGTGGTGCCATGTCGGGTCTGCCCAGCCTCCGTCTCCCAGTGCCGGCCCCCTGGCTCCTTGCTCCTTTCCACCTGCATTTTCTCCTCTGGTTTTTCTCAGCAGGCAGCTGCTTGAGGGAGCTGGAGTGGCTGGTGTGGACTGCTGCAGGGGAGCTCCAGCTGGGAGGCAAGGGGAGGCAGAGGTGAGTTTGCTCTCCTGCAGCCTGGGATGGCAGGGCCTGCGTGTGGATGGGGCCAAGGGCAACAGGTGAGATTTGACTTCCATTTATCTGCAGTGTGTCGCACTAATCTTATCTGCACTGTAGGTGAATGACAAGTGTTACTGGAATAAATATTTGCTTCCAGTGTTGTTCTGCAGCCCCAGGTCCATTGCACGCAGCTGCCCCCTCCCCGTTCACCCTGCTGTGTAACAAAGTCGCCACCTGCATGGCCACGGGCCTCCGGACAGGGAGGTGGGCCTGCAGCCGTTGAAGCTCCTGGGCTGATCGTCTGTGCTACTCGTCTGGTGGAGACCACAGACTCACACGTGGCCGCAGTGGTGTGGGCATCTCTGCCATCACTGGGCCCCACCACTTGCTGCTCAGATGGAGACTGAGACCCTCAAGGTGCGGGACCACCCCAAGGCTGCACAGGCAGCTGGATCAGAACTGGGAAAAAACCCAGCGTTCACCGCCTCCGTTAGTTTCTTCTCCTGTATGTGTTCACAGCCTATTCCCCTCATAATGCTGCAGACGCCCAGAATTTGGTTTGCCCAAGCATCCCCTGGGGGCTTCTTAAAATGCACTCTTGGAGTCCCACCCAGGAGCTGTGGCTTGGTGGGTCTGGTGCTCTGGGAACTGGCGCATTTTATAAGACCCCCCCAAGTGACACTGCCACAGGGGTCCTTGGATCCAACTTGGGGACATTCTCTCCTAGAAAGTAGGAGGCCAGCTGTGTTGATCTCTGGATTCTCCAGACAGCCCTGCTGCTTAGAGACAATAATAATGATAATAACAACCACCCAGTCAGAAAGCCGGTCTGAGGGATCACAGTGGGGAGCTGAATCCGGGGCAGTTTCTCACCTGGGTGACCTGAGAACTGGAAGGGGGCTGGGGAGCTGGGGGTCTGGGCGCCATGGGCAGAAGCAGGACGGAGATGGTCCTGTCCTGAGAGCTCAGCCTTGGAGGGCGTGGGCTGAGGAGGGCATGGGCTGTGGGAGAAGAATGCCCGGGTTTCTCCCGCCCGCCTCCACCCCCCACCCTGCGTCTTAGTGGCTGAACTCTCTGGAGCCCGCTGACCCGAGGGCCTGCCCTGTAACCGCCCAGCGAGGGCAGCAGGGAGCCCAGGCAGACGGGCCGGACAGCAGGATGGCGACGGCTGTGACGCCAGAGTGTCGTCAGTTCTGGCCCTTCCTCTGGACCAGATGCTCACTGAGCTCTTTACTGGGCGTGCTCTCAGTGCTTCGCGCAGCAAGGCGAGGGGGCCGACTGTGCTCCCACCATACAGCCATGCAGGTGAGAAGACTGCCTTCGGGCGCTCATGAGAGGGTGTGGCGTGCCGGGGCTTGACCTGCACATCCCGAGGTCAGAGCCCACCCCCTCACCACCGCGAGGCCCCCAGCGTGGGGCTTGTTTGCAAAGCCCACGCTGGGCTTGGAAGAGCATGCCTGCTGTGTAGCTGTTAGTGGCAGAGGGCGTATGAGTTCACAAGCCACTGGCACGCTGGTGTGGAAGGACCTTCTTCTTAACATGGTACATGGCTGCTGCCGTTTCCGTTTTGAGCAGTGACATAACTGCTACCTGCCCCGGTTAACCACAGCACACCCCAGGAGCAAAGGGAAACGGTGGATTCTAGTCTTCCCGCTGCCACAAATTGGCGGCTGACTTGCTGTGGCGGTCCGGTCTGGTCTGTTGGTGTGCCTTCCTGGCTTTGGGGAGACGTTGCCTCCTGGGGAGCTGACCTACTGGGGGCTCTGGGATGCCTGTTCAGCAGTGGGCTGGTGACCCCTCCTCCCCCTGAATGCAGTGACCTCCAGACCCCTAGTCTGCTTGGCTTTACCTGCAATGATCTGCCAGTCGAAGGGCCCTCATCTGGTTAGAGTCTCTTTCGAAAGCGCCTGGTGTCTGCTTGACTGTCCATTCAGGTGTCTCTGACTAGCCCAGGGAGACTCTCCTAGTCATTGACTAGTTAATTTAATTTCACGGCAGAGTTCCCTTCATTTTGAGGACTTCAGTAAGTCCTGTAACTGCACATTTCTAGATATGCGGGCGTAGAGTGACGACCAACAGGAAGACAGGACCCTTCTCACCAGTTTTCTTTCCCTCCCCCTTTCATGTGCTCATGCTAGCTGGTCCTACTTATGGACCTACAATCCCCTGAGGCGCAGGCCCTGTGAGGGGAGGGTGCAGGCACCCCACTGCAGACACACGCAGGACACCTGATGCCCCTCTCCGCACCCACGCGGGCCAGCCATCCAGGAACCATCAGGCCAGGACGACGCGACTTCCACTGTAGGAAGTTGCTTTATGGATCAGTTGTACAACCGAAACTCAAAATGTTGAGGTCTATTTTCCTTTCAATGAGACCAGCCTCAGGGTCATGGAACACGCTGGAACCCTGTCCTGAAGATGTTGTTGGGAGCTTTGGGGTTGGGAGCCTCGGGGCAGGAGCAGCAGGATGCCACTTTCTCCTGCTCTTCTCTGCACACCTCAACTCTGATCACACCTGTGTGTGAATGGCCCCCCGTCGGTCCCTCCAACCACCCTCACGTGTTCACTGGGCCTTGAGATTTGTGGTTCCTTTGTCCATAATTACTTCCTTTGCCTCTCATAATCAATTCATGTGAACATATGAACACATGAGGGGCAGATGAGGAAAGCAAGACCACAGATGGACTGGCGTTGCCTCCTGCTTCCTTCCTGCCTGGAGGAAAGCCAAGGGGGCCTACCTGGTCCCTACCCCTGGGGGCTGCCAAACACACACCACGTGATGGTGTTGTGGGGGAGGGGTAGGACAAAGGCGCTTCTGGAGTTATTACTTAGTGTTGTGGGTTGAATTGTGTCCCCCCAAAACCGCGTTGATGTCTTAACACCTGGTCCCTGTGAATGCGACCTTATTTGGATGTAGGGTCTCCGTAGATGCAATCAAGTTGCGATGAAGCCGTTAGGATGGGTACTTAACCCAATACGGCTGGTGTCCTTACAAGAGAGGGGAGACACAGACACAGAGGGAGAAGGCTGTGCGACACCAGAGGCAGAGCCTGGCGTGATGCAGCCATGAGCCGGGAACGCCGAGGATTGACGGCACCCCCAGGAGCTGGGAGGGGCAAGGAGGGATTCCACCCAGAGTCTCAGAGGGAGCATGGCCCTGCGGCGCCCTGATCTCAGACGTCTGGACTCCAGAAGTGTGAGAGAATGTATCCCGCTGTGTAAGCTCCAGTGCATGGCGCTTGCGGTGCCCCGGGACCTGCTGCGCTCGGCCGCCCACAGGGACGGAGCCGCTGCTGAGGAGGCGGGCGGTGCCGCAGAGACACAGCCGGCTCCGCGCTGGGCGGACAGCGGACGGGACGGCCACGGCCTCGTGGAAGTTTTACAGACAATTCAAACCCTTTTAGACATGGCCAAACATTTTTCAGGGAAAAGAGGAAGAGAGAGGTCAGGCAGGTCGTCTTCCCGACAGCTAGATGGCATTCGGGGAGTCCCCTCCTACCCAGCGCAAATGACCGAGGGGCTCCTTTGAGAGGACCCGTGTGCTTGTCACAGTGTCTTCATACATGTGACCTCATCTGGGCCTCATGGTGACTCCGGCACAGACACGGGAATATAGTAGAGTCCCTGCCCCGGAGGTGACGAAGCAGGCACAGAGGGAGGGGAGGGGACGGCCGTGTCACGCAGCATGTTAGGCTCCTGACTCCAGGCCACTTCTCCCTGCTTTCACTGAAGATGTCTCTCAGAGAAGAGAAGAGTAGAGCAGAGTGTAGCGCAGCAGAGCACAGGACAATATGCACAGTGTAGTGTGGTGTGACATACCGTAGGGCAGTGTAACACAGCATGGTGTAGTGTAACATGGTGTAGTGTAACCTAGTGTCGTGTAGTGTAATGTAGTGTAGTGAGGTGTAACATAGTGTAGTGTAACATAGTGTAGTGTGGTATAACATAGTGTGGTATGGTGTAACATAGTGTAGTGTGGTGTAACATAGTGTGTGTAACATAGTGTAGTGTGGTGTAACATAGTTTAGTGTAACATAGTGTAGTGTGGTATAACATAGTGTGGTGTGGTGTAACATAGTGTGGTGTGGTGTAACATAGTATAGTGAGGTGCAACATAGTGTGGTGTAGTGAAACATAGTGTGGTGTGGTGCAACATAGTGTAGTGTAGTATAACATAGTGCAGTGTAGTGTAACATAGTGTAGTGAGGTGTAACATAGTGTAGTGTAGTGTAACATAGTATAGTGAGGTGTAACATACTGTAGGGCAGTGTAACATAGTGTTGTGTAACGTGGTGTGGTGTGGTGTAGTGTAGCATGGTGTGGCGTAGTGTGGTGTAGTGTTGTGTCGTGTAGTGTGGTGCAGTGTAACATAGTGTGGTGTGGTGTAGCATGATGTCACGTAGTGTGGTGTAGTGTGGCGTGGTGTAGTGTAGTGTGGTGTAGCGTAGTGCAGGGTAACATAGTGTGGCATAGCATAGTGTGGTGTAGCATAGTGCGGTGTAGTGTAGTACAGTGTAACATAGTGTGATGTGGTGTAGTGTGGTGTGGTGTGGTGTAGTGTAGCGTGGTGTGGCAGAGCATGGTGTAGTGTGGTGTGGTGCAGTGTAACATAGTGTGATGTGGTACAGTGTGGTGTGGTGTAGTGTGGTGTGGTACAGTGTAACATAGTGTGGTGTGGTGTGGTGTGGTGTAGTGTAGCGTGGTGTGGCGTAGCATGGTGTAGTGTAGCATGGTGTAGTGTGGCGTGGTGTAGTGTAACATAGTGTGGTGTGGTGTGGTGTGGTGTGGTGCAGTGTAGCGTGGTGTGGCGTAGCATGGTGTAGTGTAGCATGGTGTAGTGTGGTGTGGTGTAGTGTAGCATGGTGTAGTGTGGCGTGGTGTAGTGTAACATAGTGTGATGTGGTGTGGTGTGGTATGGTGTAGTGTAACGGTGTGGTGTGGTGTGGCGTGGTGTAGTGTAACATATTGTGATGTGGTGTGGTGTGGTATGGTGTAGTGTAACGGTGTGGTGTGGTGTGGCGTGGTGTAGTGTAACGGTGTGGTGTGGTGTGGCGTGGTGCAGTGTAACATAGTGTGGTGTGGTGTGGTGTGGTGTGGTATAGTGTAGCGTGGTGTGGCGTAGCATGGTGTAGTGTAGCATGGTGTAGTGTGGTGTGGTGTAGTGTAACATAGTGTGATGTGGTGTGGTGTGGTATGGTGTAGTGTAACGGTGTGGTGTGGTGTGGCGTGGTGTAGTGTAACGGTGTGGTGTGGTGTGGCGTGGTGTAGTGTAACATATTGTGATGTGGTGTGGTGTGGTATGGTGTAGTGTAACGGTGTGGTGTGGTGTGGCGTGGTGTAGTGTAACGGTGTGGTGTGGTGTGGCGTGGTGCAGTGTAACATAGTGTGGTGTGGTGTGGTGTGGTGTGGTATAGTGTAGCGTGGTGTGGCGTAGCATGGTGTAGTGTAGCATGGTGTAGTGTGGTGTGGTGTAGTGTAACATAGTGTGATGTGGTGTGGTGTGGTATGGTGTAGTGTAACAGTGTGGTGTGGTGTGGCGTGGTGTAGTGTAACATAGTGTGATGTGGTGTGGTGTAGTGTAGCGTGGTGTGGTGTAACATGGTGTGGTGTAGTGTGGTGTAATGTAGAACAGTGTAACATAATGTGGTGTGGTGTGGTGTGGTGTAGTGTAGCGTGGTGTAGTGTGGTGTGGTGCAGTGTAACATAGTGTGATGTGGTGTGGTGTGGTATGGTGTAGTGTAACGGTGTGGTGTGGTGTGGCGTGGTGTAGTGTAACATAGTGTGATGTGGTGTGGTGTGGCGTGGTGTAGTGTAACATAGTGTGATGTGGTGTGGTGTGGTGTAGTGTAGCATGGTGTGGTGTGGCGTGGTGTAGTGAAACATAGTGTGATGTGGTGTGGTGTGGTATGGTGTAGTGTAACGGTGTGGTGTGGTGTGGCGTGGTGTAGTGTAGCGTGGTGTGGCATAGCATGGTATAGTGTGGTGGGGTGTACTGTGCTGTGGTACAGTGTAACATAGTGTGGTGTGGTGTGGTGTGGTGTAGTGTAGCGTGGTGTGGCATAGCATGGTGTAGTGTGGTGTGGTGTAGTGTGGTGTGGTGCAGTGTAACATAGTGTGGTGTGGTATAGTGTGGTGGGGTGTACTATGGTGTGGTACAGTGTAACATAGTGTGGTGTGGTGTGGTGTGGTGTAGTGTAGCGTGGTGTGGCGTAGCATGGTGTAGTGTAGGGTGGTGTAGTGTGGTGTGGTGTAGTGTAACTTAGTGTGATGTGGTGTGGTGTGGTGTGGTATGGTGTAGTGTAACGGTGTGGTGTGGTGTGGCGTGGTGTAGTGTAGCGTGGTGTGGCATAGCATGGTGTAGTGTGGTGTGGTGCAGTGTAACATAGTGTGATATGGTGTAGTGTGATGTGGTGTGGTGTAGTGTAGCGTGGTGTGGCGTAGCATGGTGTAGTGTAGCATGGTGTAGTGTGGTGTGGTGTAGTGTGGTGTGGTGTAGTGTAACATAGTGTGATGTGGTGTGGTGTGGTGTGGTATGGTGTAGTGTAACGGTGTGGTGTGGTGTGGTGTGGTGTAGTGTAACATAGTGTGATATGGTGTAGTGTGGTGTGGTGTGGTGTAGTGTAGCGTGGTGTGGCGTGGTGCAGTGTAACATAGTGTGATGTGGTGTGGTGTGGTATGGTGTAGTGTAGCGGTGTGGTGTGGTGTGGCGTGGTGCAGTGTAACATAGTGTGATGTGGTGTGGTGTGGTATGGTGTAGTGTAGCGGTGTGGTGTGGTGTGGCGTGGTGCAGTGTAACATAGTGTGATGTGGTGTGGTGTGGTATGGTGTAGTGTAGCGGTGTGGTGTGGTGTGGTGTAGTGTAGCGTGGTGTGGCGTAGCATGGTGTAGTGTAGCATGGTGTAGTGTGGTGTGGTGCAGTGTGGTGTGGTGCAGTGTAACATAGTGTGATGTGGTATAGTGTGGTGGGGTGTACTGTGGTGTGGTACAGTGTAACATAGTGTGGTGTGGTGTGGTGTGGTGCAGTGTAGCGTGGTGTGGTGTGGTGTGGTGTAGTGTAGCATGGTGTGGTGTGGCGTGGTGTAGTGTAACATAGTGTGATGTGGTGTGGTGTGGTATGGTGTAGTGTAGCGGTGTGGTGTGGTGTGGCGTGGTGCAGTGTAACATAGTGCAATGTGGTGTGGTGTGGTATGGTGTAGTGTAGCGGTGTGGTGTGGTGTGGTGTAGTGTAGCGTGGTGTGGCGTAGCATGGTGTAGTGTAGCATGGTGTGGTGTGGCGTGGTGTAGTGTAACATAGTGTGATGTGGTGTGGTGTGGTATGGTGTAGTGTAACGGTGTGGTGTGGTGTGGTGTGGTGCAGTGTAACATAGTGTGATGTGGTGTGGTGTGGTGTGGTATGGTGTAGTGTAACGGTGTGGTGTGGTGTGGTGCAGTGTAACATAGTGTGATGTGGTGTGGTGTGATGTGGTATAGTGTGGTGTGGTGTGGTGTGGTGTGGTGCAGTGTAACATAGTGTGATGTGGTGTGGTGTGGTATGGTGTAGTGTAACGGTGTGGTGTGGTGTGGTGTGGTACAGTGTAACATAGTGTGATGTGGTGTGGTGTGATGTGGTATAGTGTGGTGTGGTGTGGTGTGGTGTGGTGCAGTGTAACATAGTGTGATGTGGTGTGGTGTGGTATGGTGTAGTGTAGCGGTGTGGTGTGGTGTGGTGTGGTACAGTGTAACATAGTGTGGTGTGGTGTGGTGTGGTGTGGTGTGGTGCAGTGTAGTGTGGTGTGGCGTAGCATGGTGTAGTGTGGTGTGGTGTAGTGTGGTGTGGTGCAGTGTAACATAGTGTGGTGTGGTGTGGTGTGGTATGGTGTAGTGTAGCATGGTGAAGTGTGGTGTGGTGTAGTGTAGCATGGTGTGGTGTGGTGTAGTGTAACATAGTGTGGTGTGATGTGGTGTGGTATGGTGTAGTGTAGCATGGTGTAGTGTGGTGTGGTGTAGTGTAGCATAGTGTGATGTGGTGTGGTGTGGTATGGTGTAGTGTAGCGGTGTGGTGTGGTGTGGTGTAGTGTAGCGTGGTGTGGCGTAGCATGGTGTAGTGTAGCATGGTGTGGTGTGGCGTGGTGTAGTGTAACATAGTGTGATGTGGTGTGGTGTGGTGTAGTGTAGCATGGTGTGGTGTGGTGTGGTGTAGTGTAACGGTGTGGTGTGGTGTGGCGTGGTGTAGTGTAACGGTGTGGTGTGGTGTGGTGTAGTGTAACATAGTGTGATGTGGTGTGGTGTGGCGTGGTGTAGTGTAGCGGTGTGGTGTGGTGTGGCGTGGTATGGTGTAGTGTAACGGTGTGGTGTGGTGTGGTGTGGTGTAGTGTAGCGGTGTGGTGTGGTGTGGTGTGGTGTAGTGTAACGGTGTGGTGTGGTGTGATGTAGTGTAACATAGTGTGATGTGGTGTGGTGTGGCGTGGTGTAGTGTAGCGGTGTGGTGTGGTGTCGTGTGGTGTAGTGTAACATAGTGTGATGTGGTATAGTGTGGTGGGGTGTACTGTGCTGTGGTACAGTGTAACATAGTGTGGTGTGGTGTGGCGTGGTGGAGTGTAGCGTGGTGTGGCATAGCATGGTGTAGTGTGGTGTGGTGTGGTGTGGTGTGGTGCAGTGTATCATGGTGTGATGTGGTGTGGTGTGGTGTGGTGTAGTGTAGCATGGTGTAGTGTGGTGTGGTGCAGTGTAACATAGTGTGATGTGGTGTGGTGTGGTGTAGTGTAGCGTGGTTTGGTGTGGTGTAGTGTAACGGTGTGGTGTGGTGTGGCGTGGTGTAGTGTAACATAGTGTGATGTGGTGTGGTGTGGCGTGGTATGGTGTAGTGTAACGCTGTGGTGTGGTGTGGTGTGGTGTAGTGTAACGGTGTGGTGTGGTGTGGTGTAGTGTAACGGTGTGGTGTGTTGTGGCGTGGCGTGGTGTAGTGTAACATAGTGTGATGTGGTGTGGTGTGGTGTAGTGTAACATAGTGTGATGTGGTGTGGTGTGGTGTAGTGTAGCATGGTGTGGTGTGGTGTGGTGTAGTGTAACGGTGTGGTGTGTTGTGGCGTGGCGTGGTGTAGTGTAACATAGTGTGATGTGGTGTGGTGTGGTGTGGCGTGGTGTAGTGTAACATAGTGTGATGTGGTGTGGTGTGGTGTAGTGTAGCATGGTGTGGTGTGGTGTAGTGTAACGGTGTGGTGTGGTGTGGCGTGGCTGGCGCAGCGCGGTGCAGTGCTGGGGAGCAGAGTGGAGCGGAGCGCCGCCTGACGGGCGCAGGTGGGGCCGTGCACCCAGCCCCGCTCTCGAAGGCGGGCAGCAGCCCCGTAGCTCAGGCCTGAGCTCCCCACGTGGCCCGCACATCTTCCCACACAGATGACGACTCGCACCGTGCACTCCAGAAAGGGAAAAGATGGGGCCGCTCTCAGACACGAGCGCTTTCCCAGTGAGGTGAGGCCAGCCAGTTAATGGCCACTTAGTCACGGCACTCTCGGCGTCTAAGCGCTGTGTCTCAACTGGAGTAACGGACTGAAGCTTGACAGCACAGCGAACACCCTTCCTGCCGTGATCGGCGTGGGCCTCTCCTGGACCTCGGCAAACACCTCGCAGCGTTGGTGCCATTGAACCTCAGGGACGGGTTGGTGTGGGGTGAGGGTGGGTTGGGGAGAGGCTCTCGGCCATCGCTAGCAGGGCAGGGACTCCAGGGATGGTCTTGGTCCTCTGCTACAGCCTTCGCACCTGACCCTTGAGGCCAGCCGCTGTCCTTGTTGCCTCACGATGGCCCCGCTGACGAGCGCGTTTGGAGCCCGGTTCCCCACGGCGCTAACTGAGGCCGTCCCGCGTTAGGAGAATTCTGGTGGACGTGAAGCGACAGTGTTTCACTGGCAGGGGCCTCACGGGGTAAGGTTCTTGCTGCCCTCATTCGGAGGCCTCTCTATTCATCCAGCCTTCCGCCTTCCCAGGCAGCCCCCATCCGCCCCCAACACACACGACCCATGTGCCTTGGCAAGAATGCGCCCATTTCAAACACCTCGGGGCACTGTGCAAAGTGGTGATGGTCGCTGAGGTCATCGAGGGACTGTCCTCATGCGTTCCCATTTGCTGAAGAAATCCACACAAATTATTATGACTCATGAGCAGACGAGCATTTCCATAAAGAAAGGGCCTATCTTGTTAAATAAATACAATAATTGGCAGAGGTTCACTTATCTGCTATGTGAATTTTAATTTCTGGGGGGTAAGATGTGGAAACTCATAACAGTACCAAGTAGTGTCTTCATGTCAGGGGAGAGTCACCCAGTGGCAATGTGCAGAGATTATGCATGCGTGTGCACCTGTGTGTGCACGCATGTGTGTACACTCGTGTAAGTGCATTGCGTGCCTGTGTGCATTCATGTGTGCGTGTGTGCCTGTGTGTTCCCCCCTTCCAACTGTGACATCTCTGTTTTACTAGACCTTTCCACACTTTCATGTCACTCTTTTCTCCTTCCCTCATCAGAACTTGCACTAGCCTTGACCCATTTTGGGCAAAATGAATACTGTGCAACATCAAGATCTATTGCAAGTCTGGTTATTTATAAGCAATTTTAAGTAGAACTATTGTCTGTGGCTTTAGTGAATTTTGATGAACTTTATTATATGAATAGAGGTAAAGAGAAATATGATTATAACAAGCAGCCCCCACACCTCGCAGACGACCTGCACCACGTCTCATTGTCCCATTCAAGGGTGTGTCATTTGTGTTTTTGGTGCCGTGGTGTCATGGAATCTCAGCTCACAGAGTGAAAACCCAGCTTCCAGGAACAAAGTTCTTACTGGCATCTCTGTATAATTCTCCACCCTCCAGCACACTGGACTCCCGCAGGGACCTGTGTCTGTGTCAGGTAGAAATGGGACGGTTCTCACCTGGACTACTTGGTGAGACATCTCTTGAGGCATTTGGGGAAGGGACACATGGGTCCTGCTGTGTGCTCTGTAAAGAGGAGGGGACAGAGGCCCGAGGGGATGGGTGTCCCAACCGAAAGGTGAGCTTGGCTGGCAGGAGAGAAGATGCTGCTGCAGGTGGCGGTGGAGAGAGGACCTGCTGGGGAGGAGGGAGCTGGGCGGCCTCCTGGACAGGCTTTAAAGAGCGATGCCCGATGCCTGGACCGGGAGTCGATGGGGGCTGAGGGGGACTGGCCGGCGAGAGCTGGGCACAAGCCGCACCTCTGGAGTGGGGCCGGACTGAAAAGCAGGGAAACAAACATCAACCGGCCAACCAGGCTCTCAACTTTTGAGAGGGCAGAGCCCGGGGCTGGAGGACAGCCCAGCGCTGGGAGGGGGTCAGGGTGGCCCTGGGGATAGTCTGGCTCCTCCCTGTCCTGTCTCTATAGGATGGGTCAGGGCTGTGACCTTCCACGTGTGTCCTGTCCTGTGGGGAGCAGCACCGTCTCAGCTCTGAGCTCACCTCCGTGCTCCAGGGCAACTGGAAGCAGTTTAAGAAAATACCAGGCCGGCAATGTGAGTTAATTGCCCTGCTCTCTGTTAATTAGTCTCTGTGGAAATGCCAACATCACAGCGTGGGGGAGTGGGAGCGGGAAGGCCGTGTCCTGTGAGGCCACTCCACGTCGCAGCAAGAACCTCCCCGCCACGTCGGGGTTCCCTCCTTGGTCGTCTGAGTCCTCGAGCTGCCCAGCCTCCGCGTTCCCCAGGGAAGATTTTCATTAGCAACTGTCTGCAGCGCCTTTTGCTCATGAAATAGGAACCACGGTTCCTCTCCCACAGAGTTGTTTAGAAGTGTGCAGAACGAAGCTGACCTCTGGTCCCGCCCCTCTCCAGGTGGGGCTGCTCTCTTCTCGGCCCTCGCACAGAGCTCTGGGGTTTTTCCCTTCCTCTCCCGTATCAGGAGTGGTTCTCAGGAAAAGATGAATATCAGTCATTTACATGCTAGTGTGAGTGAGCTCCAGCTAAGTTTCCCCTGATTCATTCAGTAAATATTAACTGAGGGCTGCTAGGTTCCAGGTTGGGGAGGTGAAAATCTCACCCCTGACCTGTGAGTTTTAGGGCTGGAGTGGGCAATGGAAAGAGAAACAGATAATCAGAAGTCAAGGTTGTAAGTGTGGGTTTATTCCCAGGGTATTTTAGGAGCAGGGGTGCTACTTAACTCGGATGAGGGTTGGTCAAGAGAGGCCTTCTGCAGGAGGTGAGCCAGGCTGAGTCCTGAGGATGAGTGGGAGGAGAGGAGAAGGTGTGGCTGTGGTCAGGCAGAAGGGCTAACACAGCCACGCCACACCCAAGATTACGTGCGTGTAGAGTTCTGGGAGTCTGGTGTCCTGGGGAGCTTGGACGGACAGCCTGACCCTCTGCTTGCCAGGTGACTTGGCTGCTGGGAGCGAGGGAGTGTTCTGAGCAGGAAATCCACAGTCCTCTCCTCTTTGTATGGGTCATACCGAATGGAATTGCTATCTTCATCCACATAGGGCCACACAAATGTCCATTTTGTGTGGGCCAACCCAGCAGAAAAGGTTGCTTGGAGGTCTTTGCAGAGGACAGATGAGAGAGGACATCCTGGGGCCAGTCGGGAGCCTGGGGGGTGCTCGGCTCAAAGATGACCAGGGCTGGTGTTGTCCAGACTCGGGAACGGGGCTGGGGAGGAGGGGAGAGCCGAGAAAGATTTAGGAGGCAAAATTGGCAGAGCTGGACAGATTGGGCACAGGAGACATTGGAGAGGGAGCAGTGAGGGTGACATCCAGGCCGCACCTGGTCCACAGGGCAGATGGTGGTGTGTCCAGCCAGGTTAAGGGACAGGCTGGACGGCACGGCCTTAGGGCGGCTGTGATGAGTCACCATTAGATGAATTTAGGGACGTTTAGGCAACAGTGTATAAACCACATGTAACAGGGACTTTGAAGCCTGACAAAACATTCCTATGGCTCCATAGGAATGAAGCTATAATGGTGGCGTTTTAAAGATGGATGATTGGGGGATAGGGGGCCCTGCCAGTCACCAATCACTCTCAAATCAAGTGTATAGGCGACCACACTGTGGGACAGCCGTGGTCCTGCCCCGCACTCTCGGACTGTTGTGTGTCCTGCCAGCACTGAGCTTGGAGAGAACAAAGGGGCCTTATGGATTCTCAGGCACCCATCTGGGCACAGCTGTGACGGCCAGGCCTTCTCAGGTAGCACAGCTGGGACGAGGAGGAGCTGGGGGTCCTGGCAGTGCTGGTAGCATCTCGGGGCCTGCAGGGGCCTCCATTGTGGGTCCCCATGGATGTCCCCCATGGACGAATCTTTTTCCAGGGCTCTTCCTGTCTTTCTCCTTCCTGGGGTCCCCTGTGCTGTAGCCCACTCCCTTCCATATCCTGGGGTCCCCCGTGCTGTAGCCCACCTCCCCTGCATATCCTGGAGTCCCCCGTGCTTTAGCCCACTCCCCTCCATATCCTGGGGTCCCCCGTGCTGTAGCCCCTCCCCTCCATATTCTGGGGTCCCCCGTGCTGTAGCCCGCCTCCCCTCCACATTCTGGGGTCGCCCGTGCTGTGGCCCACTCCCCTCCACATTCTGGGGTCGCCCGTGCTGTGGCCCACTCCCCTCCACATTCTGGGGGCCCCCGTGCTGTAGCCCACTCCCCTCCGTAGAACACCCTTGGCCTTGCCGCTGCTCCCGACTAGTCTAGCTCAGCGTTTCCTGATCCGCCGTCCTCCACGCCACACCACCTTCTGGGCAATGACTGATGACAATAATAATAACAGAGAAGCTGATGAGCAGCTGCCGTGTGCCTGCCGGGCTCTCCTCTAGGTGGTTTTGCACATTAACTCTTTAATCCTCAAACACACTCCTGAGGCAGGCGGGTCCCCTCCTTCACCACGGCGTAGGCGAGATGACAGAGGCACAGCAGTCACCAGCCACGTCAGGACGGGCACGGAGGAGGCAATGCGTCCGTGCTCAGACGAGAGCAGGAGACAGCAGGTGGCGGGCCCGGCCTCTGCTCCCTTTCTGGGAAGCACGTGCGGTTTGGGTGGGGACCCTCTGGAGAGGGCTGCCACATGTGGAGTGATCCACAGGAGTGACCGAGGCTGGCGAGGAGGAAGGCCCCGAGGCTGTCGGGTGACGGCTGTGGGCAGCAGGGACCGAGGGCTCCTATCAGATCCCCCCGCAGGGCACCACTCCCTGGGACCTGCAGCGACGTGACAGACCAGCTCTTCCAGTGCCAGCAGGCAGGCCGGCTCGAGAGAGTCTCTAGGGCCACTGGTTAGCTGTCGCCTCCCCGATTAGGGGCAGGGTGGAGCAGGGAAGGCAGTGGGCACCTGGCAGGTGCAGGGTGGAGACCAGGGAGGCCTGGAGCCCAGCCTTGTGTCTGGACAGGGTGTCCCCGCGTCTTCTCCAGGGCTGGGCCAGCGCGGAGGTGACCCGAGCAAGCCACCCTCTGCCTGGTGCAGGTCGAGCTCCTGCCCTGGCTCACGTCTGGACACCCCGCTGGTGTCTGAGGGTTTTCCACCACCCCAAAGGCTGCTGGAGCAGCCTTTGTGTCAGGGTCCGGGAGCCCCGCCGACTTTGACTGCTGGAGCAGGACCGACAGGAGAGTCCGGGCCTCCTGCAAACCCCAGAGCCATTGTCCCAGCCGCCGTCCACACGGGTCTGCCCTGGGCAGGGGGATGGACGCTTTCCGGGCTCAGCGCGCCGCAGCTCTCTCTGCAACTAGGATCCGCTGAGGCCCCGACACGGCAAGGCCGCAGCGAGGAGGACCCGCAGCTCCCCAAGGCGGGAGATGGGCTCCTCTCTCTCCGACACACGTGCACACACATGTGCACATTCGCACATTCACACACACACACCCCCACTGGGGTGCCAGGTGCTCCAGCACCCGGAGTCTTGCTGGAGCCTCAGTCTCTGCCTTCTCCCCGCAGCCTCTCCCTGCGTGGGGTGAACGCATGGGAGTGTGGCACCCCACGGGGCATCGACTCTCCACCTCACTCCCTTCTGTCGAGGAGGACTGTTGGCAGCAACCGCCCTACGATCTAGAATGTTAAGGAACCTCAGAAACTGTCTTGTCCAACCCCCTCCCTGGGCAGATGGGGCAGCTGAGGGCAGGGAGGGTCCCTGGCCCCGGAGGGGAGGCAGGGGTTGCCACAGTGGGAGGTGGGAGCACCCCGCAGGAACACGCCCAGTCTGTGACTTCCCTCGTGCCCCTCTATTCCTGTCACCGATTTGCAGAGGTAAGGTTGTGACGTGCTTTTCACAGTCCACGTCTTCCTGAAAACCTACAAGTCGATGCCTCAGAGCAAGTTGAATTTCACCCGGCTCCATGTCGGCTCAGAAATGGTCACCATATTCCGCATTTCAGGTCAATAGTTCCCAATGAAACAACTCAGTCAGTCCTGGTGGACTTGGATGAGGCAGGAAGAATACACTTTGTATCCACTGTGCTCTCTTGTTCATTCAACAAACATTTATTGAGCACGTATTATGGGCCATCCCAGTTGTGTCCAAGAGGCAGGGAAGGCAGCAGTGAGCAAAGCGGGCCCTCAGGGGCCTCACTCTACCACTGCAGGACACAGGGGATAAGATAAACCTGTAAATTATGCAGAACGGTAGACTGCATAAGTGCAGAGCAGGGAGGGCCATGTGGGAATGACAATTTTTAATTTGGGGGGGGTTTGGAGAAGGTCTTATTGAGGCGACATTGGGAACAGACTAAAGGAGAGGTGGGAGGCAGCCAAGGGGAAGCACGTTCCGGCAGAGGGAGCTGCAAGTGCAAAGGGCCTGAGGCATCCAGCAGAGGGAGGTAGGAGCAGGCGGACACCTCTAAGAACAGCACGAAGGCTGGTGAGGCTGGAGCGAAACTAACGAGGAAGGGATGCGGCAGGCTCTGAGGCCAGAGGGCCACGGCCCTGAAGGTCTGCCAGGCTTCAGTGTCTGTCCCCCGTGAGGTGGTTGGGACGGTTTGGGGCTGAGAAGTACCGTGTGCTGACTCTCAGCAGGAGGGCACTGCGGCTGTGCCGGGAGGGAGGCTGTGGCAGGAACGTGGGCCAGGCATGATGGTGCCCTGGGCCGGGGCTGACAGCAGAGGGGAGACACGCCGGTCCAGACGTCTTCGGAAGGCAGGGCCCGCAGGGAGGGCTGCAGAGACGGGAGGGGCGCGAGGCAGGTTTGGGGACGTCTGCCGGACAGCCAAGCGGAGGAGGCGCGCAGGCACCCGGCGACATCGCCTGCAGCTGGGGGAGAGGCCCCGTGGAGGTGTCGCGCTCGGGAGCTGTCAGAGCACAGAGGGCAAACGTGGCTGTAACGACACAGCTCCTTGTGGTCACGGGGCGCGGGGGACAGCCCACGAACAGGAAAGGTCTGGGGCTGGAGGGCCGGCGTGCTGGAGCGGGGAGCTGGGCGGATGAGGAGCAGCCGGCCCGGGTGCAAGAAGGAGCAGCCAGGGGCCGGGAGTCTCGGTTTGAGCCCTGTGAGGAAGTGCTGCAGACAAGGAAGTGCTCCAGACGAGGAAGTGCACAGACGAGGAAGTGCTCCAGACTAGAAAGTGCTCCAGATGAGGAAGTGCTCCAGACGAGGAAGTGCTCCAGACTAGAAAGTGCTCCAGACTGGAAAGTGCTCCAGACGAGGATTGCTCCAGACTGGAAAGTGCTCCAGATGTGGAAGTGCTCCAGATGAGGAAGTGCTCCAGACTGGAAAGTGCTCCAGATGTGGAAGTGCTCCAGACGAGGATTGCTCCAGACTGGAAAGTGCTCCAGATGTGGAAGTGCTCCAGATGAGGAAGTGCTCCAGACTGGAAAGTGCTCCAGATGTGGAAGTGCTGCAGATGAGGAAGTGCTCCAGACTAGAAAGTGCTCCAGATGAGGAAGTGCCCTAGATGAGGAAGTGCTCCAGACTGGAAAGTGCTCCAGATGTGGAAGTGCTCCAGATGAGGAAGTGCTCCAGACTAGAAAGTGCTCCAGATGAGGAAGTGCCCTAGATGAGGAAGTGCTCCAGACTAGAAAGTGCTCCAGATGAGGAAGTGCTCCAGACTGGAAAGTGCTCCAGATGTGGAAGTGCTCCAGATGAGGAAGTGCTCTAGACGTGGAAGTGCTCCAGATGAGGAAGTGCTCCAGACGAGGAAGTGCTCCAGACGTGGAAGTGCTCCAGATGAGGAAGTGCTCCAGACTAGAAAGTGCCCCAGATGAGGAAGTGCTCCAGATGAGGAAGTGCTCCAGACGAGGAAGTGCATAGATGAGGAAGTGCTCCAGACTGGAAAGTGCTCCAGACGTGGAAGTGCTCCAGACTAGGAAGTGCTCCAGACGAGGAAGTGCATAGACAAGGAAGTGCTCCAGACTGGAAAGTGCTCCAGACGTGGAAGTGCTCCAGACGAGGAAGTGCTCCAGACTAGAAAGTGCTCCAGATGAGGAAGTGCTCCAGACGAGGAAATGCTCCAGACTAGAAAGTGCTCCAGATGAGGAAGTGCTCCAGATGAGGAAGTGCTCCAGACTAGGAAGTGCTCCAGACGAGGAAGTGCTCCAGATGAGGAAGTGCATAGATGAGGAAGTGCTCCGGATGAGGAAGTGCTCTCAGATGAAGAGATGCTCCAGATGAGGAGGTGCTCCAGATGAGGAAGTGCTACAGACCAAAAAGTGCTCCAGACGAGGAAGTGCTCCAGACGAGGAAGTGCATAGACGAGAAAGTGCTCTCAGATGAAGAGGTGCTCCAGACGAGGAAGTGCTCCAGATGAGGAAGTGCATAGACAAGGAAGTGCTGCAGATGAGGAAGTGCTCCAGATGAGGAAGTGCATAGATGAGGAAGTGCTCCAGATGAGGAAGTGCTCTCAGATGAAAAGGCGCTCCAGATGAGGAGGTGCTCCAGACGAGGAAGTGATCTAGATGAGGAAATGCTCCAGTTGAGGAAGTGCTCCAGACAAGGAAGTGCTCTCAGATGAAGAGATGCTCCAGACAAGGAAGTGCTCCAGATGAGGAAGTGCTCCAGACTAGAAAGTGCTCCAGATGAGGAAGTGCATAGACGAAGAAGTGCTCCAGATGAGGAAGTGCTCTCAGATGAAGAGGTGCTCCAGACGCAGAATTGCTCCAGATGAGGAAGTGCTCCAGACGAGGTAGTGCTCTAGATGAGGAAGTACTCTAGATGAGGAAGTGCTCTCAGATGAAGAGGTGCTCCCAGAGGAGGAAATGCTCCCAGATGAGGAAGTGCTCCAGACTAGTAAGTGCTCTAGGTTAGGAAGTGCTCCAGATGAGGAAGTGCTCTCAGATGAAGAGGTGCTCCAGACGAGGAAGTGCTCCACATGAGGAAGTGCTCCAGACAAGGAAGTGTTCAAAGATGAGGAAGTGCTCCAGGTGAGGCAGTGCCTTCAAATGAGGAAGTGCTTCAGATGAGAAAATGCCCCTTGTCACCTCTCCCAGGGCAGCCACCAGAGTGATTCTATTCACTAAATTCAAGTCACGCCAGGTTCCTTCTCCACAGAACCCTCCAGGGGCCTCCATCTCACTGATGTCAAAACCAAAGTCCCAACAGTGACCTTTGGGGCCTCCAAGGCCCATCCTTGCCTCTCTGTCCTTGCCTCCTGGTTCCTTCTCCTTCCCACCATTCCAGCCAAGCTATTCTCCTCGGCGTCATGGCCACACCTGGCACGTTCTGGCCCCAGAGCCTTTGCACGTGCTGTTTCCTCCACCTGAAAAGCTTGTCTCCAGGCTGTTTCTTGGCTTGCTTTCTAACCTCCTTAGTGTCTTCCTCAGCAGAGTCTCTGCCGGCCTCTCTGTAAAAGTGCCCCACTTCACCATGCCCTTTCCCGTCTCTTCCCTGCATGATGTCTCCACGCTCTCATCACCTCCAACACACTAGACACTTCCCTCTGTATCAGTTTTGTTTTCTATCCTTCTCTCCCCAGCACGGATGCTCCATGAGAAGGCTTTTTATCTGTTCTGGTCACTGTCGTATCCCAGTATCCAGAAGAGTGCTCTGTTGACAAATATTTATTGAATAATGAATTAATTTCTCTTCAAACATCTCAGAAAGAGACCGAGGAGAGAATGGGAAAGTCGGTAAACTGAGGTGGGAAGAACAGTTTCACTTTGGACTAGAGCAGGTGTGGCAGGCAGCCTGGGGGCCTGTGGGACAGGGGAAGGGGGCGGAAAGGGCAAGATCTCCCGGGGACCGGTCCTGCAATCAGTGTGGTCCTGCGCGGCCTGGCCCAGAAAGCCGCCTGAAGCCAGGGCCGGTCCACAGGCAGCCCGGCTCCCGCCCTGTCCTGGCGCCCGTGTCCTCGCTCCTGGCCTGGCCCGGGGCTCCTGCTGCATGGGTGATGGCTTTGGTCTGCTGGGCCTCCTGCCGATCAGGGGCTGGAGCCCTGACTGCCTCCTCGGGGGCTCTCTTTTCCGGGAATCCCGTGGGCCCGCAGCAGCCCCTGTGGAGCTGCTCCCCTGTCCCCCGTGGCTGGGAGAGTGCAGTCTGTGCAGACTCAGTGCCCCGGGGACAGACCCCCCCGGGGACCTCAGCCGGCCTGAGCCCACGGGTATGGTTGTAGCCTATTCACGGCGCAGGTGACTACACCGTCCGCTCCATTCAGGCGTTTGTACCTGCCCGGTCCAGGAACTGGACACACGTCACAGTTGTGAAAAATCAGTAAAAATCCCTTCTGACTCCGCTTTCCTGCCGACATGGATATATGAATACCTCGTCTGAGACACATATTTATAAATTACCTGGGGTCTTGGGTAACTCTCAGATCGGCAACTTCCCAGTTCGATTTAAGGGCTGGTGTTTGCTAAGCCTCGGGGCTCAGCAGTGAGCGCCCGGCAGAAGGCGCTGGGCCTTCCTCTGCTGGTCATCGTCATTTTGCTTTTGCTCCCTGTGTCTGTCCTTCGCAGGCCAGAAGCCGCCTGTGGCTGCCGTGTGACCGTGGGTGCGAGGGGGACATGCCCACACAAAGGTGCCAGTGTTGGCCGCTCTTGCTCTGGCCTGGGCCTCCCTCGTCAGCGCTCGGCGCCCATGCTGGCTGCTCTCCCTCCTTCAGGCCCACCTCCCCACCGTCCTCCCGGCTCCCGTGCCCGGAGCAGCCCCTCGCGGCATGCCTGGGAGCCCCTGTGGGCCTGTCCTTGGCGGGTGTGGTCGCCCCCCCTCCCCATTCCCATTGCTAATTTCCCTCTGCCGGTGCTAGTAATGGGTCTCTGCTCCTCTGAGAGTCACTCCATCTCGGGGAGGTGGGGAGATCTCAGAGGTGATCTGTTTTAACAGAGAGAATGGCTCCCCGTGGTAGAGCATCGGGCGCTGGGGAGGTGGGGGAGACGGGGCTCCCCGTGCTTGCCGCCCAGGAGGCTGGGCATTGTCGGCCTTCTCCTCTCACGTTCAGTGCAAGGGCCACAAAGGCGCGCGGGCCACACGCAGCCCTGGGTATTCTGTGCTGGATCCCAAGCTGCCCCGGGGGCATGGCTTCTTGTCCTTCTGCCAGAACATCACTCGATACACGCCAAGGAGAAACAGTTTAACCCGCTCCTCCACCTGCCTGGCCCTGTGGCCCGTCTCCCATCCTCCTCTCCGCTGGAGCACAGGCCTGGGGGTGGGGCGTGGGGAGACAAGGAGCCGATGGTGCTGAGCTGCCAGGCGAGAGCTGGAGCATCAGGGACAGCTGTTTGAAAGGCGAGCCTCGTGGAAGGGCGGAGCTTTCCTCAAGGCTCCTGTCTTGGCTGTGGGGCGTCAGGGTCGGGGTGCAGGTTTCCGTGTCAAGATGCTGTTGCTGGCATGGTTGTGTCTGTCTGGGCACCGGCTTCCTTTGATATTCTGAGCCCCGACCCAAGTCCAGCTACACGGACCTGTGCTTGCTCCTCGGCAGAGAGGCCGGGCGATGTTTCAGAGCCACTCGATGCCCTGGGCAGAAGCTGGCCGTGGGTGAGGAGTGAGTCACACCTTTGAGTGGCTTACTCGGAGTGTGAGTGTTCCTATTTTGCTCCCAGGACGGGTGTCATGATGGGTTGGAGTTATTTGCTATCTGCCCGTTTTCCTGTAATTAACTATCTTGGTGTTCAGTTCAACTGCTTTATCCACGCTGGAAAACTCCAGGAACATAGGGTCCTTTATTTCCAGTTCACCCGTGGGTGCTGGTTACCACACAGCCAATCTCCGGCGTGGAAGTTTGTTGGGTCTCAGGAGGCCCTGGCCTTGGGCTGGGCTCTCAGTGGGCCCACTTTGAAGAGAGCTGACCACGCTGAGGTTGTTACGGCCATTATGACGCGCAAACACGATTTCTTAAAGAGGAACAATTAAAGGCCACTGAGCAGTGGGTTAGACTTTTCATTGCCTGAGGAAAAGAGAAGATGGAAGAAAAACTCTCCTACTCAGGTGCAGGCATTTGTTGTGAGAAGGAGTTGGGGGTGGGATTTGGAGCCGGAAGGCCGTCAACTGAGTGAGTCACTTGGCGTATCAGAGCCTCCGTTTCCCACCTGTAAACGTGAGATGAGGACAGTGAATGTGGCTCCCCACTGATTTGCACGTCCTCCTCAGGCGGGGGCCGCGCTAATCTTCTCTGTGTCCTTCCAGTTGTAGCACACATGCTGCTGAAGTGAGAACGTAGTTTTTTTTGCTGTTGTTGTTCGGAAGATCAGCCCTGAGCTAACATCTGCCAATCCTCCTCTTTTTTTTTTTTGCTGAGGAAGACTGGCCCTGGGCTAACATCCGTGCCCATCTTCTTCTACTTTATATGGGACGCTGCCACAGCATGGCTTGCCAAGCAGTGAATCGGTGCACACCTGGGATCCGAACCTGCAAACCCCAGGCCACTGAAGTGGAGCGCACGCACTTAACCACTGCGCCACTGGGCTGGCCCCTAGTTTTGTTTTTTAAAAGATAGTCTTTGGGGGAATAAACTTAACCAAGAAGGTAAAAGATTTGTACACTGAAAATAAAGACACAAAGAAATGGAAAGACATCTGTGTTCATGGATTGGAAGACTTAAAATTGTGAAGATGTCAATACTATCCAAAGTCATCTGCAGATTAAATGTCATCCCTACTAAAACCTCAATGGCATTTTTTTTTTTTTTGCAGAAATAAGAAAAATCTATCCTAAAAATCACATGGAATCTCAAGGGGCTCTGAATAGCCAAAACAATCTTGAAAAAGAACAACATTGGAAGACTCACATTTCTTGACTTCAAAACATATTACAAATTTACAAAACAGAGTGGTACTGGCATAAAGACACACATGTAGGTCAATGGAACAGAAGAGAGATCCCAGAAATAAACCCTAGTGTATACAGTCAAATGATCTTTCACAAGGGTGCCAAGACCACTCATGGGGAAAGGACAGTCTCTTCAACAAACGGTGCTGGGAAAACTGGACATCCACATGCAAGAGAATGAATTTGGACCCTTACCTTACACCATGCACAAAAATTAACTCAAAATGGGTTAAACATAAGACCTAAAACTATAAAACCCTAGAGCAAAACATAGAAGAAAGCTCCATGACATTGGATCTGACAATGATATCTTGGAGTCAACACCAAAAGCACGGGTGAGAAAAACAGAAATTAATGCATGGGACTACATCAAACTTTCCAACTTCTGTAAAACGAAGGACGCAGTCGACAGAGTGAAAAGGCAACCTATGGAGCGAGAAAATATTTCAAATCGTATGTCTGATAAGGGGTTAACACCCAAAATTTATAGGAAACTTCTACAATTCAACAACAAACCCCTTCCCCCCAAAAAACCTGATTCAAAAGTGAGCAAAGGACTTGAATAGACATTTCTCACAGGAGATATACGAATGGCCAACAGGCACATGAAAAGATGCTAAATAGCACTAATCATTAGAGAAATGCAAATCAAAGCCACAATGAGATAACATCACTTCACACCTATTAAGATGGCTGTTATCAAAGAGATGACAGACAACAAGTATTGGTAAGGATGTGGGGAAAGGGAACCCTTGTGCACTGTTGGTGGGAATGTAAAATGGTGCAGCCACAATGGAAAACAGTATGTCAGTTCCTCAAAAAATTAAAAATAGAATTATCGAATGATCCAGCAATTCCATTTCTAGGCCCAGGGACCATGAATCACAATACCCCAAAGAAGTGAAAGCAGAGACCTGAAGAGGTATGTGCACACCCACGTTCCTAGTAGCATTGTTCACAATGGCCCCGAGGCGGAAGAACTCAAGTTGCTCATGGACGGATGGATGGGTAAACAAAATGTGGCCCATCCATTCATTGGAACATTATTCAGCTTTTAAAAAGAAGGAATCCTGTCACATGCTATAATATGGATCAATCCTATGCTAAGTGAAATAATCCAATCACAAAAGACAAATAGTGTATGATTCCGCTTACGTGGAGCATCCAGAGACGTCCAACTCACCAACACAGAAGGGAGAGCGGTGGTTCCAGGGGCTGGGGAGGAGGGCAATGGAGAGTCGTGTTTAATGGGGACAGAGTTTCAATTTTGAGGATGAAAACGCTCTGGAGACCAGTAGCACGACATGAATACTGAACTGCACACCTGAAAATGGGTAAGATGTAAATTCTGTGTTATGTGTATTTTACCATAATTAGAAAATTTTTTTAAAAGCCCAAGATATTTCAACCTAAAGAGATTCCAAACTAAAATGGCATCTCAAAATGTGAGGTAATTTTCAGTAGAAACCAGGATTTTAAAGCTGGCTTACTGTTAATCTATGAGAAGCAAAAATGAATGTATGAGGAATACGGCAGTTCTGGGTGTTTCATGGCCACTAAAACACGCAGAACTCAAGGTACAGTTTCGTGAATAGTAATGAGTGTTCATATTTTAAGTCATGAAAAGATTTTTTTAATTGAATAAGGGCTCAAAAAAACCCCCATATTCTTAGACCAAATAAAACCTAATGGGCTTCATGGTTTCGAATCGCTTTGCATGACTCCAGGGCCCCCGAGGCCACTGTGACATCAGGGTGCCCACTGGGGAATAGGTCCTTTCCACCTTTGGGTCTTGAGATGCACAGAAAAGGTGAGGTAAGGTGAGGTGTCCTGTGTTTTCAGTGGGATTGTCATTCGGTTGTAGTGATGGGGGCTGGTGTGTCCAAAGGCACTGGGGCACACTCAACAGCACCTTCCCAGGTTGGGGGAGAGGAGGGACTCATAGCAGGACCGGGTGCCATTAACGCATCAGCACTGAGTTCACCACCTCCCCTGTACTGTCTGGTTCCCACCACAGCACATGAGATCCTGCGGCTGTCCGGTCAGTGGGTCTAGAGGGCTTAGGGAGCCAGTCCACTGGTGACAGCCGGTGACAGGGCCTGGGGTAAGTCAGACATTGTCTTTATGTGCTTTTGTCACTGTTCTCTGGGGAAGGCTGTGTTCCCATGCCTGGAAACATGGCTCTTAGGATCTTTTTTTTTTTTTTTTTGTGAGCAGATCAGCCTTGAGCTAACATCTGCCAATCCTCCTCTTTTTGCTGGAGAAGACTGGCCCTGGGCTAACATCCGTGCCCGTCTTTCTCCACTTTATATGGGACGCCGCCACAGCATGGCATGTCAAGCTGTGCGTCTGTGCGCGCCGGGGATCGGAAGCAGTGAACCCTAGGCCACCGCAGTGGAGCGGGCGCACTTAACCGCTTGTGCCACGGGGCCAGCCCCGGCTCTTAGGATCTTAGTGACTAGAGGGGTGAGCGGGGCGCCCCCGTTCTGCATGTGAAGAAACGGGCCCCGGAGCCCGTCCTGTGTTCAGCCGGGGCAGCGCCTGGAGAGTGGGCCCCGGCTTGAGGCGCAGACGCAGGCTCTCCGGAAAGAGCTGTCCACCCCGCCCGCGGCCTGACGCCTGGGAGTCGGAGGGCTGTGGACCCCGTGTTCGCGCCGCACGCCTGTCTGCGGTGAAGCGCCCGGCGGAGGCCGCTGCTCTCTGGGCAGCGCACGCTTCTGCCTGTTTCTCGGGTGACGCCGCGCAGGCCCGTTTCAGCCTTCTCGGCACTGCTGTGGATGCGGCCACCGCCTATCCCAGGGCCCCTCCCAAAGCTGCAGGGCTCTGAGAGGGGCCAGGGTGTGCCCCAACCCCGCCAGGTTCTGCATGGGTCTCTAGACACCGTCGTCTCTCTCATGCTGCCCGCCGGCTGTTGCAAGGGCTTTGAGCCATGCTACGAGGCCGACGGGCATGGTTCTCTGGGAGACCATGGAAGCGGTCAGGGAGGCGGTCGTAGCAAACCAGCACAGAGCCTCAGTGCAGACCACGGCAGACATCTACTTCTCACGTGTCCGCAGCCTTCAGAGGATCTGGGCTGGGCTGGGCTGGGCTGTCCCGCTGGTCTCAGGGGGCTCTGATCTAGGCTGTCCTGGCCGGAGTGCCTTAGCTGGAGCAGCTCTGCTGCACGTGTCTCTCATCCTCCTTCTAGGACCAGCGCGGGCACGTCCTTCTAAAGATGGCAGAGAAGATCAGGGCGCGGAGAGCGTTCCTGCCTCTGAGCGTGGCGTGGATGGGCACCTGCCACTCTGCCTCCTCGGTGCCCAGACGGTCCCAGTGCTTTGGTCTCGGAGCCCTGTTATCCTCTCACAATGACAGAAGACCCCAGAGAGCACTGGTTTACGTGAGTCTGTCCATCGATATCTACCGTGTTAGGAATTAAAACTAAGAAACTTTAACAATACTTATTAATTAATTTATTACAGAAGAACAACAATAAACCCATTACATGTTAACAAACATAATTAATACATTTTAATGAAAAATAACCATATTTTCTTAAACAAAAAACGTTACTGAGGAGAGTGGTATTATTTTACATTTTTGAAACTCTTTAATATCTGGCCTTTGGCAACTCTGTTCTTTTTTTTTCCTCCTCTTAATTTTATATAAAAACACTCTTTATTTCTCTCAAATTTTACCCACTAATGATGCCAATCATATCCTGGAACCTGAATTCATAAGCACAGGCTTATAAAAACCTGTCTTATGTAATTTACAGGAATATGTTTTATCATAAAAGCTTAGGCCATTTGTACCTGGCAAAGGCTTGGCTGTAATAATCTCTGTACCTATATTTAGTAGAAAATTAAGCCAGTTTTTCTGGGCACTTAGTGGTTTTCCATTTCACATTGTCTTGGTTAAACTTGGCTTTGGTTGTGCCGGATTTTGATCACAAGTATAAAAGTTATCATCTAATTAACTACTCCACCAACTTTATGATTTTTAAAAAAGGATTTTTTAATCAGAATGAGGCTGTGGACATACTGTGTCTATATTTTCCCATGTTCTTTTAAAAAACAAATAGATATATTTATGGAGAAAATAGGTAGATGTGGTTCGTAGAATTGCCCAGGTCAATGCATTGATAAGGTGGGCAATCTTAAGATTGACCAGTGGGTCATTATCAGTTATTATGGGCTGAGTGGGTCCCCCTAAAATTCACATGCTGAAGTCCTGACCCCCAGTATCTCAGACTGTGACTGTATTTGGAGATGGGGCCATTAAAGAGGTGATTAAGGAAAAATGAGGTCATTAGGGTGGACTCTGATCCAATCTGACTGGTGTCCTTATAAGAAGAGGAGATCAGGACACAGACACACACAGAGGGACGACCACTTGAGGACACAGGGAGAAGACAGTGTCTGCACACTAAGGAGAGAGGCCTCGGGAGACACCAGCCCTGCCCACGCCTTGATCTCGGACTTCTAGCCTCCAGGACAGAGAGAGTGTGTCTGTGCTTCAGCCCCCCATCTGCAGTGCTCTGTGGTGGGCGTCCCAGCAGACTAGTGCAGGGGTTAGTGTGAGCTCCAGCTGGGGCCCAGGGCTCTCTCCTCTCTGACGCTTCTCCTCTTGTGACAGATGCTGCTGGCAGCGCACGCACTATCCAGCCCCCTTCTCCTATGAGTAGAATTCTGCTCTTCTCAGGGAACGGGCTGCTTTGCTAACCTCTCGACTTTCTGGCTCCCTTTCAGCTCTAGACATGGCATACAGGCAGAGCCACCGGCGCAGATGCCCCCTCCTCAGACAAAAGACGGCACCTCCCTGGGAGGGACCCTCCACCTTCACTGCACGGTTCTGCTCTCCCGGGAACAGGGGTGCCCAGCAGGTTTCCGCCACAATAAGGCAACCATCCTGAAGATGGGTGCCTCATGGAACACGGGGCACGGAGGGATGGAAAGAGTGGCTCCCTGATGGCCTCGTGTCTCGCCCTCACCTATCCTCAGGCTTCCTCTTACGGGACAAATAACAATCTATTTAAGTCCACGTCAGACCACGTTTCTGTTACTTGTGCGAAGCCCGGTTATCACTGCCACGTGTCACGACTTGGGTAAATCACAGCAAGCCCACATCTCAACCTGGAGTAACGTGGAGTTGCTGGGAGAGGACAGATTCGGGATGCCGTCACAAAGGGAAACAAGAGAACCCACCGGGCTGGAATTAGAATAAATCTCCCAAGCAGGTGCATGAAGGGGAGGCATGGAAAGTTCTGAAAAGCTGAAATTTTGGAATTCCAACAATTCCAACTCTACTAGTACTGCAGCTAAATAGCAAGGGTGAAGAAGAAGCGAGAGTGCTAGGTGACGGAGATCAACGATGCCACCGTGCGGTGCCCTTCCACAAAGCTCGTTTGCCCTTAGGCTACAGTGATGGTCCCCGGCCCTCGGTAGCGCCGCTTTGTTCTAACCGGTCAGGCCGCAGGGGGCACTGCTCCACGCTGAGCATCGTAATTTCAGTGACCGAGACGGCGGTGTTCACCCATGGAGAGTGGCCAGGCCGGTGAGGACTTTAAGGGTTTGCACTGAAGGCATGAAGGCTGGGGCGGGAAGGACTCACGAGTCAGCTCAAGATGGGGAGAACTTTCCATCAGCAGGAGCTCTCCAAAACTGGCATGGGCTGCTTCAAAGAGCAGCAAGTTTCACCGCCACGGAGGTGCCCCGGCAGACCATGTGAGCCCATGTCACGGTGTCGTGGTGTAACAGTTAGATCTTAGGTTAGCATGAGGGAAGCCGTTTTAGGGAAAGGAAGTACTATTCTAACTGTTATCCTGACTCACTGGTCTCTGAGAATGCACTCTAGACTGCACGTAGACTGGATGATTAAACACCTCTCGCTTTTGCAAAATACATGATCTGCTAGTTCTGTGACACTTGCTCACATATATCTCCCAGGTGATAAGGATAACTTTGTTCTCTGAGTTCCCCAGGAACATGATGACCTCCAGAGAGAAAAACTCTGTGCTGGTACCTGTCACGGATGACAGAAGAAAGAGACAATGAGGTGCCTTAAAGTTTGTCACACTGGATGATGGACATCCCAAACCGCCCCCCCTTCCCTGCCCATTTCCCCTATATAACTGCCTCAAGATTCTGTATGACTTTAAGATGGTCCTTTAGGAGACTAGTCCGCCATCTTCTGATTGTGCTAGCTGATCGTATAAACTTTCCTTTCTCAACCACCGACTCACTTCAATTGATTGGCACTGGATTGTGGTGAGCAGAACAGGCCCCTTTTGCTCGATTACCATGGGGTGCAGCTCAGGCAGCAGTGCGGATGGTGCAGGTGACCCCAGGGTCCAGGCCTGGGACGGGCTGCCTACCAGGTGCTGGTCCCCTGGGCTGCTAACGCGGAAGTGCAATCCACTGCTCCGTTATGGAGATTCCTGCACATGCGGGGCCCTCGGCTGTGGCGATGGGGAATACAAGGACCAAACACGTTTAGGTCATCATACTTGCCATAAGGGGCATGTTCACGTGAGAAGACTGAGTGTTTCCAGAAGCCAGAGGTGGGTGCTGGACTGGACAACAGGGAGGGGGACTTTGGGATGATTCTGGGCTTCCGGAATGAGCGGGGTCCATGTAGAAGGGAAGGAAGGTGGAGGCTGCTCTCAGGCCCGGAAGAGCAGAAGGAAGGAGAGGCGGCCTCGGCGCTGCAGGCCTGCCCCTGGGCAGAGCTTTACCCTTGGCGCTGAAAACCAGTTCGGGAAGGTCGCCTGGGGTCAAAACTTGGAGGGCCTTGAGCCTCAGACGAGAGTCAACACTGTGACAAAGTCTATGGAGGTTACGAGCTTGAGGTTCTGAACGGGCTTTCTCAGGGGAGGAAATAGACTTCCCAAACCACGAGACCAGCACAAGGCAGGAGAAAGTGCTTGGCCAGGGGAGCCTGGGGTGCCCCCTGAGGGTTTCGAGGTTCACAGGAGGGAGGGTGGCTGGATGGAGAGGAGGATGTGGACTAGGTTTAAATACATTTTTCAATGGTTTTATCAAGGTCTAATTGACGTACCATAAAATCCATCCTTTTTAAGTGTATCCTTCCATGGTGTGTAACAAAGTTTTAAGGTTGTGTTCCATTACCACAATTCGGTTTTAGAACATGTACACCACCCCAAAAAGATCCCTAGTGTCTATCTGCAGGCACTCCCCATTCCTACCCCCAGCCCCTGACACCACTCACTCCGGTCTATCTCTGCAGGTTTGCCTGTTCTGGATGTTCAGATTAGTGGCATCACACGCCATGTGGTCTTTTGTGTCTGGCTTCTTTCACTCAGCATAGCGTGTTCGAGGTTCCTCTGATGTAGCACGTGTCAGCAGTTTATTTCTTTTTTATTGCCAAATGGTGATCCACGGTAAGGAGAAGCCACCTTTTACCTCTCCGTGCGTCAGGCGACGGCACTTGGGCCGTTTCCAGTCTGGGGCTGTTACGAACACTGATGCTGTGAACGTTCGAGTACGAGTCTCTGCGTGGACGTTGTTGTCGTTTCTCTTGGGCAGATACGTGGGAGCGCATCACTGGGGCTTCGATGACCGGGAAGCATTGGAGGAGTGAAGAGGCTGGAGAGGACCTGAAGGGGACACAGAAGCCCCGCGAGACTGGATGCCTTGAGTGTGACGTGGGAGAAGCCTGACAGCCCAGCCCTGGGGGTGCTCCACCGTCAGGGAGGTGACCGGCTCGGGCACGGCCAAATGTCCCGTGACTGGGAGCCAGGACGGGAGCGTGGGCTTGACCTCACGGGACACGGAGACTTCGGAGGCTCCTTGGAGGTGTGTGGAGAGCGAGAGAGCGTATCACCGGAGGAGAGGTTTGGTGGTGCGATGAGGAGAGAAGGCGGCGGTGGGAGATGGGGACTGCCGAGCTGGTCAGGACACCGCGAGCACAATCAGGAGGTTACGTCTGGTGGCCACACTGAGACTGGAAAAGAAGGAACAGGTCTGAAGCTCGCAGAAAACAGGCTGAGAAACCCTCATGTGGCTGTGGCTAAAGTTAGAAAATATTAAAGTTGAATTAGTGGTAACTCAGTGGTTCATCCCAACTAAAATCAGTTGTCCTACCTGCCAAAAGGCACTTTTTATTTCTTTAAAATTTTCCTTATCCGTATTATACCTGAAGACTACTCAGAAATAACTAAAAACTGACAAAATATGAATAAAATACTAAATTAAAACAGAATAAAATTTACAAGGGGCCCTGATTCTGACACCACATAGACAGTAAATGACTAAAAATTCTAAATGAGCACAGAAAATGTCTGTCATGTCAAATATATTAGTTCCAACAGTCTAATATATATACTTAATTAAAATAGTGAAGCCATCTGTCCAGAAGGCTTCTTGGTGAAACTTTAATTAGTTGTATCAGCTATATTATGTAGTAGGGAGAAGGGTCTTAAAGCTGATTTCTTCTTAGCAGATTTGGAAACTAGGAAAGCAAAACAAAAATATTTCTTCTGGTAACATTTGAGAAGAGAATGGGATGATACTGTGTCTCCTTGTTGGGTGTCTCTGCACAACCTCAGATGAACACTGAGCTGCAGACTTCGTGTTGCCTATCTGAGCGTGTGGGCCTGCCGTCTGCATTAGAGGTTCTGTTATACTGAGTTCAGATTATATCTGGTGGTTATAGTTAAGGAACATTCTTTTTTTAGAAACATCCTTTTTTAAAACATTGCTAGTTGTGATAAAAAACATATAACATGAAATTTGCCATCTTAATCATTTTTAAGTGTATAGTTCACTTAAGTATATGCAGACTGTTGTGCAACAGATGTCCAGAACTTTTGCATCTTGTAAAACTTAAACTCTGTCCCCATTAAACACTAACTCCATCCCCCCCTCCCCCAGCCCCTGGCACCCACCATTCTATTTTCCATCTCTACAATTTTGACTACTCTAAGTACCTCATATAAGGCGAATCACACAGTAATTCTCCTTTTGTGTCTAGCTTATTTTACTTATTGGAAGGTTCATTCTTGTTTTAGTATATCAGAATATCTTCCCTTTTTAAGGCAGAATAATATTCCATCATTGTATGGATCACATTTGTTTATCCATTCATCTGGCAATAGACACTGGGTTTGTTTCCCCCTCTTGGTTATTGTGAATAGTGTTGCTACCAGAAGTGGAATTCCTGGACATATGGTAATTCTATGTTTAATTTTTTTAGGAAGAGAACACTATTTCACTTATAGTAGATTTTAAATCGTGTAGTAACAGATCCCTGAGATTAACTGTTCGTTCAGGAGAAGTTTCTCTAAAGCCATTGAAGAAGTGAGCCAAACTCTCTATTTCCTTTTCATTCTAAAATACGATTGAGATAAAGTGGTAAAACAGAAAAAAATACTACTGTGGGCTTTGGGAGATGTGGTTCTTAGTCCTGGATCTCATACTCTCCAGTTGTATAACTTTGAATAAATCAGTTCACCTATTTGGGTCTCTGTTTTCCCACAGGTAAAGACAAAGAGGTTGGAATAAGTGATATTTAAAGCCCTGTTCAGCTCTAAACGTGCTATGAGAAAAGCTTCCAACTGAAGTGAATGAATAAACAATACTGAACTGACAGATTGCATGTTATTGCAAGATATCCAGAACTGTTAGGAAAGAACTAGACAAAGTTGAAACCAGGCTCTTTCGGGTGAGAAGAAGGCGAAAGCAGAATGAGGAACCACACTCTTCTAACAGGTAGGCTGCTGTGGCTGTGTGCTGTAACCACGGCTGGCTCCCAGAGAGTTCTGACACGACACGGGCAGGCGAGGAAGAAAGCCCCAACACGATCTAGGGCCAGAAATCTGAGTCTCATACACTGATCACCGTGGGCACAGTTACTGAAGCTGCTTCCGTGGACTTCTATGGAATCACATGGTTGTCAGCCAAATTGGTATTCAGGGACTATTTTCCTCCGTAAGCTTGGTATTGGAAAATTCCACTAGCCAGTTTCAGTCTTCTATTTATGTAAATAATCCATTTGCCTTTTGTCAAAGGCACTGGTATTCATTTTTTGTCATGTTTTGGACTAGCCATCATCTTTTTGGGTTTGGAGACAGTAGTAATAGCCCATAACTATTCTTCGTCCAGTATATCAAGATGATGTGGTTCTCATATCACAAGCCAGGGGTGGACTGGGAGTGTGTCATAAATGGCAGCTGACTTGTGTTGTGCTAGTCAAATGTTAGATAATCAACCCATAATACCATACTTCTGTAATACCTCTTTTTTAAAAAACTCTGAACAACCAATCTGTGACAGATTAGCTATTTTGAGCAAAGTCCTTTTCTTTTTCTTTCTTTTTTTTTTTTTGTGTGAGGAAGATCAGCCCTGAGCTAACATCTGCCAATCCTTCTCTTTTTGCTAAGGAAGACTGGCCCTGGGCTAACATCCATGCCCATCTTCCTCCACTTTATATTTCATGAATCTAAAATAATCCGTGGTTTCCCATTTTGCTGGAAATGAATTTGCCTTTGACATGAATGCCTGACTAATGACTATAGAATTAAGCTCCTGAGGATATTCTGTGGAATTAGGCTAAAAAGATTAACTTCCTACGTGATATCTGTATCCGTATTATTTCCTATTAGAAATTAATTACAGTGGTTTTCTGTTTTTTAGGATGTTGGAGGCAGTAACTGAATATAAATAAGAAAAACAAAAAGGAAATAAAGCGAAAACAAAGAGCAAAAAAGCAGATGATCATTTAATATGCAGACTGAATTTAAGCAAATTACTGTCTAGTCACAGATTTTCTGTATGGATAAATTTATGGGGAATATAATTAACTGACTGAACAGACACATAGCATCTTCATTTATTTCACAAATACCAGACTGAATGTGAATCGACAATGTACTAACTTACTCTTAACATCCAAACAATTTGGAAGTAATTGACTCTTTAGATAATAAGGTCCTTTGGGGTTTTTCTGTTTCCCCAAAGATGTCTTAATAAACATCAATTAGCGTTGCATAGGTCTACAGCTGTAGATGAAAATAATCTTTATTAATTCTTCTGTTTGTTGGAAGTTTGGATAAATGATTTGACTGTACCCATGCAGGCAGCAAACACAGGTGTGTCCTCTCTTAATGGTACTTGCTATATTTTAATTATGTTGGCCTTTCCCAGTTAAAAATAACTCTCATCACAAATTTTACCTTCTCCAGTGGGGCTTTCTAGATGATCCCAGTCCATACCACTGACTTTCCCTGTAGATTTCTCACAATACTTTTGCCTCCATACTTTTTGGCACTTTAGTTATTTTCATGGGGGTGCCTTGTACTATCATTGTGCTGTGCCCTAAAAATGTGATGTAAGATTGATCTCACCAGCAAAGCGTAAGCCCCTTCTTGGAAGTCATTCTGCTCTGGGCGTGTAATACGTACTAAGTAGAATGCTTATGGAGTTTGGTTAGGACCCTGAGATGAGTTACTCTCATTTGTGGGGGTGTGTTCTACCAAGATTGAAACAATCTCTTTTCTGTGTCAGTTAGGAATTGTGTCTGGGTATAGGTAACAGAGACCCTACCATAGTGTCTCAAGCAGCCAGGTATTTGTCAGGTTGAGGGCAGTTGGGGCTGGAGCAGCAGTTTGTCATGGCATCACACATGGAGTCCCACCTTTCTACTACTCTCTTCCTTGTGAATGCCTCATGGCCACAAAGTAGATGCTCCACCTCCTGCCTCACGTCCACTTTCCCCAGAAGAGGGAGGAGCGGAAGAAGGAAAAGAAGGAGAAGGAGAAAGAGGAGTAGGAGGAGGAGAAGGGGGAGAAAGCACAAGGAAAGAAGGAGACCACCTGGATCAGGAAAGTAAAAACTTCCCAGAGATCCCCGTTAACTCTTGCTCTTAGCTAGCTGGCTGTAGTGATGTCACACTGACAATGCCAGTCACAAGGGAAGCTGGGAAATGCAAGTTTTTGAAAAAAGTCTGTGTACCATGCTGCTCTGAGAAGAACTGGGATTCTTTCAGTAAGTAAAGAGGTGTGGAGTGAGGTTCCCATCAGCCACGTGGTGGGACTAGGAAGAGGGCAGTGACCCAGGAGAGACCCCGAGGCCTTCTAGGGAAAGAATATCTGCTTTGGGGCCTGAGGACAGAGGTGGCACAAGCAGCCAGGCACAGGATTGTGCCTGAGGGGACACGGGGTTCTCCGAGTGCAGAGGCCCCTGGTGCATCACCAAGGGCCTTCTCGGGGAGGAGCCGCTGTGCTGCGGCGGGAGCAGGGGCAGGGAGGGGCTGCAGAGTCTGCGCTGTGGGCACGCGCAAACAGCCCCTCTGAGGCGGAAGGCACGTGGCGTCGGGTGGTCCTACCTCCATGTTTGTGACCTCCGCTCACAGTCCAAGCCGACGGGCTGGCCTCTGCACAGGGAGCAGACCCAGGCACACGTAACGACAGGGTTCCTGCGGCCAGGCCAGGTCGGGGTTCCAGTGCTTCCGACTCCCTGATGTCTCCGTGGGCTTTGACCCGGGTGCTTCAAGGAAAAACGGATTATAGCAAGGTTCTCATTTTCTGAGAGGAATGAATAACTTTGATGTTGATTTTGGATCTCAGATGTAGAACTTGAATTAGTCGTACGCTTCAGTCCACAGCACGCTGTCGGTGTTGGCCGTGCAGGGTCCCTCTCTCTTCTCCTCTCTCTCTGCTATCACTTTATCTATCTACCTCTGTCATCCATCCATCCTTCTAGGCAGCCAGCCAGCCAGCCAGCCAGCCAGCCAGCCAGCCAGCCAGCCAGCCATCCTATCTATCTATCTATCTATCTATCTATCTATCTATCTATCTATCTATCTATCTATCTATCTCTATCATGTATCCATCCATCCATCCATCCATCATCCATCCATCTATCTATCCATCTATCCACTGCCTCTAGTTTTCAGGTCTCATGCCTCTCCCCTGCCTCCCATGCCAGAAATATTTATGTTTACTTTGAAGGGACCTAGCCCTTTTTGCAATCCCTGTTCCAGAAGGTGGATGTTTTCATATTTACTGAAAGCTTCTTAGAGAAAACTGCTTGTTTATAGTGATTTTTATGCTGTGTTTACCTTATTAAGGAGCAAAGTGCTGACTTGGTGCCCAGGCGGGCGCTGAAGCATCTCAGTGTCTGAGGGGGCTGAGCAGGGTGGGTGCGGCTTCCAAGCGCGTTTGCCTGGCTGACCAGGGAGCGTCAGTCTTGTGGAGCGTTAGCTGAGAGCAGGCTGCTCACTCCCACTGTCCCAGGGAGAAGGGCCATGTTGGGCGGACTCTGCCCCCTGTCCCCAGCACCTTTCCAAAATCTCTTTGGCTCCTGTATTGCTCTCCTATATCGCCCTCTTACAGTTAGCTCCTTGAAGAAGGTGAAGAAAGGCATAGTGCTGGCTGAGGGGCTGTGGGAGAAGAGGTGCAGTGGATCCTGTCCATGCGGCCGGGGGCCGGAGGCCCTTGTAGCACCACATCCCATTCCCAGAGACCTGGACTCAGAGTGTCTAGTGTGAAGCTCTCCAGGTGATTCCGACGTGGCCTGCAGACCAGAGCCTCGAGTGCCGAACTCACGTGGAGATGCTGATGTGCAGTGTCCTAAGCATGGCCTCCAGGAAATTGAGCCCCTCCTCCAAATACATGTGTGATTTAATGTTAAAAAGAAACACCAGAGCCAAACACACGAGAAATCTGTCTCAAGCTCATCACTCATCATATTCATGAAGTAAGTCATGTGAATCCTTCTGGACTGTGTTTGAACCAGAGATCCCTTGAGGCTGCCCGCCCACCCTCCTTTCAGTCTCGGTTGTCCTGTTTGCTGAGCGCTTGCTGTGGCCAGACACCAGCTTTCTCAGTCAGTCTGGGCATCTTGTAGTTGTGTCTTATTTTACACAAGGGCAAAGTGAGGAGTGGCATAGCTCAGGATCTTGGCCAAAGGCACGACCTGGTGAGTGGAAGACCGGGGACTCAAACCACGTGCAACTTGCCTCGCTCCTCTGAGGGCAGCCAGAGAGATGAGGCCCAGAGGAGTCCAGCATGGAGCGTGCAGCCTCCAGAGAGGACTAGGGAAGGGTCAAGTCTCCTGTTGATGGACACGCTCGCCTGTGCTCATTAAAGCATCAGTTACACCATGTTTCATGGTAAGTTTAACCAGTTGCCATTTTTTTCTACTTAATTTCAATTCCTAGAACATAGCTCCTAGAATCCAAGCACAAGTGTCTCCCTTCCTTGTCAGTCTCTGTAGCAGATCAAACAATATAAACTAGATCCCTCAGTCAGGGCCCACTGCATAGTCTAGAGTGAGTCTGGCACACACACATCTGATGTATAAATATATACGCTTCTCTTTCGACGATTCTCATCGCCACCCTCTGTCCGGCCTGACAGCCTCATGGCCTGCACTTGGCCAGGACCGTTTGTGGGGAGGTGCGGTGCTGCCCGGTTCTCGTCCTCCTCCCTCGGGATCCCAAGGACTACTCAGGAAAGAAGCACACAGGCCTGTTACCTCCCCGAGGCTTCTCCACGCGGCTGCAAAGAGGAGGCAGCCCGGGCAGATGGGAACTCGCTCCCCATCTGCAGTCCACGACTCTTGGCTGGGTTCCTTACCAGGACCCGGGCAGGTTTCTTGGAGGTAAATGCCCAGTTTGGGAAGCTTTTTGTTGCCGAGGCTAAGACAGACTTATGTAAGACAATGTGCATGAGGGACCCAGGTGGCTGACAGTGCAGCACGGGGGTCCCTGAGCTCAGCGTGTGCAGTGCCCTTAGGAAGAAGGTTCTCATTCTTGACTGGAGTTACAGAGACAGGTCTATGGGGGGTAGGGGACGTGGAGTTGAGAGGGGCCTTGAAAGAGGGTGGGAAGTTGGCAACATTTGAGATGCAAACGTCAAATAAATGTGTTCCGCACTCTCTCTGTTTCCTTGGCAGAGCACAAGTCAGGCGCCAGCCGTGTACTGACGAGGAGGGTCCACAGCATGAGCCTCCACTGTAGCCCCAGACAAGGTGTGTCTGCTTTCAGTGTTTCTCTCTCTCCCTCCTCCCCTTCTCCTTCCCTCTGCCCCTTGCCTTTCTTTCCTTTATAGCTGTTTGTTGAACTCCTACCCTGTGACAGGTGGACACCTACCCTGCGACTGGTGGACACCTACCCTGTGACAGGTGGACACCTACTCTGTGACAGGTGAACTCCTACCCTGTGACAGGTGGACACCTACCCTGTGACTGGTGGACACCTACCCTGTGACAGGTGAACTCCTACCCTGTGACAAGTGAATGCCTGCCCTGTGACAGGTGGACGCCTCCCCCTCCTACCCTGTGACAGGTGGACACCTCCCCTGTGACAGGTGGACACCTCCCCTGTGACAGGTGGACACCTCCCCTGTGACTGGTGGACACCTACCTTGTGACAGGTGGATGCCTACACTGTGACAGGTGGATGCCTACCCTGTGACAGGTGAATTCCTACCCTGTGACAGGTGGACGCCTACCCTGTGACAGGTGGACATCTACCCTGTGACAGGCGAATTCCTACTCTGTGACTGGTGGACACCTACCCTGTGACAGGTGGACGCCTACCCTGTGACTGGTCGACGCCTACCCTGTGACAGGTGGATGCCTACCCTGTGACAGGTGGAAAAGTGAACCATAGACAGACAAGGTGTGTGCTATTATCACACCACAGTTCCTGTGTTTGCTCTTTACACATTTTTGGATGTAAAACCTTCTGCCTCTGCCAGTCCGGAGTGGGGTGAGAGGCTTTCTTCAAGGCCACAGGACTGAGGGCCACGGCATAGGAAAGAATCTAGATTGATTTTCCTTGATTAATTCTGACTCATGATCTTTTCTCAGAAAGGCACCTTAATTTTAGAGAACTTGGCACAGATCAAAGCCTGAGCCTCTAAGAGCCTTTCTGGTGAGAAACTGCAAGTCACCTCTCCTGAAAGTCAGTGATTAGAGGGCAAATTTTAACCATCACCCCTGCTTTTGTTCACTCAGCTCTTCTCTCTTCAAGTGTAGGAGGTCTGTCATTTTGCTCATTTGTAAAGAGCTTTGCTTGTTTATGATTCCTCCATAGGACTGTCTCCACAGAAAACAGAAGAGTGGGTTGGAGGGATTCAGTCCTATAGAATGGATTCAGTCCCTGTGGGAGCAATTCAGTCCCTGTAGGAGGGATTCAGTCCCTGTAGGAGAGATTCAGTCCCTGTAGGAGGGATGCAGTTCCTGTAGGAGGGATTCAGTCCTATAGAATGGATTCAGTCCCTGTAGGAGGGATTCAGTCCTACAGAATGGATTCAGTCCCTGTAGGAAGGATTGAGTCCCTGTAGGAGAGATTCAGTCCCTGTAGGACGGATTCAGTCCCTATAGGAGGGATTCAGTCCCTATAAGGATTCAGTCCCTGTAGGAGGGATTCAGTCCCTATAGCTCCCCTAAGAGCGTGTGAGATGATCAGTTCCAAAAGGCAGAGGTATGAAGCAGATAGAAAATAAAAAGTGTCTCCCCTAGGGGTAGTAATTTTGGCTGGTGGGTCAGGTGGGATGGTGGGGCACCTGTGAAGAGAGGCAGAGATGTGGACACAGAGCACGGGTCAGAGGAAGTGGCTCACAAAGTTGTTGGGTCTGAGTTGTCCGGCAGTCTGTGTGTAGCCCTCCTGGCGATGTTCAGTAGAAACGGTGGGCTGTGGAGAGAGAAGTTTCAGGTGCATTGTCAGTGGTCCCAATGCCTTGCCCTTCCCTGCAGTCACCCTTCAAATAACCTTGGGGTGGTCCCCCACCCCCAGACCTGTCATGTGGCTCGCTTTGTCCACCATTGTGCTCTTGTCCCTTGGCCGTGGTGTGGAGTATGCCAGGGGTAGCCTGCTGGAAGGGAGGCACGTGGGACAGGGCTGAGTATCCAAGTTACCCCTGCTGGGGCATCCCCTACTGGCCATCAGCCAGCCAATCCCAGCCAAGGTGAACAGAACCTCCTAAGCCACCCCCAGTGGATGCGCGGGAGCCCAGCTGAGATCAGCTCCACATTGCGGACTCCTGAGCTGAATAACTGTTTCTTGTTGAATCCAGCCCCTGGGGTTTTGCGGTGCTGCATTATTGCAGCAAAGGCTGGCTGATGCAGGGGCAGCCGCAGACTGTGCTGGAAGAGGTTGCCTTCTCTGTCTGGGTTTTGGTTTGAATTGCAATCCTGGAGACTGTAAATGTTTTTAAGTATTAAAATCCCAAGTGCCCAGATGGAGCGAGATGTTCTTCCTTTATTAATGGAGAACCAATGCCAATAGCTTCTTCATGATCAACGCCATTTTCTGATGTCTGTGACTCATTAGTCAGTGAGCACATTTAAGCTGCAAGAAATGTCCATTGAAAACGTGGGAGCGGGCGGAGGTGGGAGCTGTGGAAAGAGCGCTGATGGGGTCAGCGGCAGGGTTTTCTTGTTTGTGTTGTTTGTTCTGGGAAACGGGGGCTGGTCTATGTAATCTGTGAAGTCTCGGTAGCTGTAGATAGGGGCTTGAAAGGTGAATTTTTGATTCTCTCAAAGGACCAATTCTGCAATGCATTAACAAAATCCTACTAAAACGGACGTGAATCAGACTCTCCGGAAGCGTGTGGACTCTCAGGAGATGTGGCCTGACCCTCAGGGTACATCAAACTCCCCCAGTGCTCCAAAGAGTAGGATGAGGGGCAGGAATCTGTGACTCCTCCCGAATCTAGGCTGCAGCAGCACGTAGCACGGTGCCCGGCACATAAGTAGGCGCCGAGCAAGCGCTGCTTACACGCCTCCCCACCCCGCTCTGATTTCTTGTCTTCATCCCACGGCCCGAAACATCGCTTGACTATGGTTTTCGTGGTTTGCGTCTGAAGGTTCATCACAGTTTTGTTTGTGGCAAAGAGCATTTAGCCATTCTGGGCTCTTGTGGAGTGCTGGGCTTTGCCTGTCCCAGGGAATGCCCCGTGGGTCAGGGAGGGTCCCAGGCCTCAGTACCAGGTCTGGTGAATGACAGACGGGTAAACAGAGGCTAACTGTACAACAGGGCTCGTGTATGAGGAAGGTGTCAGCCAAGTGCCCTGTGGACACATGGGAGCCATCAGCAATCCAGGGACTCGGGGGTCTCTCCAGTCAAGGCATCTGTGGGGGTCTCGAAGGATGAGGCCGAGTTCGCAAGGCTCAAGGAGATGGGAGGGCACACTTCAAGGTGGGGAGGGACGGCCAGGAGAGTTGGTCCAGACTGTGAAGGTCTCTGTCTCCCATGTTGACAAGTTTGGTCTCTATCCATCCCTCCCAGACCGGAGGGTCTATATGAGAGTGATTAATCAAGAAAATGGCTTTTTGGAGGTCTTCACTCACAAAGGGACTTTTGTGCTTCCACAGGCCCTGGGCCTCTGGTCACAGGGGAGCAGGCACTGAGCAAGTGTCCCAGGGAAAATTGCTGCCTGGAGCCGGGAGGGGCTGTCTAGGGATGGGAAGGGCTGTCTATTGGGGGATGGGAAGGGCTGTCAGGGGATGAGAAGGGCTCCCCGAGCTGACCCTGGAGGCAGAGGATGGGCTGAGTTGAAGGAAGAGGAGAGTGAGGAAGAGGATGGGTCAGGCAAGAGATGTTGGGCTTAAAAGAAGTTGGAACCCCGGGGCTGGAGAAGAGGGGATGGGCCCGCGGAAGTTCAGCTTGCTGCAGTCTTTTCTCTGAGAAGCCTCCTCACAGTGAGTTTAGTGAGGCGAAAAAAAAAAAAAAAAAAAACTTTTCCAAATATAAAGTCAGGAGAAAGTTCATAGATCCACGTTCTTAGAGGTGAAAGAGGAGTCTGGAAGGGACCCCCAGGCAGGGAAGGAAGAGGGAAGCACTTCCCCCATGTCGCATACTCTACACATGGCATCCCATGGACTTTCCACAAAAACCAACCAGGTGGGCGGTGGGACTCTAGCAGAGGGTGTCAAGGGCTCAAGGTCTCCTCCATCCGCATCCGCGTCCCAACATCTTCAGGCCCGGTCCTCACACCTCATTCTGGGGGGTTTCTTCTTCTCGGCTGCTAACGATGATCTATTACAAATTTAACAAAGGGAACAACATCCCTACCCCTCAGATGATTGACTGATTCACTTTAGAGTTTGTCTGTATTTTTCAAAACCCTCTTTAGGTTTTAAATTGATTAGATAGTTCTAATAGACCATGAGCTTCCCTGAACCAATGGAGACATTATTTGTGACTATCAATAATTATTTTCTTATTAATGTAATTAAAGATCTCATTCTTTCCTATGTAGTAGCCTAGGAGAAATACATCTTCCAATTATCTTCACTTTCAAGCTCTTTTTTTTTCTTCAAAATATCTCTAATTATCACTCTTGCTACAAGTATAATCAACTTGCATAAATTAGATTCTATTCTTAGCCTTGGTTTAGTTATGCCCCCATCTTTTTTCTAGCACTTTGTATGTTATGGTGACAAATTCTAAGCTAACACATCTATTCGACACACAAACGAAACTGAAAGGCCCAAACTAACATCATGTATTTACGGAGAATTTGCCTCAGAAGAGTCAAAACACACAGAAGAATGAGGATGAATTTCTCTGCCACACGATGCAGCCCCCCTGCCCCGCCCCGCACAGTCTGCCTCTGGACTTAACGCTGTTGTCCTGACTCGATTGTCCTTCTCTTTCCCCTCTTTGCTGACCCTAGTGTTTGTTATGTTTGAGTAACCGGGACTCATTAGTGGTCCAGTCCACGTTTACCTGACACCTACTGTGTGCTGGGCGGTTTCCAGGTCACGGGAGCCAGAGGGGAGGTGCATCGTCTTCCTCCCCTGACAGCGCTTGTGAGAAACACTGACTCCCGTCCAGACAGCGGCGGCTTATCGTTGAGTCTCCATAGCGTAGATCCCGAGACCAGGAGGAGCCACAAAGAAACCGTGGGCTGCGGGGCAGGGGGAGGAGAGGGGTTCTGAGCAGTCTGGGGCTAGGCCTTGGGGCAGGGCCTGGGGGGTGGGAGGGTGCCCAAATTGGGGCCCACCTTTCGGGAAAAATGATCTCCGTTCCTGGACGAAGAGCCAGGTGCCAGGGCCCAGCTTCATCACTCCTGATGACTGCGCACGGTGTTCCCTCATCACGAAAACCGCTGAGAACTACTTAGGGCTATTTGTGGAGCTGGTGGATCTGACAACAGCATTTGACTCAATCTGCAGAACTCGAGAACCACATGGAACCGCTCTATAAATCCTCTGTTCTTAAATGTTTCAGAACGCCGCTGTTGAAATAACTGCAGCAGGGGCAGTCTGAAGGACGATGAAACAGTGACCAGCATCACTAACAAAACTGTTAGTCCCCGGCGACACAGCACCTGCCGTGTGCACAGCCTCTGCGAGGCCTGGTGAACAGTGTCTGTCCTTCTCGCACCTTGGGCGGGGGTGTGGTGTATCTTCATGTCTGTTTTATGCGCCGGGCTGCAGAGACCCCGGGAGCTTGTGGAGGTTGGAGGGTGGTTTGGAACAGACCCGTCCTCTGTCATGCTGCCACAGCACAGGCCCCTCTGCTGCGGTCCTTACGCGGCATCCTGCCAGGTTCTGCTCTCTGGCTGTAGCAGAAGGCCGGCGAGCATCGCTCCTGCTGATGGCATGGCGGTGTGGCCTTTAATTAGGAGCCGCCCTCAGGAGCCTTTGGACCCACCGGCTAGGTAGGCCTGGAGGCACAGCACAGCATCGATTACATCTCAAAAAGGATTTTTGTAGCTGGAAGGCATGTGTCACCACATAAATGGCTGTTCTTAAATTAGGATTTCCAGCAGATTAGTTCATTCAGCTATTTGGGGGCACTCAGCTTGATGACTTCACCCATTTGCGCTCCTTCAAGTTTGCGATTACGTAAGGACTGAGCTGTGTCTGCCTTAAGCCGTGTTTAAAGTTACGTCGGCTTCCTGTCAGGAGGTGGGGTCTCTGCCCCGAAACCCCAGTGCTCAGCCTCGGACCCCCGACTCATCCTTTACGCAAGTCAGGAGTCTGGTTGCCCTGGCAACCGTCTCCGCAGGCCCTCCTGGGTTCTCGCCTCTGTCTCGTCCCTCACTGCGGCAGAAGGAGCAGCTCGTTCGCAGGGGCCTCTCTCTCTCCAGATGGTGACGCAGCTGAATGAGGGCAGAGAAGTCTGGACCCTGCGTGCACGGGGGCTGCGTCACAAAGCACCACACTCCACACCGATCAGATGACAGAAACCTGCCATCTCAGTCCTCCAGGCCGAGGTCTGAGACCCAGGTGTGTGCAGGGTTGGCTCCTCTGGAGCTGTGAGGGAAGGACCTGTCCCAGGCCTCTCTCCCTGGCTGTCGATGGCTGTCTTCATCTTCACGTGGCGTTCTCCCTGTATGTCTGTCTCTGTGTCCACATTTCCCCTTTCTGTAAGGACACCAGTCGTGTGGGATTAGGTCATCCATGTGACCTCATCTTCACTAAGACATGTGCAACAATCCTGTTTCCAAGTGGGGTCCCAGCCTGAGGTGCGAGGGGTCAGGACTTGAGTATGCAAATCTGGGGAGACACAATTCACTCCACAACAGACCCCAGTGCCAAGCACAGTGCTCGAGGCCTCAGGGAACATTTGCAGGGGTGGGCGTCTGAACCCAGGCCATCTGGGACTGGCTGAGGAGGCTGGAGGAGCGCCCTGCTGCCCTCTGCCCTTGCATGCACGGTGGCCTCGCCTTCCACCTGAGATTTTCATTGACATGGCGCTCCTCAGGCTCCCCCCTTCCTAAGGCGGCTACTGAAAAGTGTGAGTCCTGCCCTGACCTCTCCACCTCCAACCCTCTGCGCCTCACCAGACCCGGAGCGCCAGAGCCCGACGCCCGGGACTCCCCGGCTCTTCTCTCTCTGTCTGTCTCTCTGTCTGCCTGCCTGTCTCTCTCTCTGTCTTTTTCTTTGTCTCTCTCCGTGTTTCTCTGTCTCTCTGTCTCTGTCTCTCTCTCTGTTTCTCTGTCTCTCTCTGTCTCTATCTCTCTGTCTCTGTCTCTCTTTGTCTCTGTCTGTCTCTCTGCCCCACATTCATCCGATCACCCAACCCTAGGGAATACACCCTTCTAGAATCTGCTGTATCCCCCATCGCACGTCCTTCACCACTCCCACCCAGGTTTCAGTGGTAGCTATCACAGTTCCCATCACCAGCTGTCTTGCCCCGCCCATCTGACCCATCCTCACCGGTCCCCAGACTGAGCTCGCAAAATGCGGGTCTGCACATCATCTTCTCCTGCTTGTGTGCCATCCGAGCCCCCTGGCCATTGCGTTCCTCTCTTCCCCCCACCTCATGGAGCTCCAGGGCCCACCTCCCCAGGCGGCCGCCCACTCTCAGGCCCACCTCCTCTCAGAGTCTCCAAGTGACCGTGCCTTCTCCTCTCCCGCCGTCGGATGAGAGCCCCAGCCTGGCGCCGCTGCAGACTGTCTGACCGACTTGCTGATGAATGTCCAGGGGACCATGAGCTCCTTGGGGCAAGAACAGACCCTACCGGGTTTGTGCCCCGAAATGTACTCACCTCCATTCAAAGCAATGTCCAGACACTTGTTTAGAGTAAGCCGGACATGCTCCATGAGGACTTAACAGCCTGCTCCCGCTCAGCGCTTAGGGCCAGCCGAGCCGACGTGGCTCCCAAAGAAATAAAACCCGCGGTGGCACAGCACACTCCAGCACAACACGCTCTGACACAGCACGCTCCGACACAGCACGCTCCGGCACAGCACGCTCCAGCACAGCACGCTCCAGCACAACATGCTCCAACACAACACACTCCTGCACAATATGCTCCAACACAACACGCTCCAACACAACACGCTCCAGCACAGCACGCTCCAACACAACACGCTCCAACACAACACGCTCCAACGCAACACGCTCCAGCGCAACGCGCTCCAACACAGCACGCTCCAACACAACACGCTCCAACACAACACACTCCTGCACAATATGCTCCAACACAACACGCTCCAACACAACACGCTCCAGCACAGCACGCTCCAACGCAACACGCTCCAACGCAACACGCTCCAGTGCAACGCGCTCCAACACAACATGCTCCAACACAGCACGCTCCAACACAGCACGCTCCAACACAACACGCTCCAACACACACGCTCCAACACAACACGCTCCAACACAACACGCTCCAACGCAGCACACTCCAGCACAACACGCTCCGGCACAGCACGTTCCGGCACAGCATGCTCCAACACAACACACTCCAGCACAGCACTCTCCAGCACAACACGCTCCAACACAGCACGCTCCAGCACAACACGCTCCAACACAGCACGTTCCAGCACAGCACGCTCCAGCACAACACGCTCCAACACAGCACGTTCCAGCACAGCACGCTCAAACACAACACACTCCAGCACAGCACGCTCCAGCACGACATGCTTCAGCACAAGGCCAAGCATCAGAAAAGAGCAGTCCAGGTTCATTTTACTGCATGAACGTTCTGTTGAGGATGCAGTGAGGGCAGAAATCTCTCCCACCACACCCAGCTACGTGCATGGTGCAGGCTGAGTCTGCTGGCTTTGAAACCGGGCTCCCTCGGCTTGGAGTCGGGCTCAGTGAGTCTCTTCTCAGTTTTGGGAGAATTTATTCTTTGCCTCAGTTTCTGAGGTAAAATGGGGGTAGCGCCAGGAGCTGCCTCATCCTGCTGTGGTGACGAGTGAAATGATGCGGAGGGAGAGGGCTGGACGGCTTAGGTATTCGTGTATTTCCTCTCACATTGGGGGAATCGGGACCGTGCCATGATACTGACTCAGCTTCCCAACAGACACGGCTTCCTTTGTTTACAAACAACCCTGTTGTTGCCTTTTTAAAAGCCTGGAAAGGAACGTGTCCTTTTTTGTTTGTTCCAGAACTCTGCTCTAGATACTGCGCCCTATGACCAAAATGCCATCACAGAAGAGCTCTTGTCACAGATTCCTCCTCAACTTTACCTCCAGGAAAAAGTTATTGTTCTTTTTTTCTGTCTTGAGATGAATTTACAAGTTCTCTTTTGTTAGAGGATAAAATTACGCCCCTGGGTAAGTTTCCTTTTTTTCCTTGGCTGCCAGGAAGCCCAGTGCCCTGCTGTGAAATCAGCTTGCCTCACAGCCCTGCAACATGGGTGCTGCTTCTGTTTGGTTCCAGGGTCCACCTCCGGGGGTGGGCTTGTCCATGGCTCTGCAGGGAAATATTAAGAACAGAATTATCTGAGCTAACGTGATAGATCCCCCTCATCTCTCACTCTTCAGTTCAAATCTCAAACCTATGCAAGTTTCTTCTAACTTTTATCAGACTCCGCAGAACTGGACAATCCTTTGTGAATACAAAACTGGCTTAGTATGTTTCGGCTTTACAATGCAGCATTTAAAAAAAAAGATCGGTAGGATCCAGGGCTTAGACATTTAAATCCTATGCAAATAATTATGGCGTATGTATGAATCAGAAAAATGCGCTTTGAGTTGGGCTGGCCGCTCCTTTCAATATTGCCTTTTATTTGAAAATAGGCAAACAGAAAAGGAATTATATCTATTTGCTTTTTCTGTTGAATATTTTAATGGTTTGTTCTGTCTGAGAAAACCTGATGTTTAGCTAAAGTTGACAGAAACCACAAGTGGACGTGTCAAAACAAGCCAGAGAAAGTTACTTTTGATGTGTTTTATTGAGATATCCATGGTACTTTCCAATTATTTTATGCCAAGAAAGGTAGTTCTTCACAAAAAATGATTTCTTTTGAAAACCACAAGTGTAACTTGTCAGACTTTAACCATCACTTAAATCTATCGCAGGGGAAGTTCTCAAGTGCTGCTCCGCTCCTGGCGGGGAGAAGAGAGCGGGAGGGTCTGATGGAGTTGAGTTATGTGCGTGTGGCTGTCTCTCTCCACGCCGGCGTCTGCACACGGAGAGGACGTGGAAGGTGCGCTCGGCGTCTTTCTCCGCGTCTCAAGAGGGATTGCGGCGTTTTGCACCATAAACAGCCCTGCCCCCAGACGAGGAGCCAGAGCTGTGGTTCGGTTCTGAGGCCACTGAACTGGGGGGAGCAAGAGCTTGCGCTTGCTGAAGCCCAGCTCGCTCTCGGTTCTGAGAGATGAGCGATGCTCCATGGCTCGCCGTGTCCCAGCGGGTGGTGGTAGCGGAAAGGCCTGGCCTGCACACTGCGGCCCTGGATGAGATCGCTGGTGCGGCCACTCACAAGGCACCGAGCCTCCAGAGCCCTGTTCCTCTCCTCTTCACGGGATAGCAGGTCTCTCGGGGCGAGGCGAGCCTCACACCAGGCAGCATGCGTGAGCACTCGGAGTGGACGTGTGCCTCCTGCCTCGACGCTGAGGGCTGGTCAGTGCTTGGCCAGAGAGAGGCCAGGTCTCCACTCATGCCCAGTCCTCTGCCGGCGAGTGGACCATGGCTTAGCAGAGTCGGGCTCCTGGCTTGTGGGTGGGAATCCTGGGTAGACACACTGACTGTGCTCTCGTGAACCATGTGCTTTCCTAGGCACCAGGTTTTCAAAAGGCGACTTAAGAAATAGTCCTCAGATACAAAGACAATGGGGAGGGAAGGTGTTTTCAGATTAGACAGAAACCACATGAAAGGGCCTTGGAGGAGGGAAGGGTTGAACTTGACTCAGCGGGGGGCGGGAGCTGGCTGCCGAGGCCGGATCCCAGGGCAGCCAAGAGCCGGGAACCTGGAAGCCTTGGGTCTCCCACCTGGCCCAGTGTTCCCCAGGAATGTTGGGGAAACCGCTTCTCCATGGACGTGGATGGGGAGAGCTGTAAGGGGCTGCGAGGCCCCCGAGGGCATCACGCTAGAAATACACTCTTAGGAAAGTGAGTCAGGCCCAGAAGGTTCTAAACGCTGCACTGGAGCCACAGGGGGAGGGTGAGGCATGGCTTTTTCCTTCAGGGTCCTGGCCCCGGGACTTTGCCGACAACCGCTTGAACTCTGCTACTCAGGGCTCTTCAGAAAAGGGGATGAAGACAATATACACAGGGAAAATTATCCTTTCTAAGTGAACAATTCATCAAAGTGCAACACCGGAACAGAGGCGGCACAGGCCATGAGTGTGCAAGTGATAAAGGTCCGTGAAGTGAACACACCTTGGAGCCCGCACGCACGCAGGTCCAAGTGGACTGGACCACCCTGCCCCCACCTGGGACCCAGGTCACTGGTGGTGGGTCGAGTCTTACACACTTGACTCAGGCAGTGTGAACACGTGCAGCTGCTCCTTTTCTGTCTGGTCCCTACATGAGCAGGGTGTCTGGACCTGGACGGCAGCAGGTGTAAGTTGGGGCTGGAGAGAAGAGGACGCTGGATGGTGGGTCCATGGGTCCACTTGGAACGGGGCCCGGAGATGCCGGGTTGTGGAGAAGACAGTGGTACAGTGGGGGCCTGTGACATTGGGACTATGATCCAGTGACAAGTCGGGACCCATGGACGCTGAGCCTGGGGCACACTGGGTTACATTAAAGAAACGGCTTATGTAAGATTCTGTTATTTTCTGTGTTTGCCATTCTCAGCTGGACTTTGGTTCCTAGGGACTTGCTTATGGGGAGAGGATGAAAGGAACAGATGCAGCAAAGTGTGAGGCAGAGAACAACTTTCACCACATCCTGCCTCTCATGTGAAGGTTGCTGACGGCACCTAAATATGGGTTCCTAGGGGCTGGCCCAGTGGCATAGTGGTTAAGTTCATGTGCTACACTTTGGCGGCCTGGGGTTTGTGGGTTCAGATCCTGGGCACGGACCTGCACACCGCTCATCAAGCCATGCTGTGGTGGCGTCCCAAATACAAAAAATAGCGGAAGATTGGCACAGATGTTAGCTCAGGGCCAATCTTCCTCACCAAAAAAAAAAAAAAAAAAGGGTTCCTAGCCCATTTGTGAGGCTGACTGGGCTGCCCTTGGGCTCAGCTACAGTTTCTGTGGCCTCCGGCAACACCATGCAAACCCTCTGTGCCGCCATCTCCATATCAAGCTAACAAGAATGATTAGAATGTTCTGGGTCGCCCGAATGGCCGATGTGAGACCTTCTGCTGCCTTGCAGATTTTGCCCGTGTTTCTGTTTCGTGATTTCGTTGGCGTGCAGCTATCACATAAGCTTACAGTTTGCAGTGTAGCATTCTTGGGGCCCCTGGTCCTCAGTTTGGGGACACTGCTTTGTGGCCTTGACGCCATCCATGAGCTCATCCTCCTTGCCAGCTGCTTTCATGGTGGCCTCCCCGGGTCCCCGCTGGGCTCCCTGCCGCTGCTCTGTCCACTCACCTTTATGTCGATAACTCCCAGTGTCCCTCTCCTGAGTGCCACAGCGTCGTTCACAAACACCCACCAGACACTGTGCCTAGATGCCCTACGGTGTCTCAAAGTCACGACAAAACGAGACTCCCTTCCTTCGTACCTGTGGCGCCTCCTAAGGTCCCGCTGTCATCTGGGGTGGCTGCTCTCTGCCAAGTTGAGCCCATGAGAATGGAGTCAACCTTGACACTCCTTTCCCTCGTTCTTCCTATCTGCTCGGCTTCAACCATGGAATGGATCCTGCCTCCCATGCCCCCTATGCCGGGGCTTTGTCACAGGTTCTCACTGACTCTTGTTGGCATCATTGGGATAGCCTCAAATCTTGTGACCCACCCACCTCTCCCAGGGACTGAGGACAGGGGCCACGTCTTACACTCTCACCTCTCTCCTCCCTCTATCCACACCCCCACCCCGAGCTGAGCCTGGGGCCTGGCACACAGTCAGCCATAAAAGTGAAGATGGACGGCCGTGGCCACCCAGCCCACGATGGAAATCCCTCCGAGCGCCGTGAAGGCAGTGTCGGGTGCTGGAGAGGACCACTGGCTGTCAGGATGCACCCTTGGGTGGGGTGAGCTGGTGCTGCCAGAGTCCACATCTCTCTTTAGAGCCTGGCTTCCCGAACTTTTCACATGGCATGGCACACGAGAAAATGAAGATATTTGTGTGACAGGATGGAGTAAATGGTGAGGTCCCTTCTGCCTGGAGCCCCGACACAGTTCTGCTCCCCGGCACAGCCTCCCCCTCGTTCCCAGCGCCCCGAGTGCCATGAGACGTGCTAATTTATACCCGGGGTCCTCATCCTCTCTCAAAACACGGGGAAGGGATTGTTCTTGGAGGGAATGATTTGTGGAGGGAAAAACCTGGCCAAGTTTCACATTACAAGGACTGGATGCATCAGATCTGACAGAGGCTGGAGAGAGCTGGACCCACAGGTAATTGGTCTGGATTCCTGGCTCAGCAGGGAGTCTCTGGGGGTCTGGCCATCCCTGTCCGCTCTCTGGTCTGGGTTTCGTCTGAAAGGCGAGGGGTTGGGTTGGATCCTTCTCTTCTTCCTTGATCTTGGTCTCTGTGTTTTTCTCTTTGTCCAGCTGGAGACAATCTGTCACCCTCTGTCTTCCCAGAGAGCCGAATGGCGCAGGCCCTTCTTGTGGGTCTGAGCATAATTGTCCCTGTGGCTGGCTTCCTCGCATCCCCCCTTTTATCGGTGTCTTTGTAGCTTTATCCCTTGTTCCTCTCTGTGATTTCTAGACAAGGTGCCGCTCAGCTGGTTGGTTCCTAAGCCGGCTTTCAGACCCTTCCAGTTAGAGCTGTTATGATGGGATTAAGGGCTCCCTCTTTTCTTTCGCACAATCATTCATTAAAATGCTTTTTTGCCTAAATTACACCACACCTTTTGCCAAGTGGTGCTCTCACCTGGTTTCCAGGTCTTTGCTGCTAAGTCGTGCTGCCTGTGCATGGCCCCGAGGCTGCCCGCAGGCTGGGAGGGGCTCCTGTCGCGCCTGTCATAGGCCCCGAAGCCGGCCCGGGCTAGGGGTCGCCTTCCCTGGATGTGGCTCTGTCCCCGCAGGGCGGCCGGGGCCTCCCTGGGTCTTCTCTCAGGAAGAACAAGCCCAGCCGCCCCGTCGTGCCTGCACGGGGGGTGTGTCATGTGCATGTGCGTGCGCAGGGCTGACTCTGGAATTCACTGATTAAAACTCATGCAACTTGTGTGAGGTCAGGGTGAGGCTCAGGAGCGGGCAGCGGGCAGCCCCGTCTGGAACTCAAACCAGGAAGTGGGAGCGAGTTTGAACCTGACGGCGCACTGGTGCGTGGGCCGCAGGCCGTGGCTCTGGCGGTGGGAAAGAGGACACGCAGGGTCCGTGTGGCTGTGAAGGGGTCAGCGAGCGCCCTTGCGGGCTAGGGGGAGTAGGTGGGAGCCGGAGCTGCCTCTCTGTCCCTGGAGCTCCCCCAGAGTCCAGCGGAGGCAGGGCTTGCCGTGAGGTGCAGATTGACCTTACTCAAGTCCACCCTGGGGCCATCAGAGGCCTGTGAGTCACTGCGGCCCCAAAGGGAGCCCCGTGGGGGTCTACCTGCTGCGGACGCCTCGCTGGGCACTTGGTCCTTACGCTGCCTGTCTGCTCCTTGGCCCAGAGCTAATGGAGGGCTTCCCCCTCAGTTCTGGAACCTTCCTGCAGTTGTCTTTTTGCTTTTCCCTCTAGTTAGAGTCAGCCCTGTGCCAGGAGGAAGGGGCTGTGGGGGGTGGGGGGATGGTCAGGTGCCCAGGGTTTGGGGCGTCATGTAGCAGCTTCACACCAGGGCCTGGCCCTAGACTTTTCCTCCCTCAGTCTGCCGACGTGTCCCCGGCACGGATCCACGGCTGTCACATCGAAGATCACTGTCACCACCCTTCTCTGCCCAGCTGGCGGAGAAGAGTGTGGTTCTGTCTCTGCTTTAGGTGCGCGGTGCAGACCAATGACGGTGGTGTCCCTTGAGCTGAGACCACGCTCAGTCTGAACTTGAGGACCACCCCTCCCCCGACATGCCCTCCCCGTGCACTGCCCCCTCCCCCAAGAAAACGAGTTTCAGGATTCCAGCTTTGTATCATTATAGTGGACAGAGTCAGGCCTCAACAAATATTTACTCCTTTTATAGTTTAATCCCATTCTTCTTCTTCTTCTTTTGTGACAAATTTTGTGACAATGTTAATGTGACAATGTATAGGGCTAGGGGAAAGAAGTCTATCTCAGAATTTGGTTGAGAGTGGGTAGAACGTTGCCTCTCTAATTTCCAGCTGCCTGAAGTCACCAGATGAAATCCTTCACCAAAGTATTTCAGGAAAAACTCAAATTTTGCAATATGGTATGGAAGGAGTGAGGGTCTAGCCTGAGCTATAGAAGCCCCCTCCTCCACATCCATGGGCCTCAGGGGAGGACGCTGAGCATTTCGTGTTTTCCTCTCAGAGGTGTTATCACACTCAGGCATTTGAGAAAGCTTTTCGAGAAAATTGCAGGTTTGCGTGCAGTTGTAGGTAATAACACAGAGTGCTCAGACTGCAGAACACCCTTCACCCCGTTTCCCCCTGAGAACATTTTGCACGACGGCAGCACAGCGTCACGCCAGGAAACTAATATCCACGCAATCCCTCAGCTTACTCAGACCTCACCAGCTTTGTCTGTTGGTGTTCATGTTGGTGCTTATGTTTATATGTGGTGTGTGTGCACATGTGTGTGTTTATCTCGGTGCAATCTTATCGCACGTGTAGGTCCCTGTATCCGCCACCAGTCAAGATCCAGCATGGTTCCATGAACCCACTTACAGCCCTCCCTGCCCTCACTGACTCCCACACCACCAACCTGTTCTCCGTCTCTCTACTCTTGCCATTTTGAGGACACTATATAAATGGGATTCCACAGCACGGAACCTCTGAGATGGGATTTGATCCATCCGAGTTGCCGTATGTATCAGTAGTGTGTTCCCCTTTCTTATGGAGCAGAGCTCCATGGTGTGGACAGATCACAGTTTGTTCGAACATTGCCCGTTGAAGGACGTCTTAGTTGTTTCCGGTTTAGGGGCTACTACAAGAAAAGCGGCTGTGAACATTCCTGTGCAGGTTTGTATGTCAGCAACAGTCATACACTTTGAAGGAACGTAAAATGCTAGATAGATTGCCAGGTAAGCCGTGATCATATGGCGACCAGCACTTGCTAACCCCGGGATGGCAGCGCGGCGAGGGCTGTGGTTTGTTGGGATCCCGCAGACCTGGGTTCCAGTCCCTGCTCGGCTACCTCCCACTTGTACAATCTTGGGCAGGTATCTGAACTGCCCTGAGCCTCGGTTTCTTCGTCCGTGAGATGGGGCAGCAATAGACGTGCTATGTGGGCCGCTTGTCAGGACTGAGGGAGCTCATCTGTGTCAGGCACTTCGTGCTGTGCTGTTGATGCATGGGAGGTAATACTGTCATCATTATTACCTAGAATGTCTTCAGTGCCGCTGAGGGTGGGAAGGTGCCCCCTCCCACCTGCTCTGGGCATTTCTCATCGTGTCGCCGCCCACTTGGCCTTCCTGCTCCCTGGCTGCTCCCTGTGGCAGAACGGCCCCTCCCGCACCCTCGACGCCTCACAGGTGACCTCTTGGTAAAGATTCCTGCACTTATAAAACGTGTTCTTACTCATTTTACAGAGGTTCTTATCAAGGCACCACCCATTCAACACTGCCTTCATAAGCAGGATTATTTCCTTTTTCTTCCTAAGGCAAAGGCACTTCCCTGCCAAGGTAGGGACAGTTTTATAGTTCATTCGAACTCAAATGTATCATTTAGATTTATAAGAAACACACCCAGCAGCAAACCCTTAGGGCGTATGTACTAAACAAGGGGGCGCGATCAGCAAGCAAACCCTGCCCAGACCTCAGCTCTCCGTCCCTGCCCTCCCCACCCGCGGGACGGAAGGGGGCTGCCAGCAGAGCCCCTCGGAAAGGCGCAGGTCCGGCCACGGAGGCCGTGAGCCACAGAGTGCCCACCGAGCCTCGGGCTGTGGCAGGGCATGTGGGGTGAGCGGTGATTTCTGAGGTAACCGGGACGCACCCGGCTCTGCAGAGAGCTGGCTCCGCCGAGTCGTTCTCGCACAGGGCTGCTCCCGGGCACAAGCCTCTAATGTGCTCCGGAGACGGGTGGAAGGGCCACTTTGCAGGGCCCGTGAGCAGCGTCTCTGATGACAGTCTGAGGCTCGCACAGTGACTGCTGGAGGCCAGGCCAGTCTTCGCAGCATCAGTCTTGCTGCTCCTCCTTAGAAAGACCCCCCGAAACAAAAACGCCCGCCAGCCAGACTGTGCCTTTTGTTCTGAGGGATAAATTTGTTGGGGAACTGGAAGAAGTCAGGGTGTCTTTGGGGTGCCCACTTGTACTCTTCAATTTTAGGGTCTTTTTATAGTAATTTTGCAAAATGCGATAGCAACCAGTTTTCAGTGCAATAGCATAAGGAGGGAGTGAAGACGATGCAGACAGACTTCTGCTCCAGCACAGATCAGCTGCCGCAAAAGCGGGCCCAGAGCGGTGGCCGGTCCCACCTCCGCACAGAGGGGAGGGGGTGGCAGCAAGGCGGGGGCGCCGGAGTCTGTAATAAACAGACAGAAGTGCTGGGACGGAAAACGCGCTTTTGGAGGTGCAGGCACGGCATGGTGCCCGTGGCTAATAACACCGGGGTGGCATCCTTGCTCATCCGTCTTAATCAGCTGTCTGTTAGGCAAGGTGGGAAACGGTCCCTCGCACACCTTAAACAAGCCTCCTGGAGGCGAGGGCGGGAGTGACCCTTCTCTAACAGGGGGCCTGAGAAGTCACTGCCTGAAGCCCCTTCATTTTGCAGATGGAGAATGCGAGGCCCAGGGAGGTGAAGAGGCCACCTCACCCCCGCGCCTTCGCGGGGGACGTGGGGAGAAGTCACGTCTCCTCCCCGCTGCTTGCTGCCTCGATTTTTGTGGCGTGTTTTCTGGAAATTAGAAACAAACATGTTTTCAGATGTTTGCGGTTAAGATACACTGAGGCCGGTGCGCGTGGAGCTGCCGTAGCCATGCTGTGGCATCTGGTGCTGCCCTTCACCAGAGCGCGGCTGGGTTATGGATGTGATTGCCTGGGCCAGCTGGCCTCTCCCTCGTCTCAGCAGCGGAAACGAGCCCAGGGGCCTGCGGGGGAGGCCTGCGGGGGAGGCCCTCGGGCCGTGTCCACGGGCCTGACTGCTCGGCGTCGCTGCCCATGGTCCTGGCGCTTCCTGGTCACCTGGTCAATGGTGTCCAGCATGCCCGTCCTCTTGCGGCCGCTGAGCAAGCGACCGCTCTAAAACACGACTGCAAAGTCCCCTGTCTGTCTTGGGTTCCTTGTCCCCACACAAGGGACTGGATGGACTACTCCTCCGTGCCCTGCATTCTGCGCTTCCAGCAAGGACAAGTCCAGGCGCGAGATAGGCGGACAGGGCCTGCGGGTCAGCTCGGGGACAAGCCGGGGAAGGAGAGCAGGAATGACGCTGACTCTGCACTGTCCCCACGCGCTCCGCCTGACGCTGTGAAGCAGGGTCTATGGTGCCTGTTTGACAGGCGAGGACACCGAGGTGCAGAGCAGTTGAATACCCACCCACGTCAGGAAGCCTGTGGGTATTTCCAAGGAGGCAGAGCGGCTGCAGGAGCCGCGAGGGTGGCGCGTCCCTGGGCGAGCTGGTGGCGCAGGAGGCAGGGTTGCTTCTGCTTCTGGTGTTGGTTGAACACATAGGTGAGACCTGCACACGCTCAGTTAGAACAATGTCGTGTCTGTCTGTGACAGTCTAGGCGATGGCGGGTTTTAGAAATGTCCTTGTCACCGCCTGTGAGCAGGGAGCAGTCTGGGACAGCCAGCCCCTTCCACGGGTCAAGTACGGAGCCCTCACGGACTTCCTTCCGCCGCAGGAGATGTGCTCGCCCCGCGCTGTGCCAACTCTGACTCTGCAGGAGCCAACCTGGGCCTAGCCGCATGCCGAGATGGTTCTGTTGCCCAATACTCTATTTCTGGAACAGGCCTCCCTGTGGAAGAGGGTGGCTGTCTCTGAGGGAGACTGTGCAAGTTGCTACTAGGGCCTCCAGTGATGGCTGCATGTGACGAGAAGCCACCAGCGGCCGGAAGGGTCACACCACACAGCAGACGGGTGCCCTGGAAAGTTCAGGATCGTCAGCCTCCCCGGGACCCTCAGAACTGGCCGGCAAACCTAATGCACATCCCCAGTCAGCCCACCTTCCATTCCTCAAGTCTTCTGGCCTCTCTCAACCCTCATCTCTCTCAGCAGGCCACCCGCGGCAGAGGGAGAGCCCCAGCCACCTGACAGACGCCCTTCGCACATCCCACGCCAGTGCCGCACGACGCACTCTGCTCTCCTCGGCTCCTCTTACAGCAGAAGGTGGGCTCCTTGCCCCTCAGGGGCCAATCCCCACCTTTTGAGTAACTTTGCACTGCTGATTATGCCATCTCTCAGTTTTTCATCCTCTCAGAAGCACTGGTTACAGTCCACTGACCCCTCTTCTTAAGACATCTCTGTCCTCAGAGATGTCACCTGTCCTTACTCCTGCCTTTCTCTTTGACGGCCTCGTTCTGCTCGCTTTGGGTCTTCCTCTAACTTAGCAGTCTTCAGACATTTGTGAACAGGACCCCTTTACACTCTTAAAAATTGTTGAGGACCCCAAAGAGTTTTTGTTTATCACATTGGAAATTGAAAATGAAAACATTTAAAAATATTTATTAACTCATTTAAAACTAACACTTAGAAACCCATTACATAAATAATATGTTTTTATAGAAATAAATGTATTTTCCAAAACACAAAAATTTTAATGAGAAAAGCCACATTGATTTATATTTCTACAAATATCTTTAATGTCTGGCTTAAAACAAGATAGCTGGATTCTCACATTTGCTTCTGTATGTAATCTTTGTTTTTCTTTTTTAAAGAAAAGCAGCTTTAGTAGGATATTATTCACATACCATACAATTACCAATTTAAATTGAACAATTCAGTGTTTTTTTTTTAATATATTCACAGAGTTGTGCAATCATCACCACAGTCAATTTTAGAATTTTTGTCATTCCGGAAAGAAAATCCACACCCACTAGCAATCACTCCTTATCTCTTTCCAACCTACCCAGCCACAAGCAACCACTAATGTACTTTCTGTCGCCATAGATTTCCCTATTTTGGATTTTTCATATAAATGGAATCATGTAAAACGTGGTCATTTGTGACTGGCTTTTTTTCCCTTAGCGTAATATTTTCCAGGTCCTTCCAGCTTGCTGTTTATTCCTTTGATTGCTAATCATATTTCATCGTATGGATATATTACATTTTGTTTATTCATTCATCAGTTGAGAGACGTTTGGGCTTTTCCCACTTTGTAGCTACTATCCATAACGCTGCTATGAACATTCATGTACAAGGTTTTGTGTGGTTGTATCTTTTCCCTTCTCTTGGTCACACACCCAGCAGGGAATTACTGGGTCATACGGTGACTCTGCTTCACATTTTGAGGTGCTGCTAAACTGTTTTCCAGTGTGGCTGCACATTTACAGTCCCACGGCAGGGGCGGAGAGTTGTGCGTCCTCCACCATTCTTGTCAGTGTGTAAACGCTTGTTGTCATCTGCCTTTGCGATCACAGCCACCCTGGTGGGTTTGAAGTCCTACCTCATTGCAGTTCTGATTTGCATTTTCCTAACGGCTAGTAGGGACGTTGAACACCTTTGCATGCGCTTATTGGTTATTTGTATACCTTCTTTGGGGAAATGTCTGTTCAGATTCTTCACTCATTTTTGAGTAGGTTTTCCTTTTATGGTTGTATTGTAAAAGGTTCTGGATGCCAATCTTTTATGAGATAGATGACTCGCAAATATTTTCTCTCATTCTGTGCATTCTCTTTTTCACTTTCTTGATGGTGTCCCTTGAAACACAAAAGTTTTCCATCTTGATGAAGTCCAAATTATCCATTTTTTCTTTTGTTGCTTGTGTTTTTGGTGTCATATCTAAGAACAGATTTCCTTGTTTAACCTCATGAAGATTTGTTCCTATGTTTTCTTCTAAGAGTTTTGCAGTTTTAGCTTTTACAGTTGTGTTTATGGTCCATTCTGAGTTAACTTTTGTATATGGTGTGAGGTCAGGGTCCAAGGTCCTTCTTTTGCCTGTGGATATCCAGCTGCACCAGCACAATTTGTTAGAAGACTGTTCTTTCCCCATTGAATTGTCTCAGGATCCCTGTCGAAAGTTGATTGACCATAGATGTGAGGATTTGTTTCTGGACTCTCAATTCAAGTCCATTGATCTGTACGTCTGTCCCGTGCCAGTACCACACTGTCTTGGTTACTACTCTAGCTTTGTAGTAGGTTTTAAGTCAGAAAATGTGAGTTTGCTGACTTGATTCTTTTTCAAGATTGTTTAGACTATTATAAGTCCCTTTCATTTTTATATGAATTTTAGGATCAGCTTGTTAATTTCTGTAAAAACAACAGCTGGGATATTTATAGGAATTGTGTTGAATCCGTAGATCAATTTGGGAAGTGTTACCAGCTTAACAACATGAAGTCGTCCAATGCATGGTCATGGATGACTTTCCATTTATTTAGTTCTTTAATTTCTTTTAACAATGTTTCTTAGTTTTGGGAGTAGGAATTTTGTACTTCTTTTGTTAAATTTTTTCCTAAGTATTTTATTCTTTTAATGCTATTATAAATGGACTTGCTTTCTTATCTTCCTTTTTAGATTGTTCATTGCTGGTATATAGAAATACAAAAGATTTTTGTGTATTGATGCTGTGTTCTGCAACTTTGCTGAACTCATTCATTAGTTCCAATACTTTTTTAGTGGATGCATTAGCATTTTCTATATACAAGATTATGTCATCTGTGAAAAGAGATAGTTTTACAACCTTTCCAATCTGGATGCCTTTGTTTCTTTCTTTCTCTCTTTTTTTTTTTTTGTCTAATTGCCATGGCTGGAATCTGTAGTACCATGTTGAACAGAAATAGTGAGAGGGGACACCCTTGTCTTGTTCCTGATTTTCGAGAAAAACCATTAAGTATGATGTCAGAGAGGGTGTTTCGTAGATGTCCTGCATTGGGTTGAGGAAGTTCTCTTTTATTCCTACTTTGGCGACGATTTTATCATGAAAGAGTGTTGGATTTTGTCCTATGCTTTCTCTGGGTCTAGTCAGATGACCATGTGGTTCTTTTTCCTATTAAGATTGTGTATAACATTGACTGGTTTTCATATGTTGAAGCAACTTTGCATTTCTGGGATAAGTCCCACTGGATCCTGGAGTATAAGACTTTTCTTTAAGTTGCTGGATTCTATTTGCTAGTATTTTATTGAGGATTTTTAAATCTATATTCACAAGAGATTTTAGTCTGTAGTTTTCTTTTCTTTTCTTGTGATTTCTTTTTCTGGTTTTGGTATCAGGGTGATACTGGCCACATAGAATAAGTTTTTGAAATAAATTTTGAAATAATATTTTTGGAATAGTTTGTGAATAATTGATATTAATTCTTTTAAAAATATTTAGTAGAATTCACCAGTGAAGCCATCTGGGCCTGGGCTTTTCTCCGCCAAAAGTTTTAAAATTACTGATAAAATCTCTTTACTTGTTATAGGTATATTCAGATTTTCTGTTTCTTCTTGAGACAGTTCTGATAGTTTGTGTCTTTCTAGGAATTTCTCTATTTCATCTAAGTTATCTAATTTGTTGGCATACAGTTGTTCATAGTACTCTCATAATACTTTTTATTTTTGTAAGGTTGGTAGAGATATCCCTCTTTTATTCCTGATTTTAGTAATTTCAATCTCCTAGCTAATAGGTTGTCAACTTTGTTGATCTTTTCAAAGAATTAACCTTTGGTCTTCTTAATATTCTCTGTTGTTTTTCTATTCTTTATTTAATTTATCTCTGATCTAATCTTTATTATTTCCTTCCTTCTATTTGCTTTAGTTTAGTTTGCTCTTCTTTTTCTAGTGTCTTAAGGTGGAAAGTTAGGTTATCAGTTTGATTTCTTTCTTCTTTTTTAATACAGGTGGCTACAGCTATAAATTTCCCTCTAGGTACTATTTAGCTGCATCCCACAAATTTTGGTATGTTGTGTTTGTTACTTCCATTCATCTCAAAGTATTTTCTCATTTCCCTTGGGATTTCTTATTTTACTCGTTTGTTATTTAGGAGTATATTGTTCAATATCCATATATTTTTAAGTCTACCAAATTTCTTTCTGTTATTGATATCTAATTTCATTCTATTGCTATTGGAGAACATGCTTTGTATGGTTTACATCCTTTGACACTTATTTAGACTTGCTTTATGGTCTTGTACATCATCTATCTTGGAGAATACGCTACGTATGCCTAAAAAGAGTGTGAATTGTGGTGGTGTTGAGTGGAGTGTTCTATAGAGGTCTGATAGGTCCACTTGGTTTATACTGTCATTCAAGTCTTCCATTTACTTGTTGATCTTTCTAGTTGTTTTATCCATTATTGAAAGTAGAGTATCAACGAATCCAACTATTATTGTGGAATTGTCTGTTTCTTGCTTTGATTCTGTCAGTCTTTGCTTCGTGTATTTTTGGGCTCTCTTGTTAGGTGCATAAAAGTTGATAATTCCTATACTTCCTGGTGGATTGAACTGTCATCATCATAAAATGTCCCTGTTTATGTCTAGCAACATTTTTTTGTTTTAGTTTATTTGATCTGACATTAGTAAAGTCACTCTGGATTTTTTATGATTATTGTTTGCATGGTGTATATGTTTCCATCCTTTTACTTTTAACCTATTTGTATCTTGTATTGTATGCATTTCCTATAGACAGAATAGTTAGATATTTTTTTAAAAATCTAGTTTGACATTCTCTGGCTTTTGATTCTGTTGTTAATCCATTCACATTTAGTGTTAGTGTTGATATGGTTAAATTTATGTCTGCCTTTTTGATTTTTTTTTTCTATATGCCTTGTGTCCTTTTTACTCATCCCTTTTTCCTGTACTGCTTTCTTTTACATTAAGTGAATGTTTTCTGGTATAGCATTGTAATTTCTGTAATGATTTTTCACCACGTGTTTCTAAGTTGTTCTCTTAGAGGTTGCTCTAAAGCTTACAATATACATCTTGGAATCTACTTCAGATTTATACTAAAAATTTAGTGAGATATTAGTCTCATATAGCTCTTCTTTTTGTGCTATTATTGTTATACATATCGCATCAATATATGTTACAACCCCAACAATGCATTACATAATTATTTTATATAGTTGCATATCTTAAAGAAGCTGGTAGCAGAAAGGAGAGCAAGTATATACTTTCGATGTTCGTTATATTAATCTTCTTATTTACCATTTCTCATTCTCTTCCTTTCCTTCTGCAGGTTCAAGTTCCCATCTGGTGTAACTTTTTTATTCCAATATAGCTTTACTACCACTCACCTCCCTTGTGCTGTTATTGTCAAATATGTTACATATCTATATGTTATAGGCCCAACAATACAATTATATACATATTATTTTATATAATTCTTTTTACATAAGTTAAGAGAAGAAAAGAGAAGATATATGCAATTGTACTGTCTTTTATGATTACTTACATAGTTACCTTTACCAGGACTCTTTCCTCTTTCATGTGAATTCCAATTACCATCTGGTGTCACTTGCTTCCAGTCTAAAGAATTCCTTTAGCATTTCTTATAAGGTGGGTCTACTAGCAACAAATCCCTCTGTTTTTGTTTATCCAGAAATGTCTGTTTCACCTTCCCTTTTCAAAGGCAGTTTTGCTAGATAAAAGAGTCTTGGTTGACAGTTTTTTTCTTTCAGCACTTTGCATATGTGATCCACCGCCTTCTGGTATCCATTGTTTCTAACGAGAAGTTAGCTGCTAATCTTATTGGAGTTCCCTGTATATGACGAGTCTTTTTTCTCTTGCTGATGTCAAGATTTCCTTTGTCTTGCAACATTTTTACTATGGTGTGTCTGTTAGCGGATCTCTTTGTGTTACCCTACTTGGAAATAGTTGAGATTGTCACATTCCTTAGATGTGTAGATTAGTATTTTTCATTGACTTTGGGACGTTTTCAGCCATTATTTCTTTTTTTTTTTTTTTTTTAAATGTTCCTGTAATTCATTTCTTTTTTTTTTTTTTTTAAAGATTTTATTTATTTTATTTTTTCCCCCCAAAGCCCCAGTGGATAGCCGTGTGTCGTAGCTGCACATCCTTCTAGTTGCTGCATGTGGGACTCGGCCTCAGGATGAACGGAGAAGTGGTGCCTCGATGCGCACCCGGGATCCGAACCCGGGCCGCCAGCATCGCAGCGCGCGCACTTAACCACCAAGCCATAGGGCCGGCCCTCAGCCATTATTTCTTTAGGTATTTTTTCTGCTCCTTTCTGTTGCTCCTCTCCTCTGGTGCTCCCATTATGTGTATGTTGGTGTGCTGTATCTGCCCCACATTTCTCTAAGGCTCCATTCATTGTTCTTCCTTCTTTTCTTTTTAGATTACATAAATATTTATCAATCTACCTTCGAGTTCACTGATTGTTTCTTCTGCCAGCTCAAATCTACTGTTGAAGACTTCTAGTGAATTTTTTGTTTTAATCATTGTGCTTTTCCATTCCAGAATTTCCATTTGGTTCTTTTTTATAATTTCCTCTCCCTAATGATATTCTCTATTTGATGAGAGATTGTTATCATATCTTCCTTTACTTCTTTCAGTATGGTTTCCTTTAGTTCTTTGAACATACTTATGGTAGCTTCTTTGAAGTCTTTGTTAAGTCTGACATCTGAGCCCTTTCAAAAGCAGTTTCTGTTGTCTGAATTTTTTCCCTGTACATGGGTCATACTTTCCTGTTTCTTTGCATGTCTCACATTTTTTTTTTTGCTGAAAACTGGACACATTACACAGTATGTTGTAGCAACTCTCTCTGGATGCTGACTCTTCCATCTGCAGGGCTTGTTTATTCGTTTAGTTGCTTGGACGGACTCTTTCAGTCAAGTCTGCTACCCTCGCAGTGTGTGGCCTCTGATGCTGCTCCCCAGAGGGCACAGTCCTCGGCATGTGTTCAGTCACCCTGGGATGACAGTGGTTTTCACAGGGTTCTCTCTGGCTGTCTTTTTCTCTGACGTCTCTGTTAACGTCCTCTGTTGGTATCACACTCAGCTGTTAGCCTCCACTAATGCTGTCTTATTGCTCTGCTGTTTCTGACAATGCCCTTGGGCATAAATTGCTCCATGGTCAGATTCAATTAAATTCATGCCCCTTTGCAGGGCTAGTCTTGGGGGCCTGTCTTTGAGCCTTGTTCTAACCCCAGGAAGGCTCTTCTTAGCTGTCTCTTTTGCTGGTTCTCTCTGGTAAACCACTAGCTGGTCTACAGTTCAGGATGTTGTATTCATGGAGCTACCAGCCTCCTCTTGGTTTCTTACCATCAAAGTCTCTATTTTGACAGCACCCTTAGGTTGGACTTCCTCATCCTCTGTTCCAAATAAAGTCAGTTTCCTTGGGAAGACCCACAGAGCTCTCTGTTCCTAAGGCCTATCTCTCCCTCCTGGGAAAAACCTCTGCATCCCTTCTCTGAAAGTAGGGGTAGGTGCAGTGGCCTGCTTCTCTGGAGTGACAGCCCTGCTTTACAAGCAGGGCATTGGGTAGGGGCGCTGGCCTCTGGTCTTCGTGGCTTGCCCCTCCTGGTATGGAATCTCTGTCCTATAAGTGTGCAAGGGTGAGGGTGATCGGGGACCCATGGTCTTGGTGTGCTGCACCTGAGCAGAGACCTGAGCGGAGTTTCTGAACGACGAGTGGGGCCTGGGTGGAAGAAGAGACCTCCAGACCTCTGAGCTGCTCTTGCCTGGAACACAGCTTCTGCAGCACAGAGCCGAGGGGAATGAGAAATGCTGGTGGCCCATCCTTCCCAGGGAAAAACAGCCTTAGCCTGACGGCTGGAGGGGAGCCCTGTGCCCTCGGCCGCACACGTCAGGAGCAGAGCTCCCATCACAGCTGGAGGCACTGGGCGGGGGGGTCATCACTCAGCTTCTGCAAACTCTCACTCTTCTTACTGTTATTTAGTCGATTCTCTTGGATAGATGTGTCTCCATTTGCTAGGTGCCTTTTGAAAATTTTTAGAGACTTTAATTTTTTAAATAATATTCACCTGTTACAGTTGTTCCCCCAGGGAAGAGAGTCTGTGGGGTTCCTCATGCCGCCATCTGAGAAGCAGACTCTCCTCTGCCTTTAGTCCTACAGTAATATCACCCATCATGTAGTCTCTGGAAAGCCCCACCATACACTCGTGAGAGAACGAGTGTGAAAGAGGAAAATAATGTCTTAGTAACACTTTGAAAATAGTGTTAATGTTGTGGGGTCTTGGAGAACCCCAAGGCTCCCTGGACCACACCTTGAGAATCACTGCTCTAATTAGGTGTTAAATGTTTGACTTTTTCTCAGCTCTGCCCTCTGTTCTCTTCTCTTCTATATCCTTCTCTTAGGTGAATCCATACACCCACGCCTTATGGTGCACGTACCTTTGCCTCTTAAATCTATGTCTCCAGTCCCAAGCTATGCATCCACTGCTTAAGACATATCCATTTGGACATCGTAAAGCTTCAATGCAACCTGTGCAAGATGAGCTCATGTCCCTCTCAACCTGGGCCTCTCCCAGTGTTCCCCATCTCACTGGCAGCACCGCCAGCCCTTGAGTTGCTTGAGCCAGAAAATTAGGATTCATTACATCTCCCTCTCCCTTAACTGTTCCTATTCAATCCAAAAGAAAATTCCTGCCAAACTCATCTCTAAGGTAACTTGAGGATCCTCATTTCTCTCCCCTTTATTATCACCTCCTGTGTTCTGGCTGCCAGCATCTCTCATATGGATGATTGCAATAGCTGACTCGTCTCCCTGCATCCCTCTGGCCTGCTTGCCATCATTCTCCACGCTGCAGGGAGGCAGATATTTCCAAATTAAGAATCCGATCTTGCCTCCACTTTGCTTAAAACTAGCCAATAGCTTACCATTCTTTTAGGATAAAATCAGACTTTCCAAGCATGGCCTATCAGGCCCTGCCTGGTCTCATCCCCACTCTGCTGGCTGACTGGCTCACACAACTTCTCATTCTCTGCATTGCAGCCTGCTGATCTACCTACTCACTGAATGTGCCATGCTCCTCCCACCTCAGGGCCTTTGCATATACTGTTCTCTACTCCTGGAACACTTTTCTCAGAACACTCTTTTGTTGTTGACTAGTTAACTACTCCTTATCCTTCAGCTATTTACTCAGGATTCTCTCCTAGACCTTCAGATTAGATGACATCATCAGGACACCTTAGGGACACCGTGGACATCTTAATCATAGCGTTTGTCATGATTTTAAGATTGTTTGTATAATTACTTGATTAATATCTATCTCTACTACTTAACTTTAAGTTTGTTTAGGGCACTTTTGCTTACCATTGTAACCCCAACACTCAGCCCTGTGCCTGGCATATATACGTATCTGTCTGTCTATCTATCTGTCTATCTATCTACCCACCTTCCTGTAGCTAAATGTTAATTTTACTGCTAGTAGTGTTATAGATGTTTAATAAATGTTTCTTGAGGAAAAAGGTAAATGAATGGAATGAGAAGAAGATGATTTCTCCATTTCTGGGGTATTCTATGTGGAGTCCAGCGGGTTATCTGATTGGGGTGATGTCCTGGCTGAGAGGTTGGACTGGGTGTCTTTAAGTTCCGTTTGGATGATGAGATTTCATAATTCTAAATACAAAGCTGAAATTCATCTGGGCCGAACATTTGAGCAGATGACGTTACACTCTACAGTGTGGTCCTCTCTGGCCTTGGCCCTGAACAGAACGGCGACTCTCCTCGGACTGCCTGCCCCTCCCGGGTTATCTGTGTGGTGTTTTTCTGACGGCAGGGCCACGCTGGGGCTTCAAAAGGCAACGCTTGAGAAGTTATTTAAAATCTTCCCATTTGAAGCAATGGCTAACGTGCTGTGGTACTGTGACTTTGGCTGACCCACGAGAGCTTCTGAGACTGCCCCCCACCCCCTCTGCCAGCATGCCACCAACCACACAAATGCTCCTTCTCAATTGCACAACACACTTCACCAAACAATTTTCATCTTGACCTGCGTCCTCCGCCCGCCACAGTGATCTGTGTCCATATTAAGGCAAAACAGGAACCCTAGGTGAAGCGAGCAGCCACTCTTTGGTGTGAGTGGGGAGGATCCCACAAACGCTGTGCCCGCAAACGGCCCCCCAGTTGGGGACCAAAATTCTGTATGTTATTAATTACTTTGTATCAGTGCTGCCAGAAAGAAATTTTTTGGTCACATAGCTTGTTACTGCTAAGATTAATTTTTAGTGTAAGAAAAGACTGTGTCTTGCTTTTAGTAAAATAAACAAAAAATTATATTTGATTTGCAAATATATTTTTATTTCTTTCGTCTCAGACTTCACATCAAAATAGACTCTAGATCCACAAGTATCATCTTACTTGTCCTTCTAACCCTGGCCTAACGAGTCCAGGAAGGAATGAATGAGCCTCAACAAATGAATACGTCTTCACACGCCCGCGGGTATGCCTCTTTGTTCTTTCCTCGCTGCAGCCGGGAAGAACAGTGAGAAACTCAGGGCTCTGCTCACGGCTCTATTGTGAAGTGTAATTGTTATCTCCTATTAGATCTTTCGCCTTGATTAAAAGTGTCAATATACAAAGTATTGACTATTGTCCGTGATGTGACAAGCAGAATATATGGAATCCAAACACATGATCTTTCAGGTACTGGCACTAATGAAGTCAGAGCAGACTTCTTGAAACCACTGATCTCTGTGATTAATAAGTGTGTCTTGGATCCTAATGAATGGATCTGCTAATTAGTCACCGGCCGCCTACACTAATACGGTGAAGGTGTGGTGTGGGTTTGGGCAGGGAGGGTCTTTGGTCTCTTTATAGATTTTAGAATGCTGAAATAAAATGGTTTGTGGGATCCTGGATTGGATCCTGGAAGAGAAAGAGGATGTCAGTGGGAAAGCACGTGAAATCTGAAAAGAGTCTGTTAACAGAGCTGCACCCATGTTAATGTCTAGCTTTGACCCAGTTTCATGGGACATTGGGGGACACCGTGTAAGGGGTACATGGGAACTTTCTGTACTAGTTTTACAACTTTTTCTATAAATCTAAAATTATTCCAAAATAAAGAGTTTATTTAAAATATATAATGGCTCTAAAATTCTCTTAAAGCTAATACAATCTCTTCTTCCGTGAGTGACCTCTGCAGCTGCCACGGAGCTTTCGCATGTACCCGGGGAAATGGACTCAGGTGATCCGGGTCCTTGCAGGCTCTGCTCAGTCAGTCACGTGGCCATTGCCGAGTCGGCTTTCCCTCTGGCCTCAATGTCTCAACTGGAAAGGGAGACTGTTGGACTCAGGGGTCATCACCCAAGTTCCTTCTGATGGACGCTCTGTGACTGAAGGTGCATCTCGTAGCTGTACCTGGGGGCAGGGGTGGGCAAAAACCTCTAAACTGTGGTCTTCTTCTGCTAAAATCCAGCCAGTTCCCTTTAACTAGCAACAAAAATAAGACGCTCCGAACCTGCCCAGTACCAGGGAAGAGTGCAAATTAATCTTTTTGAATTGCTAATTGGGGATTTAGTTGGCTAGATGGAGGGTTATGAGATGAAAGCCTGGGTTTTTGCTCTTTTCCAAAGGTAGGGAAAAGATTCTCTCTCTGGGGATGTCCTGGAATATAAAATGCAGAGACTGAAAAGAAAGATGAGAAAGCATTTTGGCTGAGCCCGTGGAAGGCTGTATCCTACCTAAGTCTGTCCTCCCGTCCTCTGGAGCAATTCGAACGCGCGTCTCCCTCGCCTTCCATCCATGAGAAGCCTTTAATGTGGGTGGTATTGGGTTCGAGCTGCTACCACTGTTGACCTGGACATCGCAGTGAGGTTGGGCCAGACATATGAGTGTGCACGTCCCCAGGTGCCGGCAGCTGCAGAAGAAGCGCCACACAGGCATGGCAGCCTACTGGGGAGAAGTGTGGGTGGCTGCCGGGAGATTGGGGTGAGCAGAGAAGACTCTTTCTTTAAAACATCTTCTGCAGCGGCTGCCACAGCTGGAAGAGTTCCTTCTCTCTGTTACACTTCCGTGGATAAAGGGATTAGTCCCTGTTACAATATCCTTAGGAACCAGAAGTTATTAAGTTGTCATTTGTCACATGCGTCCTGATGTGAATTGATTAGTTCCCTTCACCGTGTTGGTTAGCCAGGAAGGTATTTTGATTGAGGAGGAGAAAGGAGGTAGAACCTGAGGCCACTCCATTCCTAGAAGAGGGCACCTGGGGGAGGAAGGATGGCGGCAGGCGCTGGAGGCAACGCCGTTTCACAGTTTCTGAGGGTGAAGACTCAGGTGACAGCGCATCGCTGCGCCTCCGCCAGCCTCGCCTACTACAGAAGGGCTTCACGCTGGTGTGGGTCTTTGAGATGTGAGCATGAAGGGCCTCATGCTGGGATGATGGCGCAGTCCCCGAGCCACCTTGCGCTCCCAGCCATTTAAGATAGGAAGATACGGATTAAGGTAAGAAGGTACCTTTAGTACCTTACAGGTATTACTGATCTGTTGTTTATTTGGTCTGTGATCTTCATGGCAGGCATGAGTCTGGAACCCAGTTCTTCTGAGCCCTAATCAGCTAAAGGGTCAAGAATGGCTCTGGGCACAATGGAGAGGCTGGTAAAAGCAGTCATGTATCTTTTCCAGCCCCTGTTGGAATCCTCATGTCCCTTTTGTATAGTGTTCCAGCACCTTTCCACAAACTCCCAGTGCCCCCAGGCTGCCTCCTGATTGCTGTTAGACCCACCTGACCCTCTGCTCCTCAGACAGCCCTCCAAGCTAACTTCTCTCCCCCCTTGAAACTTAACCACCTCATGTCTCTGTCCTTAAGAACCCAACCGCCCTGCTAGCAAATGTGTTCAAGGCTCCCAAACCCCAGTGCCTATCTCTTTCCCCGCACCACATGGTTTTCTATGAATAGAAAAATTCACACATGTGCATCCATCAAGGTCCAGCGAGTGGTCTTATGTCAGTGCCCTAGGAGACGTTTTGGGGCAGTCAGAGCAGCCTTGAGGAGCCTGGGGACATTGAAACCATAGCCTGAAGTCAGCTGACTATTGTGACTGGAGCATTTGGTGCTCATTTCTGCCTCGTGCTCTCAGACACTGAGCCTCCACGTGGCTCTTCCGGCCCTGCCTTCTCTATAGATGTTGTATCTGGTTTTGGTCGTAAGTTGTTTCCGTGTTCATGCTTTGTTTTCCCAAGGAGAATGCAAGGTCCTGAGGGTAAGCAGCCTCTTTCCTCCTTGCTGTGCATTCTCAGGGCTGGCTCACCGGCACAAAGCGGCTGCTTACCAAAATCTGTTGAACTGAACGGGATGGATGCTTGCAAGATGAGTCCCACGGAGTGTGCGCATCTAAAATATCCCAGAGGTGGTAAAGGATGTCCTGGGCTGACTTTCTCACAAGACAGAAATTACCCCTCCAATGGATGCTGTGTCTTTGACAGGGGTCTCGGGGGGGCCACATGCTCACCCCTGTTGCAGCTCTTGGAACGCCTCTTTTGGAACTGGCTTTGACATTTCTTTAGATTATCCTCAACATCGGCAAATCTTTGTCTTTTGAAGGTATACGTGGATTTTGGAAACGGCTTAAGTCACTTGGAGCCAACTCCTATGAAAAGATTAATAATTAAATTGGATGAGGCTAGTTTTGAATATATAAACAAACAAATAAAAAATTAAATGACTCTAGGGCCCTGTGGCATAGTGGTTAAGTTTGTGTGCTCTGTTTCGGGGGCCCGGGGTTCATGGGTTCGGATCCTGGATGCGGACTTACACCACTAGTCAAGCCATGCTGTGGTGGCATCCCATATAAAGTAGAGGAAGATGGGCACAGTCTTCCTCAGCAAAAAAGAGGAGGATTGGCATCAGATGTTAGCTCAGGGCTGGTTTTCCTCACAACAACAACAACAAAATAAATAAAATAAGGTAAAATAAAATAAAAAATAGAGAAGGATTGGCATCAGATGTTAGCTCAGGGCCAGTCTTCCTCACCAAAAAAAAGAAACAAATTAATTTTCTCTAAAGCAATTACCTAGACTTTTCAATGTGCTTCCTATATTATTTCTTAAAGAACAAAGGTTCAGTCAGAACATCTCACTGTGAGGCCAGGTGCTGTGCCTCACTGAGCAGCTAGACACTGACTGGGCTGTGCCTCCTAGTCCTGGGGACAGGTGTCTTACCTGTTCACCTCTCCTTCTCCTGGGGCACCATGCTTGGCTCACGGCCAGTGAAAATGAAAGATTTTTCAATAAATGAATGAATGACCTTGGATACATTATAAAAAATCGGTATAATTATTTTATACCAATTTGTGTGTGTGTTTATTCTTGTCATCTAATACCGCATCATCACAAAAACTTGATGGCTTAAGACGGCAATCAGCATTTCTCATCTCTCACCATCTGCCTTGGCCAGGTGTTTGGGAAGGACCCTACTGGGCAGTTCTCATTTGAAATCTCTCACACAGTCACAGCCAGGTGCTGGCCAGCGCTGCAGTCTCATCCAAAGGCCAGACCGGGGCTGGCGGACCCACTTCCAAGGTGGCTCAGTTACGTGGCTGGCAAGTCGCTGCTGGCTGCTGTTCAAATCCGCTCTGCATGGCCTTTCCCCTGGGGCTGATTGAGTGTCCTCACTGCGTGTGGGCTTCTTCCCCCAGGGTGAGTGATCTCGGAGACCTAGGCAGGAGCTGCAATGGCATTTATGACCCATTCTATTGGTCATGCAGGGCTAGTCCTGATTCTAAGTGGGAGGGGACTGCACAAGTGCAAAATTCTGGAGGTGGGATTGGGGCCATCTTGGAGGCTGGAGGCTGCCCTCCTGTTTTCTATATATATATTCCATTCATTCAGTACATATTTATTTAGCCTCTACTACTCTACTATAGGTCAAGCACAAAAGTTTGGTACTGGGGATGTAACAGTGAGTAAGTCATGGTCTTGTCCTCAAGGAGCTCACTGTCTAGGAGAAAGAGAGATGAGAGACCATCATTTGACCATGACGTGTGAAGGGCTATGGGGAGGGTATGCATAGGGACCCAGGGGAGACACAGCCAAGTTGATCTGGGGGCCCACCAGGACCTGAGGGACTAACACGTGTTACCTAGGCAAAGGTGAAAAGGAAGATGCCTCAAGAGAGGGAATCATCTGGGCTAGAGGTGTGGAAGCATGTATGAATATGACGTGTTTAGGGAACTGCAGGAGCTTGACATGATGAAACCAAGAGACAAATGTAGGGGAACAGCAGGTGAGGGGGGGTGAGGTCAGCTGGGGTCAGATCCAATGAGAAACTCAGAGTCGGGAGTGGGTCGGGCTGGGTCTGTGTTGGAAAGATCACTGGGTAACAAGTGAAGGATGGATAGAAGTGAGACCACATGGAGACTGGTGGGTCTGTAGCAAGAATCCAGGCCAGAGTTGACAAGGGCTTAACCAAAGCAGTGGGAGTGGCCGGGCATGAGGAGGGTGGGGAACTTGAGAGAGGCTGGTGAGTAGAACCCCCCAGAGGCGGAACGCTTGAACGTGCGGGTGAGTGGGCCGGCAGACTCGGACATCACCCAGGGTTCGGGCTCATGGGACTGGCTGGGTCAAGGTGCGAGTGTAGACTGTGCTGGCTGACGGCAAAAAGCACGATTGAGAATCCACATGTACCTTCTTGTCTGTAAAGTGTATAGTATTTTCTATTTCCAAAAAAATTTTGTTTCTATTTTTAGATAATTGCTTTTCTCAGTATCTAAGAAGTGAGTAATTTAAGTAAAGATATTTACACTTTAGTACTTACAAACAGAGACATATGTGTAAATGCTGAACATAGATTGTGCAACGCATCTTCTTGCCTTTCTGATGCTTGCCATTGGCGGAACTCACCGGGGTTCTTGCCTTCCCTCCCACCTCAACCAGAGGAGCTCTCTGGGCTCTAGACTAACTGTAGACACATTACGTAGGTCACTGGATGGGTGGCCAGCTTCAGAAAATAAAATATGGGATACCCAGTTAAATTTGGATTTCAGATAAGTAATGAATACCTTTTTGAGTGTAAGTATGCCCCATGTAATATCTGGGAAGGACTAAGAATTTATCTCTTTTTCACCTGAAATTCAAATTTAATCGAGCATCCTGTATTTTATGTGACAACCCTAAACATGGGACGTTTCTTTCACTGATTCCTGGACATTGCTTGTAACAAACGATCATCTAGGACCTGAAAAATGAAATGGAAATGTTGGCTGGCAGAGTGCTAGGCATACAGCAGGTTCTTGAAGAATTATTAGGAGTTTTGAGAAAATGGTTTCCCATTTTCAGGACAGTTCAGCTGCTTCTGTTACCTGAACTCAATCATATCCTTCATGACCAACAAAAAAACATATTGACACATCTTCTGTTGTACCAACCCCCACAAGGGACCCTCCTTCATGGCAGCTTCCATAGCTGTGAATTATTTTTCTCCCTCGGGCACAAGCCTGAATAAACAGATGAGACTTGTTCTCTGCCTTGAAGGTCAATGAAATCAGGGGCTCTGTTGGCCGGAGCTAACCCTGAGCAAGGCAGGAGTTCTCCGATGGGAATACTCAAGTGCCAACCCCAGGATTTTTAGCTTGGGATCAAGATGTCCCAAAGGGGGTGAAGACGTGTAGACCATGAGGAGCCTTGTGGATTCCGACTGGCTTCCTGAAGTGCCCTTTGAAGCACGTGGATGCTGGAGTAGCTGGTGCTCCATTAGCAAGGGCCACTAAATATGTCCTGATAGCTGACTTACCTTGTCCCCTGGACCCTGAACTGAGGCTACTGACCCGCTCCCGAGCACTTTATGGTCCTTTGGCAATTACAAAAATGGGCTGGTTCACCTTCGTCCTCTCGCCCCCTCCACAGCCAGCGGGCCCCCTTCTGAGGGATGGCTGGTGGAGACTCTCTGTGCAGAACAAATCAGGGAGGTTTGAACACATGACCTTAGTCTCATTTCTCTAATCAGTTGAAGAAAACTGCTTTGAAAAGCACAAAGTGACTGTCCCATGACCAAGACCAAATTCCTTTGCAGCAGCGTTGTCTTGTATTTCCCTCAATTTAGATCCTTGTTACTCAAAGTGTGGTCCATGGACCAGCAGCCTTGGCCTCACCTGAGAGCTTCTTAGAAATGCAGAATCTCAGGCCCCACCTCAGACCTGCTGGATTGGATTTGCATTTTAAGGAGATCCCCATGTGCACGATGGTTTGAGAAGCACAGGTGTGGGTCACTGTGAGCGATTGTGCAAGGTGGGGGGAGCTTGGGGCACTCACCACTGTGCCCTCTTTGCAGTGCTGTCCAGGCCACACCTGTTAGGGGCCTCTGGGAGCCCAGGGCCCGCACGCACGTGGCACACATGCTGTGGGGAACATCACTGGCTGACGATGACCCTAGTCAGTCGGGCCAACCATCCCAGGTGTAGTTCAAGCCCCCATTTTATAAAGAAGAGGATGGTGACCAAGAAGGGGAAGTAAGCTGCCAAGGGTCAAATAGCCATCAAGTGGCATGTCCAAGGCCAGAACCCAGGCCTTCTGGCGCCCCTTCCAATTTTCTTGACACTCTACCTAGAAAAGAGGAAATAACAAGGATGGAAAGTGTCTTCTTGGTGCTGTCAAAGGGGCTTTAACGGTGCGTTGAACAAAGAACAGAGCCTCCGTGGTTTGCTTAGTGGGCTATTCAGAGAAAATAAATATGACACTTGAGCTCAAAGGCCCCTGCGTAGGCCACTGTTGATCAAGCAAACCTCCTCACTCAAACGTGAAATAGTGAAGTGAGAGTGTGTACGCTAGTTTGTACAACAGCCTTGTTCTTGAAAAGTGCGCGGAAGAGTCACCTTATATTAAGGACATTACAAGAGTCGACTCTTCTTCCATAAAGCAGAGACACATTGTAAAGAGGATTAATTGCCCATAATTTTCTGCATAAGAATGACTTTGTAGATTTGGATTTCCTGCAATCGTGAATAAAGTAGGACTGCAAAGAGAGGAAGAAAGAGGGAATTTGGGTGGAAATAAATCCTGCTGGAGCACTGTTGACTTTCAGAGCTCTTTGTGAATTTCACAGTTCCTTCCCCATCTCGGCAGATAATGAAACGAAGGCTTCCAAGGGTACAGGGCAGCTGTAGAAATATGCAGACCTGTGCCTTTCTGAGCCTAGCCTGGAGCTCGACCATCAATTCTGTCTTGGTTGGTGACTTCTAGGAAGCTTCAAAATTCTGCTTTTGAACTGGTCAGACAAGTGTTAGCATTTGGAAAGCTACTCACTGTGTTGACGCTCCTCCAGAAAGCTTATCTCTTCTCGCTCAGGTGGCAACCTGTGCAAACACTGTGGAATTATGTGGAAGGAGCTGCCATGTTGGTCCTGGGGCCCTGGGCTGTCTGCAGCGTCCCTTGTCTTCACTCACCTCCATTTTAAGGGTCTTCTCAAATTCCTTCCTCACACCCCCAGCCGCACTTGTCAGCTGGAGAGATTGCTGCTTCTTGCCTCCTTTGTGAGACTTAAAAAGCTTCCTATTCTTCCTTTGAAATGGAGGAATAAGGCCCATCTTGGGGTTTCTTTGCAAAATGAGTGAGCGGCCCCTTTCAAAGCTCTTGGGAAAGCTTTCAATAGAGGATTTAAGACAAGACAGAGGAGTACATGCGATTCTGGGCTTAAGATGTTGTCTTCGGCATTAGACCTCTAGAAATCCAATGGATATTTCCACTGTGTCATGGAAATGAAGTGTGTCAGCCTTTGCCTATGAAAAATATTTGCTTAATTGAACAAAGTCACCAATTGGGCAGTCCTTGCTGGGAACCAATACGCTAAATCTTTCATGAGGACTCTATTCTGTTCACAAGAAAGAGCACTGTCTTGAATGCAGTGTCCTGTGTCATATTCCTGATCAACAGGGTATGATCTTTACCTCCTCCAGGACAGGCTGAAATGCAGATTAAGGCAAATTCCTGGGCTCGCAATCTCTTAGGTTGCCTGTGGGCATTGATGTTCCAGCTCAGAGGTCCCCAGGCAGCATTTGCTTATTCACCCTCGTGCACATACCAGGCCTCTGGAGAAGTGCGTATTTATCTACAAATGAATTTACAAGTATATGTAGCTCGCCTATATAGGTGCAGTCTTAGAGACTTTGAGCATTCTGATGTTCTTAGTGAGATGTAAGACAGTTGTGAGACAGTAACGTCAGGGGTTTATCATCTGTCTGTGGGGGGAAGAAACACATATTAAAGAACCGATAAGTACATACAGCACCCGCTAAGAAGTCAGCTTGTGGGTTAGGAACTACAAGGTCAATATTTGCATCAGTTCTGTGCATGATGTACATCATCGAAATCTGGGGTCAGAAAATCTTTTTTTGTGAAGAACCAGATAGTAAATATTTTAGACTCTGCAGGTAAGACGGTCTCTGTGGCAACTCCTGAACTCTGCTGTCCTCGTGTGAAAGCAGCTGTAGACAATACGTAAGTGAATGCCTGTGGCTGTGTTCCAATAAAACTTTATTTAAAAAACTGGCAGCAAATTGGATTTGGCCCACACCGGGCTGTTAGATTTAGCAAATAGAACCCCAGGGTGCACAGTAGAGTTTGAGTTTCAGATAAACAAGGAATAATCCTTTTCACATTTCCCAAATAGTGTACTGGGAACACTCACACTGCGTGTCCTGTATTTCATCTGGCGACCTCGCGGTTTGCAGATCCTGGATTTGAATCAATGGATATTTCGAGTGAGTCAAAACTTTTGGCCTTCAGTCACATCATTTCAAAGTTGGGGAAGACCGAAGAGATTTCTCAGGTGGGAAAACTGGGTCCCAGATGGGAAGAGATTTCCCAAAGTCCCACAGCGAGTGGGGCAGTTGGCCCCAGCGCCAGGCCCCCGGCTCTCCCGGTTCCGAGACCCTGCGCCTGGACTGGAGGAATCCTGAGGTCAGACCCAAGCCGGTGCTGGGCAGCCACCGCATGTCCTGTTGGGAGTCGTCCCTGGTGTCCTGACCCCTCAGAAAAGAAGAGCTTTGAGAGCGGATCTTCCTGGCAACTCTCTGTGCGTCAGCGCACTTGTGCCTTGATATTCTCAAGGATAAAAGTAGGTTATTTCCTGGTAACGGACCAAACGCTGGGCCTTCCGTCATTCGGTGGCGTAGTTCCCGGAGAATTACAGGCGGCGGAGTCAGGCCCACTGTCACTGCCCTCTAATGTATATGTGTAACCTCTCACACTCATATATAAATACACAAACACATACACATATTTACACACACAGTTTCACTTGTATTTAATTTAAACATACAGATAAGTTCAAACCACCTCCATCCTCAGGTGCTATCCCAACACAGAAGGTTGATTGGGGCTGCAGGTGGCCTTTGCTTGACTCTGAATGAACATGTGACAAGGCCAGGTGCCTGGTGGAGTGAGGCACACGCGGGCTTTGACGTAGAGTCCTGGGTTCTAATCCCAGCCCCAGCACTCACCAGCTGCCTAAAGTTTCTTCCCATTTCTACCTCCTCCTCTGTAAAACTGGGTGAATGACATTTCCTCACACTAATGTGCAGACAGTTCCAGCACACAACCAGGCATCTGGCATGGAATGCGTGCGTCTCTCCTTTCCTTCCCTCTGTGTCCCTGGTGGAATAGCACACAGGTGCTCTACTTCCTGCAAGCAGGTAGTATATGGCTGTGGTTTTGTTCAAACGAGCAAAGTGAATAAGATTCCTTTTGTCCGAGGTGATGCTGGTGACCCACAGCTGGAATTCTGTGTGACACACTTGTGCCTGAAGTGGCAAATTCAGCAGGGGACTGGGAAGCAGACACTGAATGAGGAATGGAAGGGAAGACACTTGGACTCATTAAACATCCTCTATAGGCCTTTCACTCTTCAAGATATTGTTTACCTCTTGTCTTCTTTAAGAGGTCATATGGTTTATCAATTTATGATGAAGGAAACATGCTCAGAAAAATTAAATAATTAGGGCAAAATCACGGATAACTAATAGCTAAAAAAATACACTTCAATCTTTCCTTTTATTTAAAATATTTATCAGAAGAACTCTCTGGATTTTTGGCTAAGACTCAAGTTGTATTCCAGGGAGCCCAGGAGCCATGCTCTCCACACTTGGTGACTGTAGGGCTGCAGAGGTGTAGGGTCCTTGCTTGGAGTTGCACTTTTCCATTGTTGTTCAGAAACAATTTCCAGGGCTTTGTCTGCTCAGGGGATGGTAACACTGGGGAATGCAAAATATTTGGACCTCCGTGTTTGATTTTCTGCTTTTTGCCCAGTCTTCTCTTTCTCTGACATTCTTCAAAGGATAAAGGGCACATTAACAAGCCCTTCACCGATAGTGACAATTAGGGTGTAATTTGTGAACTCAAATTTGCCAACTGCCTTCATTACTGGGAACTGACAGTTTGCTTTTCACTCTTTTTATAATAGTGCTTCACTGAAGGCCGGCCCGTCCTGCTGGATGGAGGGATTTTCTGAATTACAGATTCATCTTCTCAACAGCGAGCCACGACATAGGAGGAAAGCGAGCCCTCAACGATTCAGACATTTTGATAATTTGTTTCCCTTGGTCAATTACAGGCACATGTGTGATCTTGCAATAACTTTTATTTAGCACAGGATTAACCACAAAGCAATCGAACCAAAATGAGGGACAGGAGACATGTTCTGGTAATAACTGACTGGTTAACTAATGAACCAATGAATTCACTACACATTTATTTATTTGTTTCCTGATAACTGGGAGAACATGCAGAATGGGGTGAATGATTGGAATTTGAGAAGAACCCATATGACCACCTATTCCAGAAACCGCTCTCTCCTCCCCACCTTGCCGTGGGCTCCCAGCACCTCTCCTTGGGCTGGTGTGTGATGAGAAACGTGCTTTTCTCTCGATGATCTTGTTCAAGGAAGCAGAAGGGCCCCTGCAGCCGATTTGCTCTTCGTGTCGCTTCTCACCTAGGCTTTGGGGCTCGACTGGCTGCATTTCATCACAGCATTTATTTTATTGCATATTTAACTGCTCAAAGGTTCATGTTAATTGGGTAGAATCTTACCTTTTGGTTAGAGTGTCTTGGTTCTGAGCAGTCTCAGACTTAAGCACAGTTAATTCCCCTTTGAGACCGTCTATCACTAACGACATGAGATCAAATAACCAACTAATTAACGCGGACATCCACCTTCCATTGAAGTCATTGCTCACTTTCCCTGGAGGAAGTCGTTTTCTGAACTTGCAATTCCTGAGGAATATTTTTCCTCCTCAAATCATGTGAGTGGAAAAATGTGGAGTCTGAGATTCCTGTTTCCTTTCCATGTCAAAGGAAATCATTGTCACTGAACACTTCATATCCTCAGCCCCGTATCCACTCACACACAGGCTGGTGGGATTCCTCGTAAGTGCCGCTCTGTACATCAGTGTTGGAGGCTAATGTGTTAATGAGCATAAAGGCAGAAATGGTCAATATTCATCTGCAGTCAGAAGTCTTAATGCTTCAGACAAAGATGTCCTGCAGGGTTGGTACATGTATGTGTGTCTATTTGTATATGTGTGGGTCACTGCTGAAACAGAGCGCTGTGTGTGCTTGTATATATACATGTGTATGTGTGTGTGTGTGTGTGTGTGTGTGTGTGTATGCACATATGTATCTGTAGCAGAGTACAGCAGAAGGCTAACAGCCACACTTACCTGAAGGATTGGCTAGCGACCAGTGCTCAGTGCTCACCACTTTCCTGGAAAACATCTCTTTGGAGTATAAAGACACACAATTTTGTGGCACTTCTTTCTGTGAAGGACTTGGTACATTAAAACAGCCACCCTTTGGGAGCAGGCTTTTCCTTTGCTCTTCTCTCACTGTTTAATCAACCCCAGCTGGCCTGGCCGCGAACTGAGTACAGCGCCTGGAGAGCATGAGCCTCAGACCGTGACAGAAGGCTGCCCGTGTCCGAGGCTCTGGGCACGCCAGAAAGGTGGGAGGTTGGTTTTGCTCGCCATCTCGCTGGGGCCGGGGCAGGCTGTACAGACAAGAGGCGAGCTGGTGACCTCCCGGCTTGTCCGTTGAGTGGCAGGAGGATGAGGCTGACAGGGCTGGGAGAGAAAGCTATGATGTGGACAGGCCCGACTTGACCATGAAGACTATGACTGGCTCACACTCCTCTCTTCACCAGGGGAGCCCCGGGGGTCCTGCTTGCCAGAGCCTTCTCAAGGTGGGCCAGAAACCTCCCTGCAGTCAAGGGCCTGGCATTTCCGCTCTTCTGGGCCCCTTCTCAGGGGAGGTGGTGTCAGGAGTGGTCCTCCAGCACTCTGAGTAGACGGCAAGTGGGCTGCATCTTCTTCTGAAACGAGCTCCTCCTGAAGCAACAGGTGACAGGGGCCCATGCCCTCCTCACACCCGGTGAAGCCTTGTGGGCTTCCTGCTCCGGTGGACAGGGCCAGCCCTCTGTTACCGGGGTTACAGACTGCTCTTGCTGGCCACAGGGCAGCTCTGTCTCTTTAGGGGACCATGAATATATCTATTGTGATTTATCTGTATCTTTCATGGTTTAATTTACTGAGGGCATTTTTATTCCCAAGTTCCAACCTCATTAACTGAATAGACGACATGATTTTAAGGTAAATTTTAAAAATTATACACTTAATACATGCTCATTATTAACTGTTAGGACATAGAGAAAAGGGTAGATAGGAGAAAATCCATAAATCTACGGGCTAAAGAAAACCAAAGTAAATGACATTTTGAGTTGCATAAAATTAAACATAGGACTTTCAAATAGTCACTGTCACTTTCCAAATCTCTCTTCTCCTTCCCCTTCTTCTTGTCAAAAATGAAAATAACATTCTCTTCACTCAGGCTGCCTGCAGTATACACGTTACATATAAAATCTCCAATCCCTTATTAAGTCAAAGGAGTGACTCACTTTGTGCCCTGGAATAAAAGCAGATTCTCACTGCTTTTAATTTTTTAGTCACTCTACTCAACCCCCATTGTGGCTCTGGAAGAAAACTGAATTTTTCAATTGGGAATCAAATTGCTTTCAAATAAACCAGTTAACTTTTCATTTGAACATGTTACTCCCCACGGTATGTACTAAGTTTGGGCTGTTACCGTCACTGTTATTATCTCTTCGTCTAGTCAAATAATGACCCTTAACCTCAGGTTTATGTAACAGAAACCTGTTTTACGTTAGGGTTGGCTCCCCAGGGGGACATAGGCACTTTGCTTAACTCCCCGAGGTCTGAGGCATCTGGGGAGTCTATGAGATAGCCCACAGTGTCTACCAGCGCACCATCGAGACCTCCTTGCCAAGGCAAGTAACCACTCTCTCTATACGCTCAGCCTTTGAGAAGTTTGATGAAGTGTCTAGGTTACACCACGAGTAGCAACCTATTGTAAACTAAATTTTCTGTTAGGCAAATCTGAAATTACGGATCTCCCTTAGCTTTATAAGAAAGTGGATTTCTTCCAATAACGTTTGAGAAATGAATGCAAAACAGGCTTGAAAAAGCAATAACCATCTTAAATGTACATCCTTAAAGAAAAGTACCTGAAAACATAGGCAACAGAAGGAGAGGAGCAGTTCATCTCACACAAGATGGTGCAAACATCCCCCGCAGACACCTCCCTACCCCCACCTTCCAGAGACGCACATTTGTCTGTGGGAAGGTGCCATTTCTTGGAACAAATTCATGGTGAAATTAAATAGTTTCTTAAGTTTGCAATTCATTGGCATGAACGACTAATGAGTGGGTGGTGGTAGACTTTAAAACCAGAAAAATGTGCTTGCCTTTGCCGCCCATGCCTGCCCATCGTCCGCACGGGGAGGGAAGCTAGGGTCTGCCTTCCTGTCAGGGTCTTCTCAGGCAGAGGAAGTGTACTCTTGATTCAGACAAGCAGAGCTGGGTGGGACACGGGTCCATTTTCTTCACATCCCCCCTTGAAGAGAACATCGTATGAGCTCTCCAGAAATGTGACTTTCTAAAGCTTCCCGTGGGTTTCCTTGGGTGGGGCTCCCTGAGCCCTGGCGCCTGTGCACCACAGCGCCCTACATTCCGTCCACTGCCCCGTCAAGACTGGGGCCAGAATGAGGAGCTATCTGACGACTTCCCTAAACATCTCAAGATTCCTTTGGTTTCTTCTGCAGGAGAGCACATGCACTGTTTTAGAAAGACGACACGAGCACGCCCAAGAGGAGGCTCTGCTTATTTGAAGTAGAATTTCCTATTTTCTGCTCATTTCATTTAACGGAGGATTTTAAAATAAAGTGTGTCTTATCATAAAATAATATTTGCTAATATCAATTTGGAAGAGAAGAGAAATGTAGGGAAAAAGTCACCCCAGTCTCAAAAACAACCCCTTTCAGATGTGGGTGTTTACTTTCAATTTCCTTTCCTACAGAGGTTCAAAGACGCAGCTGCCATCCTAGCGAACATGTAGTTTCTTCTCTCACATCACTAGCGTGCCCGTGTTTTCACACGGCCCTTATGACTTTATAATCGCCCATCAAGTGGATGTGGCAGAGTTTACTTTCAGTTAACTGAGTAGTTATTTTTGTTCTTACTGTACCTGAGATGGCTCTTAGCTCTAAAGAGCCAGCCTTATGTAACGGCCTGGCAGCCTCCCATCTCCCAGTTCTCTGCCAGCAGAGCCAAATTAACCCCCCACAGCAGGTTCCTCCAGGCCCCAGACTTCAGCTCCAGCCTGGGCGGGAGACAGAAGCAGCTAGAACGGACAGCTTCCTGTTCAGCTGGGTCAGCCTCTCTGCCGCCCAGACGTTGGACCTGCTTCTGCGTCCTGTCGTCTTCCAGAGCCTGCCTTCCTCCTAGACACCAGTGCCTGGCTCCTGTCTTCTGCTGCCATTCCTCGTGTCCCCAGGGACTGTCTCCTGCCAGACACTCCAGTCCCCTGAGCTGGATTTTCTGCCTCTGTCCCTTGTGACGGCCCCCATGGTCTACTGCTTTGGTGAAACTGAAGTTCTGCTCCTGTTATAGATTGAATTGTGTCCCCCAAAAAGACAATGTCAAAGTCGTAACCCCGTATCTGTGAATGTGACCTTATTTGGAAATAGGGTTGTTACAGATGTCATTAAGATGAGGTCACGCCGGAGCAGGGTGGGCCCTAATCCAAGATGACTGGCATCCTCGTGAGAAGAGAAGAGACACAGAGACAGACACACAGGGACGACCATGTGAGGACAGAGGCGGAGATTGGAGTGACGTGTCTGCAAGCCGAGGAACCCCAAGCATTGCCGGCAACACCAGAAGCTGGAAGAGGCAGGAAGGGTCCTTCCCCAGAGCCTTCAGTCGGACCCTTCTGATGCCTTGATTTTGGACCTCTGGCCTCTAGAGCTGTGAGACAGTACATTTCGGTTGTTGTAATCACAGGAGCCTTGAGAAGTGCCCTAGTGACGCACGAAGTCCCTCTGTCAGATGGTGCAGGGGATACAGCCATGTGCACCTTGGACCCAGTCGCATCTGGGCTCACAGTCTGCCTCTCACCTGTGAAAGCTTTGGCCAGTTTTACTTTGCCTCTCTGAGCCTTAGATGGGGACACTGGTGGCCACTTCTCACGTGACTTAGAGCAACAACGAGACAGAGGCCCTAGTGAACGGCAGCTCCTCCAGACTCTGGTTCCTCTCCAGATTACACCTCCTGGGCTTCTAATGACAGGCTTGACCCGTCCTGAGTCCTGGGGCTGTCACTTGCCTGGACGGGAGCCCGGGGCCCGGCAGCTGGCCGAGGTGTGCATCTTGGATGTGGTCCTGAGTCCACCTGGACCCAGACTTACTCTTGACCTCTCCTTTGGAGCACGACCAGCACATGTCATGACTCCCCCATGTCCAGCTGGACCCTGACCTCCATTTCCCTGGTCTGCTCTGAGCCCCAGTGCCCACCCGTGACTTCCGTGGACCCACACTTCAGTCCCAGTTCATTCGTCCCCTGGAGCTGGGCTCAACACGTCTCCCTCAGCCAGGTGCACCCTCAGAACCTGCCACAGGTCGGGGGGCAGTGAGGCAAGGAGGGTCGGGGGCAGTCACACCCAGAGAGGGCCAGCAAGTGTTAGAGGTGGGATCGCATATGAATGGGGATGGAAGGTGTCCGAGAAATCTGTCCGGTTAGCCTTCGCTCTAAGGATGGAAATGCCCAGGCCCAGGGAAGGGAGGTAACTTCCCCCAGCCCACCCGCGGGTGGGGCAGAGCTGATCCAGCCCAGTGCTCCTTCCAGCGCTCCAGGAGAACGGAAGAGGCAGGAGGCAGTTGATGCAGGCCACGGCGGGTGGGCGGGTGGGGGCAGATTAGACACCACCAGCCTGGGGAGGTTCACCAGGCCCAGGTCCAGAGGCCAGCCTGGACTCAGGACCCCAGCCCCTTAGGAGGAAGGCCCAAGCAGTTTGGTGATGACAGTCTGAATCAGAGGGGTGATGGTTTGACCTTGAGGAACTGTTCTCATTTCTTGCTGTGGAAGAACTACCGTGGCAGCGTGGCTCCTCAGAATGTGAGAGGTACTTGGAACCTGAGCATGGGGTTCCAGGGGGGCTGTGACACTTGGGAACCTGAGCTATGGGGCTCTGGTAGCCAGGCTTAGCGACAGCCCTCCAATCACAGGAGGCGGTGCCAGGGGGTGGTCCAGAGGGACCCTCACCCATTACAAGATGGCTCCCCGGGGGCTCGCTGGATCCCACAGCTGATTAGGGGAGCAAAAGCTCCAATCACTGTGTGCCACAAAGTTCCTGAGCCATCCAGACTGAAAACGAGGAAAGGAAAACGAATGTTTTATAGTTTTCCAAAAGCACCTTATGTCGAGATGCTATCAAGCAAAAAGAACGATCCCCATGCCAAGCGTTGGAAGCGAGCAGCTCTAACGCAGGCATCTGCCACCCGCGCTGCCCCTCTTACGGAGCAAACGTGCCGACGGGTGCGTGGGGATGTACAGGCGCGAGCCGCTGCGTTGATATCGTAATTGTGAAATTTGACTGTGCTCCTGGGGCAGGTGCGAGGGAATGGGGGCTGGGGCAAGGGATTTCTGTGAGCCGGCGGCCATCCTCGCAGGGCTCCGGGGACAGCGACAGGACGGGGCGCATCCCCCTCCCTCCAGGCCTCAGCTGCCTCGCATCCTCCCCTCTCTGCCTCTCGCCTGACACTGCCCGGATCCTTCGTGGGCGTCTGTCCCCCCAGAACCCGTGGGGGAGGACCCCACGGAGAGATGCTACAGCGCGTGGCCCACTGGCGCTCCGGCGCTGGGGACCTTCCCGTCAGGCGGTTCAGGATGCAGCGGAGGAGGCCACGAGGGGAGGAGGCTGGGGTGCGGGGGGCCTGAGGACTCATTCAGTGGAGCAAAGACGGTGGTCGGACTGAAGTCATATCTGGGTGCGGAAGATACGTTCTCAAATGTAATGCTGCTTTTCCAGGTTTGAATGCTGTGCGTGCCCAGGAGGATGTTTCGACAACGGTGATTTCTGCTTGTCTGTTTTGCGGGTGGGCGGTGTTGCTCTTTCTGTTTAAATCACATGAATAAACCAAGCTCCTTACTGGAATAAAAAAAAAAGAAAAAACAAAGAGTGAAGCCTTGCTTCTTCTATCTTTAGGTAATTACTTTGATTTTTGGAGACCAAACTGTCTTGCGTGAGGAGAGTTCTCGTTCCCCCCCAAAGGCGCACGGCTTGGCGGGGTCTGGCGTGGCTTCCACGGAGGAGCTGCTCTGTCAGCACGGGGGCTCGTGGGCCGGAGCCACGCGGGCGTGAAATGAGCGAAACTGAGGTTCAGTTTCAACAGTGGTGTCGGTAAAGCGGTTTGAAGACGAAAAGCCCCGCAGAAGTTATTATTGTCAGTACAGTTAATAACAGATGAGCCGGGCGGCCAGATGGAGCACTGGTCCTGGCGGCAGAGGCCGGCGTGGCTTCCGGGTGCAGCGGCCCGGGCCTGTCCTCAGCGGCTTGCCCTCCACCCTGCCCCGCACCCTGAGAAGTCAGGCCCGGAGGTTTCTCAGCGCGGAGCACCGGCCCAGAGTCAGGGACCCAGGGACTGTGGCGTCTCCCCACGCCCTTCTCCCGCTGCATTGTCCCCATGGCCCCGGGACACCAGGGTCTTTCTGCTGAAGGCCTTCAAGGCAGGTTTTACGGCTGTGGGGACAGGCAGACTTCCCCGGGGTGGGGGTAGGGTGGGGTAGCTGTCTGCGGTTGGAGAGCATTGCGCCAGGCCCACTGGGATATCTGGGGCGACAGCTGTTGCAGGGCGAGCCCCCCAGCCCCCTCAGGGCTCTCCCATTTCTTTTCAAAACTTTCCCTTTGGAAACGTTCTCTCTTCTGACTGTGTCCCAGGAAAGCCCTCTCTCAACCTACTGTAGCGAGGCCCCTTGCTGCTGAGCTGGCTGTGGGAAGGTCCTGGGAGTTTGACTAAAGCGATGGGCTGCAGAGTCTGGACTTGCTACCTGCAGGGACATCCATGTACTTCCCTGAGTCGCGGGCCCTGGAGGACGGGGTTGGGGTGGCTGAAAGGGGTCTGGACCGAGGATCTCAGCTGTTGGTATCAGAAGACAGAGGTGGGGGTGCAGTGAGCCTAGGGACCAACCAGATTTTGAGTGGTGACCAGAGTAACTGTTGCCTCCAGACGAGACGTCCATTACCTTCCCTCTGAAATCCTTCCTCGTGAAGGAGCGTTTTCATTGTGCTTCACCTGAGCACGGTGAGCGCTGGACCACATGAGCCGCAGGGAAGGTGGTTAGGAGAAAGGTCAGGAGGCAGTTTGACCTCTGAATACGAAGAAGGCGCAGGCCAGGGGCGGGGGCCCAGGTGGCCTCGCTGCAGGGATGCTGGAGCAGTGATCTGCACAGCACAGCCTTCTCTGCACAGCCCGCCCTCTGCAGATCTAAGCTGGAGGAGGACGGCTTGCCCAAAGCATTTACTTCTGAGAATTGACGTTTGTGGACGTTGATTTACTTTCTCTGCTTGGAGGTGGGAGTGTGGGAAGGGTTAAAATCACCAGTAGGGACTACTCTAACCCCATGAGTTCCACTCCTCTCTTTGGCACTGCCCCTACAACTGTCCCCAAAACCAGTTTATAAAATCACTCAAGACGGCCCAGGTCCTCGAGTGACAGAGAACTGCTTATTCCAGGTAAATGTCGAGGGTCCGTCACAGTCCCAGGGGCTATCCCGTGGTGGCAGTAGGCTCAAATACTTCTCGGCCCTTTATTTTACCTGCCCTGACGTGAGTGAAGCCCGCTGACCTCAAAACAGTCAGGCCAACGAGAAGACAGTTGAAGAAGCTGCCTTTCTCCAGCGGCTGGCCAGCTGGACGCGAGAGTTGTCCACAGGAAGGCAGGTTTCTGGGTCAATAAGTAAAGAAGCATCGAACAGTCATACCCACCCAGGCCAGCACTGGTCCTGGAACATCGATGGTTTTGTTCTAGAAGAAGAGTATGTGATCTGTGTTGAAGAGGGCCTGGGTTCAACGCGGGCTCTGATCCTTCTGATCCAAGATCGCTGGGTTTGGAGACATGCAAGAGACTTGTAGGAAACGAAATGCCATGGCAGGAGGAAGGCGACAGGGCACCGATCTCACCCTCTGCACTTTCGAAGTGACGAACATGAGGGGCACGGGGTTGACCCTGGTCCCGAGGCTGGTAGGTGGCAAACAGGATTTCGAGTGCAGCTTCATGGCACGTGGCTCAAGGCGTTTCTTCTGAAGTCCACGTCTCTGGGCTGACAGGAGAGGAAGCACCACAAACAGACACACCCCAGAAAGATGCCCCACGGGGAAGTTGGGGCAGCAAAGAGCACCGACCCGAGGCCCACGGCCGATACTGAAGTGGCAGTAACGTCAACTCAGTCGATTCTGACACCCGCCCCAGAGGCGGGCCTGGTTGTATGCGTGGTTCACACGTGCGCAAACGGAGGCAGAGCTGTGGGCCACATCTCTTGTAAGTGGCAGCACAGAGCCCAGCACTCGGGCTTCTGTCCGTCCTCTGTTCCAGAGGAGGGGACTCAGGCGAGAGGCGCCGGGTCAGGCCCAGCCGGAGGGACGCACACTGCACGCTGGCCCTGCTGAGTTTTAGGGCCTCGAGGCCAGTCATGGGAAGGTCTGAGTGAAGACTGTAGACTCTCCGTCTCTGTGCTCCTCGTGCATCCTCTGTGTGAGGCCGTGCAATGTGGGCAGGATTCAGGCTGTGCTATTGTGAAAACTTGGTCCGGCACGTCTGTGAGAAGCAGCACACAGCCTGGTTGTGGACTCAGAGTGTGTATTTGCAGAGTAAAGTCTCTGAAAGTCCCGTTTAAAGTGTGTTTACTGCAGCACATCCCTGTGTTTCAAAGAATATCCTGTAAGGTGTCCGAGCCGGTGTTCTCTGACACACTGTCAGGCGCACCTGGGGGTGGTGGTGAACAGAATAGGGTTGGAATCAGACAGATCTTGTTCAAATCTTGCTTCTGCTGTGCAGTTTGGGCAAGTTATTCCAGCCCTCAAAGTCTCAGGTTTCTCATCTATAAAATGCGAATAATGAAACCCATCTCTTGGAGGTGCTGAGGACTAGATAAGAGAACAGACATAAAATGCTTAGCATGGTACTCTGCGCATTGTAAGTACTTAAAAAAAAGGTATCTGTTATTCTTAATATTCTTTTTATTATTCTTATTAACAGGATTGATATTAATTTGAAAGTCCAGATCTCCCAGTCAGGGTCATTTTCTCCCCTCTTACCCTCATCCGGGATGTTTGGGAACAGCTCCGGTGACTTTCAGGACTGCTTGGTATTAACATCACTGTCTCCTTGCCCAGGTACTTGGCTTCAATTTAGCCAATGAAGTCAGAATTAATAAGGAACAGCAGCGCTCTCTCCTTCTGAGTATTAACGGTTTTGAGAAAATGGTTGAACTATTCTTGCATTTAATAATTAGATGGGACACGTTCATTTATATTTCAAGGAAACTCCAAGTCCTCTCTCCGTAATTAAGATAATAGCGCTGTGAGGGAGCTAGATGAAGACCCGCAGGTACCGTGGCCTCGTTCCCGAGGAGGTGCGCGGCCGGGCAGGCTCCGCGCTTTCTGGGGAAGGTCCGCCCCTCCGCTCTCTGCCACAGCCCATAATTAGCACCTGATTTATTTCTCCTAGCTCTCATTTCCAGCCTAATAGGTTTCACTGGTTATTAGTTTCAGCCACACTTCCAGCCAGCTGGGGTTGGACGTGTCATTTTGTTCTTGGGTTCACTATGATGCCGGAGAGTTGGAGTCTTAAATCTGATTAGAGGGAGTTTACCGGCTAGTCTGTGTGCCGACTCTTGGAGCCAGCCCCCTCACTGGTACTATGTGACTGCTGACCTGTGCTCCTGATCAGGACACCATTAACCAGCTGTGGGGAAGAACAGGGCGCTTGAAATCCCAGTGGCTTGACACAATGGGAATTTATTTTTCCTGCTTTATTGAGGTATAATTGACAACTAAAAATCATGTATATTCAAGGTGTACAACTTGATGATTTGATGCCCATTGTAAAATATTCACCACAAACTAATTAACATATCCATCAACTCACAGTTACTATTTTCTTTCTTTTTTTTTTGATGCTGATAACGATTAAGCTCTACCCTCTTAGCAGATTTCAAGCACACAATACAACATTGTTAACTAGCCACATTGTTGTACATTAGGTCTCTGGAACCTGTTTGTCTGGCCAAACTGAGGCCCTGTACTCCTTGACCAAACCTCCCCACAGTGGAAACCTGTGTCCCGGGCATCTCCGCATGAAAGGCAGGTGTTCCTGGTTGTGGGGAGCTGCACTTCGTGCGGTGGTTCAGGACCCCATCCCTTGCTCCCGTGGGCTCCTTAGGGCCTCAGAATTCTCTGCACAGGTTTGGAGACAGGGAAGAGAGTGCGTGGACAAGACATGACCCCTTCTTGTCCTGGTCGGGAGTGTCACACTCCACTCTGCCCACACTCAGCTGCAAGAACTAGCCCCATGGCCCTAAGAGAGTCTGGACCACGTGGACCTTGGCTGGGCAGCCACCCCATGGAAGGGACACAGTCAGGGCACGGGGTGTGGCATCTGGCGGTCAGCTGCCCTGACCCCTACCCCTGTAATCTTCATGGTACCCCCTGAGAAGCACACAATCTTCCTTTGGATCTTAGACTCGTCCAAGGACTCTCCCCTCTTCTTCCCTTCACCTGTAATGCCCTTGCCCCACCGTTTGCATGGTTGGCTTCTAATCATCATTCGGGTTTCATTCTAGATGTTTCCTCTTTGGAGGACCACCCCTGACTGTCCTGGTTAAAGTTGCACCTCCCTTGCCCCCTCACTCTCTATCATATTGCTCCATTTTATTATTTCATAGCTTTTCAAAAAAATCTCATTTATACTTTTGTTTTGACATATCATTGTCTTTCTCGTCTAATCAGATTCAACTGCCTTGGTTTCTGCTGAAATCTCAGAAAAGTGCTTTGTACACAGTAGGCATGCTATATATGTTTATTGCATAGAGCGATGGATAAAAGTAAAACAGTTTCACTTTAGAAAAGTTAGAAAATTAAAATTAAGGCAATCAAATAAGAAGAAAATAAAATCAACCCATCATCCATGGCTAAGAAGCACACTCTTTTTTGTGTGTGTGTGAGGATGATCAGTCCTGTGCTAACATCTGCCAATCCTCCTCTTTTTTTTTTTGCTGAGGAAGACTGGCCCTGGGCTAACATCCCTGCCTATCTTCCTCTACTTTACATGGGACGCTGCCACAGCATGGCTTGCCAAGCGGTGCGTCTGTGTGCGCCCAGGATCTGAACCGGCGAAGCCTGGGGCCTCCGTAGCGGATCGCGCACACCCAACCGCTTGCGTCACCGGGCCAGCCCCAGAAACACACTTTTAACACTTTTCCGTCTCTCCTTTGGATTAGGCACATGGTAAGAATTTTATTGGTGAATGAGATCATATTGCAATCTTGTTTTGTAATTTCGTTTTGTCACTTAACGTTTTTCGTATTATCAAGTGTTCTGGATCATTTTGATGCCTTCTCAGTATTTCACTGCCCACACGTGTGACAATTTACCTAGCCAATCTCTTACTGTGGAGTATTAGTATTAGTACTATTATTAGTATTAGTAGTCCAGTGTTTCACTGTTATTAACACTGCAATGCACACCCTTGTCCTCGTGACTGTGACTATTTCTTTAGGATCTATGCATAGTTCCGTTGAGTCATTGTACGTGACTATTGTTAAGTCTTTAGTACATCTTTTCAGTTGGCCTCCAGATTGTGAACAATAATTTTTAATTTTTACTTCTTTTGGCAGTTTATGATGGCGCCCATTTTCCCCATCCTTCCCCAAACTGGGATTTTATATTTTAAACATTCTCTGCCAGTTTGATAAGTGAACATGGCTCCCTGTGACCACATCATATTTCGTTATTTTGGGGAACCACAATTGTTTCCCTCTTCCTATAAGCTGGAACATTTGGGACAACGTGTACAAAAATGCTCGCAATCCTCATGTATGACGGCTCTACAATTATCGGGACTGCTGGTCATCTGGACTTTCGGGGGTGATCCAGGCATTCGCTTGGGGCTACAGGGAGCCTGCAGCCAAGAGCAGAGGCAGACCTCGGTGGGATCCTGGTTTCCTGCCCGCCACCTTGCCTCGTCTCCTTCTCTGTAACATGGGGACGGTAGCGCCAGAACAGGACGATGCGTGTGTCACAGTCCGTGCAGCCCCCACCTCTCCCAGATCCAGGGCTCCTGCCCTGCTACAAATTCTCCTGATGACACAGGAACTGAGCGGAGGCCCTCATCTCGGTTATCCCTAACTGGATGGAGCACCTGAAGTCCGAAAGTTATTGTGCGGCTCTGGGATCAGGGAATGCCAGTGGTACCCTCCACACACACAACTGGTGGCAGAAAGGAGGGGTCCATGGGGACCTAGAGGGCCGGGGAAGGCTTCTCAGGGGGAGAGGAGTGAAGGGCAGGCTGGCCGCTTCAGGGAGAATGGCGCTGCTGGCTTTGTACAGTGATTATTAGGACAGACAAACAGACAGACACTAATCCACAGGAGGGGAGTGTGGAGGGGTTGGGAAGTGCAGAGGGGTTTGGGAGGGCTGCAGCGGGCAGAGAAGACCCCAGGCAGGAGGCGGCTGTCCTGCAGACCTGGGGGCTGGGCAGGAGTCTGCCCCCGTTTTGGAGCCATTCCCCTCAGGCATTCCTACTTCATCACCTCCCCTTCTAGGTTTTCAACCATTCCCTCTGGGACTTCCCCTGACAGCCTGTCCCTGCACACACCTTGCCGCTCTGCCCTTCGAGGCCTGGCCTCTGGGGCACCACAAGCCCCAGGGAAGTTGCAGGGCCACAAGAAATACCCCCTCCTTCCCATAAGGAGATGCACATCAGCTGTGCGTCCTGCGGAAGACGATTTTGGGCTCCACCTCCTTACTGAAGAAGAGACCACTTCAGTGCACTGTAGATGAGATACTTTAAACGGGATGTTCTGAACAATCTTTCTTTTTTAATAAGAAAAAGAAACCACACGAAGAGACAGGAGACAGGAGAGGTTCTGCTCTTGCTGCACTTCTCCTTTGTTCTTTGGGTTCTGCATTTAAACGGCTCTGATGACCCGGGTTCCTCGAGCTCAGCACATGGAGCAAGGCCCTGCCTGGACACAGCAGGCCCACCTCAGGCTCCCGCGTCCTCGGACATCCCCCCGCCTCACAGGCAGGCCTCCTGCTTAGGAAGCACTTTCTCACCAGTGGCCCAGCGGGGCTCGAAGCGGCCTGAGGAACGCAGTTAGGGACAAAGAAGGAGGCTCGGGGGACCATGCAGAATCCCACATGTAGCAGAGAGAAGAATGCGGACCAGAAGCCAGGCTTTCTGATTCCAAATGCCATCTGCCTTCCACCAGCTGCAACCTGGAAGGTCCCATTTCATTATCTGACCGCTGGGTTCGTGGGACTTTCAGAGGAGAGAGGATACAGCTCATTAAATGTACCAACAGTCTTCCCAGTCTGCAAGGCCTACGCGATTTCAGAATCGTGCTGCAGACAAAATTTGCACGGGTCCATTCCCTGGAATGGTCTACCGCAGCCTCTGGAGGAGTCGCCCCAGTGCCCCCTAAGCCCCCTGGCCTCTGGGGCCGGCTCGCTCTGGGCTCTCACCCCTGGGATCTGGAGGCACTCCGCTCTGGATCTCCCAGCCGAGGCCTGCCTGAGTCCCTGCCCCACCGGGATGGGTGACCGTGGGCGCACAAGATGCAGTTGCAGAGAGAAGCAGACCCTGTGGCAGGAAGCGCGGCGAGCTGGCGGGGCTGCAGGCCTGTGACAGTGCAGGCCACTGGCGTCTGAAGGCTGGCAGGGGCCGGAGTGGAGAATGTGAGCCCAGAGAGACACAGGACAGGGACTGCGTCCTGACGTCCGGCTCATTGTTGACCCTCAAAAAGACCAAAACTTCTGTTCGTGAAGGTGACGTGGTGACGAGCAGGATGAGAGCTGGAGGAAAGGTGTCTGGAGGGCACCTGTCAGGAGGCTTGGAGCCGGCCGGGACATGGCACGTGGGAAAGGTGTGTTCAGTGAATGAGTGAATTACTGAATGGCTGTGAGGAGGGAGAGAGCCTGTCCAGGTCCTCATGGCCTCCTTCCTGGGATGGCATCTCTTTGGGGCATCTTTGTGTTGCTCTGGCCCTGGTGAGGGCCGAGGCTGGATGGTGGCTGAGAAGCCTTGTGCTGCCCCTGGGAACCCCCCGCCTCTCAGGGCCGCTGCTCCCCATCTCCGCTGGAGTTTCCCCGGCAGCTCCCCCTGCCTCTGGGCCTCACACTCCCGGGAAATCCCGTTGTGCCAGGCCCTTTGAAGTCGGAGCCCCCCCAGGCCTGCAGGGCTCCCCACCTCGGCTTCAAAGGCCGGAGATACAGCCACTCGGGGCGGCGGGCATGCGGGCTGGTGGTGTGGGTGGAGGGGCTGAGGGAGAGGGATCTCCCCGGCTTACCCTGAGCCTGGAAGCCAGGGAAACTCGGGGGAGTCTGGGTCTGAGTGGAGACAGCCGGCCCTCCTTCCCCACAGTCTCCTCACCTGCTGTGTGAGTCTTTCTCCTTGTCACCTCTCCTCCTTCAAGATCTACCTCGCCCTCTACCTACTTCCTGAGGCATGCCCGGGGCTGGGGGCCTGACACATGTGGCCACATTTTGAGGGGAACCTCAGGCCCGTTAGTTGGTTTATCTCAGCGTCAGTTTTCTCTCCCAGGCAGTGTGGACAACACTTGCCCTCCAGGGGTTGAGCCTTGGGGGAGGCCTGGCGTGTGGATCATCTAACACGGCGTCGAGGATCCGTCGTTGTCACCTGCACCTGGACACCTAGTGAGGGTGAAGAGGTGCTGTTCATCACCCAGGGCGAGTGCAAACAGTCTGTCCCCGACACGTTCGCAGCATCACAGCCAACCCACGCACAGTAGGCTCTCAACCCACCTTCCTTCTCATCCCTTCCTCTCCCTACAGCTCCAGAAATGGTTCCCTGCATCGGAGACAAGACTCAGGGAAGCAGGGAACACTGCCCGGGCTGACTCACTGCTGTGTGTCTCCCTGACCTCTCACTCTCCACCAGGAGAGCCAGCATCTTCCTTTTCTGCACCCTCTACAGCCCTGCTTGTAAAGCCGTGGGCTGTGAACCGTTAGTGGGTTTTGAAATCGATTTGGTAGGTCATGACCAGTGCTTCCATAAAAAATGCAATAGCATAAGACATAAAACGCCAGAGGCCATCTCTCAGAGCAGAGAAACATCGTTTGGGGAGAACTTTCTTTACACATATGCACGTGCATCCAGGGCAGACGCTCCCCTGTCCCCAGGGACTGCCACTGTGCACACGGTGTGGCTCAGCAAATGCTCATGAACATTTTCTCGCAAAGGTTTAAAAGATGGACTATCCTTAACATATGCGGATTAGTCAGAAATCTTGTTGGATTTGGAGCCTAGTTTCCTGCAGAGATGGTGGGGATGTGTTTTAATTAATTCATTCATTTATTCATTCATTCTTTCCAGACATTTTGTATGATGCTGGTTGGGAAGCAATGGGTGAGTTTACCTCACTGTTTCAAAGGCAAAAAAGATTTTTTTGTTCTCGCAAATCCTCTGGCCAATACCTCCAGAGCCTCAGCCCCGACTCATGCACAAGTATTTGTTTTAATAATAGGCACATTATGTTTTCTTATTTTCTATGAATAAATCCTAGATGTCCTGCTGTCCCCTCTCCTGGCTTATGTTTGAAGACCTGGCTTCAGGTCTCCATTTCCAAGGATTCCCTCTGGATTACTCAACTCAGGTTATTTTTCTCTTTCCTTTTAATCCTTCAATCAAGAGGAAATAGTAGAAACTCTTTCCTAAATATCTTTTATTTCATGCTAATAGAGTCAGAATAATTTTCGTTTCTTGAGGCTCTGATTCCAGATCCAGTAAAAGTTTAATGTCTAACCAAATAAGGCCTTTTGGTTTGAGTGTTTCACTGTCCACGTCTGCTGTGATCGCAGTCGGGGCTCATGGGGTGACTGAGAGCCAGCCATGCGTTTGCCGGGCTAACGTGGGCATCCAACTTAGGAAAGACGAAAGAAATTTACTTACAGTCTGGCCCTGAACACGTTCCCTGGTGCTCATTTCCCCTTGAATTGGAATGAGCAGTGACTCCACTGGGACATGACATCTCTGTGCTGTCCTAGATGAGACAGCTCGAGGACGGTGACCTGCCCAGAGGTGAGCACCCTTCGCCACCTGTGTCTGTTGCAGCAGGCACGCCCCCAGCTCTGGCCTCCAGGGTTCATAGTCTCGCCCCTGACCCTTTCCAGCCCAGAAGTCCATGGGCTGGAACCTTCTTTGAGGGGCCAGAAAGTCATGGCCTCAGATCTTCCCGTGGGTCCTCCCCTACTCCTGCCCCTCCTGCAGCAGAACCAGAGAGGCCATTTGCACACACACCTCCTGCAGACACTGCGGCTGCTTGTCCAGTACGTGGTCTGCCTATACAGTGGTGGCAGGGGGCCAGAGGCAGCCTTGGAGCTGCCCCACTGCACTGACCTCATGGTACCAGGCCGGACAGCCTCCCAGCTCCCCTTGACCCTTTTCCCAGCCCAGCCCCGGGTCATTTCATCCCCAGGTGCAGCAGGAGAGAAGCACGCTGTGTTTGCTTTGGACGAGAGCGAGGTTGCCCACCACTCCATTCGTGCTGGCAAAGGCCATTCTGCCTGTTAGCTGCAGCTCCTAGTTCTTCTAAAAGTTGCTGTCTTCTGGAAATACTCGAGACATGGATCCATTTCCCGTGTCGCTCGCAGCCTGCTCTTTGAGTACTCTTTCCTCTGTCAGGAGTGCCGCAGCGGCCACCTTGGCTTTGCAGGAACGCACGGCAAGCCTTCTCAGGTCCTTCCTGCGTGTCACACTCTCCCGTTCAATAAATCGGCGGTGGTGCTTGCCCCAGCGCCATCTCAAACCTTCCTAATTAAGACGCGTAGTAACTCATGTCCATTCATCACATCAGTCCAGTCTCTGCCTTCAAGGTTATTTTCTTCATGCCTGTAGACTTGCTTGTCAGGTCCAAGTAAATATTAATAAGTCAGGTGACTCTTGCAGGTGTCTCTAAGCACTCGCACAGAAGACATCCCTTAAAGTGAGGCCACCGGTGATCTTTCCGGGGTGCACTGAGGATGCTACTGATTGGTGGCTTCCAGTGTTGAGGCCTTCAGATCCCTTGGGTCACATGGCATGGTGCCGGGCGTGCGAGGCGCATCCATAAACCTGACTTTACAGGAAACATTGCAGACTTCTATTGCCTATGAATCAACATGATTTCTGGATCTGAGTCTCCATAAGAGCCACCACTCATTTAGAGCTTACCTTATGCCAGGCTGAGGTGCGCCATATAGAGAGTGGACTGATGTTAGCACATTTTGCAGGTGGGCAAACTGAGGCATGGGGTATTGGAGTAAGTCTGCCAAGGTCACGAGGCTTGTAAGTGTCAGGCCTGGGACCCTCACACCAGATGGTGTGCTCTCTCCCACCTGGCTTTATAGAGCCTCGGGGCTGACACTAAATTTAACTTAGAAGGGACCAAGAGGCCAGGTGTAGGGAGACAGGGGTGCCACAGGACACCATGGGTCCCCAGGTTGTGCCAGGCGGGGCACTCCCTGTGCTTCCTCTGCGACCTCCCCTGCCAGGTGGGACTTACTTCCTGCCCCTGTGGGCCTCACGGTAGCCTGGCGGAGGCCATTGAGGGAGCCATGGAGCCTCTCTAGTGCATGATTTCCTCCTTCCCTGAGTTTGGAAGGTGGTTTGGAGCAGGGAAAATGAAGTGACCAAAAAGGAAAATAATTTAGTGTTTCAAATATTGTGCCAGCCCTGATAGGAATCCCCTGAAGTGTTTCATAGCCAGATGAGCCCTGTGTGGGTAGAGTCCTCAACACCAATGCCTACTTCTCCCCGCCGCTAAACCCAGATTTTGTGCTGAGAGGGTCTGGGGGTACTGACTGCACCCCATTTCCAGGGGAGAGTGGAGGATCCGTGGTGGCTCCATCCGGCAGTGTCCCCTTCCCGGGGTCAGAAGGATCACTCAGGAAGAGACAGTGAGAAGCAAGGAGCCAGTTGCTGGGGCTTCTGAAAAGAAACTTCCTCAACTTCTGCAGGAGAGACCAGAAAGAGGAGATGCTCTTTACTCCCCCTGCCTGGAGGAAGGATTGGGGGAGGGGACGCGGTGCCATTGTGCTGCTGCGAGGGGATCCTAGAGCCGTGCTGGGTTTTGGTGTGGACCCTGAAGAAGCCCACTCTCGGACACTGGAGACTTAGCCTCAGAGTTTGAGCAGCCAGATACAGCCTCACCAGAAGCCAGAACTGTCTGGACATTTCAATGATGCAAAACGATCAATCGCCTTTGAGTCAGGCGGCAGTCACTCGCACGCAGCACCAAGAGTTACAACGGGCGGGCGCACCGGTTCCCGCTCTAACCAGACTTGGTGATGGCTGAACCCCAGCTCTGAGGTCTGTGGCTCCACGCAAACCCTTGTTGCTCCTGAAAACTGTTCTCATGGGCTTCTTTTCCAAACGCTGACTCTGAGCTCTTTTTCTATCAAAGTTGACAGCTGGCTTGACCACCGACTCACGAGACAGAGGAAAGGAGCTAAATGCTGGAAAATCGCAGAGTTCTTCCTCACTGTGAAATCATTGTAAAGCATATAAACAAGTTAAGAAGGTTAAAAACCACCCAAAGTTAACCAAACCAAACTACATGCATGTCAGCAAAACCAAGGTGTGGCCTACATTTTCGCTGAGAAATGAAAAAAATCTTAATTAACCCCTCAGGTGATTATTATCTATATTTTTTACTTTGTTCATTTTTTAGTCTTTGATTCTTTGCATTTTCCTGATTTCCACCCAAAATATTTATTTCTACTTTATTTTTATGCAGCTTTCACCTGCAAGCAGTCCCAGTAATTAAAGAGGGAACGTGTTGGGCGTTTCTCCAAAGAGAGGACTGTCCTGGGGCGTCTCCTCTGGCACATCCAGTACGAGGTAACTTTCCCTTCTCCCACGAAAACTGTTTTCTCTCCTTAAAGAAGTGAAATCTCACCAGGCCTCGAGGCTCCTCCCCACCGAGCCCCATGGCACGGCTCCTGTCCTGAGGCCTTGCGCCTTGAGCAGTAGGTGAATTAAAATTCCGTCATCACTCTATGGCTAATTAGTACCATGGCTGCCTCAGAGATGCCCCACAATCCAGATATGTTTCCTGTCCTCCTTCCTTGTGCATTAGCAGTGTTCCTACTGTGCGTGAGGCTGTGGGGCTGCCTCTTCCTCTCGATTCTTTCCAGAGCGGCGCTAAGAGAGCCGAGCACTATGGGTGCTTGGAGACGTGGTGACTTTGGTTCTGAGGAGGACAAAGCAGGCAGGGGTGGGCAAGGAAACAAGTTGATAGCTCAGCAACAATGACTTTTACTTAAAATTCGTGCCCAACGTCAGCCAACTTCATTTAATGCCACCACACAACAAATATCACAGGCCTTTACAATTAAATCCAACTTGAGCACATCTAATCACTTCTGCTCTAATGCTGACTCTCCATTGGTTTTTAAATGAACCCAATGACCCTTTCAGAGACTTATCATTTCAATGCTTTTCTATGTTTCCTGCTCCTAATTGATAAAATAAAGGGATTGCTAAGTATAAAGCATGTACGAGGTCTGTTATGCAATCAGCAACATATTTCTTTCATATGAATTCAAGTCGATCTTGGCAAAAGGTGAAAGGGAGCATCAATAATTCAAGCTAGTTATGTTTTTCTTTCCTTATTAAATCAGTTAAAATGATCTTTGTTCTTCTAAGACAGGCTCTGCAGGGTCTATTAAGGCCATCATGGCACGGGATCCCTCGCCTGGTGCTCTCAGAAAAGGCAGAGACCATGAGAATGCTGTGATTTTATAACGTGTTAGACAAGGAAGGGGCCGTACAGAACTGGTGGAATTTGGTTCAGCTTTTTGAGATCAGAGATGTGAAAACAGGCATCCCTTGAGTGTCAAAGGCCACAGAGTTGGCCTCAGAGCTGGATCCAGGCATGAGAGACCCCTTTGCCGACTTGTCTCTTTCAAGGCAGGTTCTAGTGCTTACTACCAGAGCCACGTTGGGGGCTGGACTAACTTCCCTGCTGGACTCTCCCAATCCCGTGCATCAGGTCCAGCTCAGGTTCCCTCTCTTTGGTCCTCCTTTTTACTAATAGTACAACACGATTGCAGCTGCCACCGAAGGCGGAGCACTGGCTATGTTCTAGGCACTGTGCTTAACCCCTCGTCTCATTTAACCCTTGCCTCAGCCCTGTGAGCCAGCTGTAGTCATGCCTCTTTTACACATGAGGAGACTGAGGCACACAAGGCTCAGTGAACTGTGCAGAGTGGCATCGTTAGTGAGGGCTGGTGCCGTGGTGTGGGCCAGGTCTGATGCACTGCAGGCTGATGCTCAGAGCTTCCTCCTGCTCAGACCACCCGCCTCCTGCCTCCGGGGCTCCCTGGGCCAGTTCATCTCCCACTAGACCCCGAGCTCCCTGGGGATCTGAGTCCTGTCCACCTTTTGACTCTAGCGGAGAGCCCGTGGAACTATCTGTGTATTGGACCACTCGGTGAAACCACATTCCCTCCCTCCTGGCAGCTGGGGGTGCCATGCCCGCTCAGAGTTGTATTTTGAGACTCTTAGACAAACAAAGGGGGTGTTGCCTTGAGAATTTCGGCTGTTCTGGGGCCCGCTGGCTGCCTCATCCTGCCCACACTTCTCACCCAGCTCCCGTGGCCGGCCTTGTCCTGTGTTTACTTTGGATTGGCATCTGAGATTCGAGTTCTCCGATTTGCGTGTGCGGCCAAGTGCCCCAGAGTCAGCTCCAGGGAGAGCGGCACGGGGCGGGATGGGATTTCATGGTGCTGTGTGGGGTGTGTGCGTGTGTGTGTCAGTATGTGTGTGTGTGCACATGTGTGTGTCTCTCTGGGTGTGCACATATGTGTGTGTGTCTGTGTTTGCGTGTGTGTGTGTGTGTGTGTGTGTGTGTTTGGGGTGTCACAGGGGTGGGAAATGGGAGGAGACCCGGCAGGAGCTGCCACTGCTCGGCCCTGCACTGCTCACACTTGCTCTGGGATGAAGCAGGGGACTTTCTACGGATTCTCAACCTGGGAGAAGGGATCTGTTCCCCTCCCCATCCCACACCCCACAGGAAAACATCTCAACAGCTGGAAAGAGAAGGATGCTCCGTCCCTTCTCAGCCAACAGCACCGATGGCTTGTTTGTGGACTGCTGGGGGCAGAGGCGGCTGGGGCGTGATGGGGGGTGTGCCATTCCTCTAGGGTTGGGACGGCCATGGTGTTTAGTACAGGAACAGGGTGATAGTGGAGGCTGTCTCTGGGGCAGACCCCGAGAGCCTACTTGAGGCCTGTAGGGCTAATCGCCACTCATCTCTTCCTGGTCACCTTCCCTAGTGGTGTGACCTTGCCACCTGCCCCACTCCCGTCTCATCCAGAGCCCACACTCAGCCTCCTCCCCACCTGGCACAGGCTCCTTTGCTGGACGGCCCGAGTCCTGGCCCTGGCTCATCAGCACTTTGTCTTCCAGACTGCAGTCTGCTGGGGCTGTTTTCTCTTGGCCTCCCTGCTCCCTGACAGTAGTGGCTGCTGAGTCCCACACTCTGGTGGAACACGACACCCAGGGCTCCCTGGACACCTCTACTCTTTGAGCTTTGCTTCCTCGAGCTGGTTCTTCTCAGCCTGCGCCTTCTCCATGCAGCCTCCCCGTGGTCCCACTCCCGGGGTGCCCTCACACCCCGTCCTGTCCTAGGCTTCTTGCACCCCTGCCTTCTCATCCTCCTGGATGACGGTGTTGTGCTCATCTGCTGGGCTGGCATCTTGAGCTGAGAGGATCTGTTGACTTGGCTCCAGAAGGAAAAGGCATACCAGCTCCAAATCACTGCCTTCCAAACATAGTCTCGGGACAGCGTCTTCCTAGGTTAAGCGGTGACCTCAGCCCTTTTGTAGCGCCTGGGAAGGCTATGTTTTCTGCGGCTTCTGGATGGCTGTTCTGCAGGAGGGGCTTCACAACAGCAGTGCTCTGGGTGGGGTTGGCCACATCTGTGCGTGCTGTCTGCCGCTGGGCAGGCCTGTGGGCTCGAGACAGCTGGGTGGTTTTGAACATTTCCTCTAGGGGGGCTCAGGTCCACAGCAGAGGTGTATTCACACACACAGCACAAGTGAGTTTCGCCGTGTCTACTTCCCGATCCCCTCTTGCAGAATTCAAATCTCAAAGTCCCCACAAAGGTGACCCAGTTTCAGGGCTGACATCCTGTGCTATTTTCCCCACTTAAAGACGGATTATTTCTTTGCCCCTTGGAATTGACGATAATAGGGTTTTACTGTACATATTCATAATTCTCTGGGCAAGTCGTTTGGCCATATGGATTTTGTAGAGCGGCGTTTCTCAGTCTTTAACATGTGTGGTATCACCTGGGAATTTTGTTAAAAGGAAAATTAGGACTCAGCAGGTCTGGGGTGTGGTCCTGGCTTCCACATTCCAGCCAGCTCCAGGGGATGTTGAGGCCGCAGCTCTGTGGACCGCGCTGGGCGGGGCAGGCCAGACCACCTCAGGACATGGAACCACCGCAGTTGTGTGTGTCATTTTAAGCTTTGGGTAATTTTTCTTCTCAATTGCTTAACATGCTCCCCTTCTCCAAAAATGACAAAATGAATCCATTTGCACTGTAAATGGGTACACGCGATGCTGATTTATTCCTTCGTTCCTCCTGTTGTTCAGTCCGCCTTATTCATTCCTCCACGCGTGCAGCGAGCCTTTACTCAGTGCCCACACCCAGGACTCGTCCTTGGGTTCTTCAGCCTGGGGAAGGAGGACGTTACACACAGGCGGTTTGTGTTCTGAGAGGCGTGAGCACAGGGCCTGCTAGAGAGAAGACTGGCCGTGGTGGGAATCCACCCCACTCCAGGCCCACTGAGTCCTCCCCTCCCGGAGGTGTTCCCTCTGGTCCCCACCCTCACTCTCCCTCTTCTCCTGACCTCCCACAGCAGCCACAGGCTGTGCCACCACCCGGGGAGGATCTCATCACTATTCCCTGTCACCTCCCGAGTGTGAGACAGAGCTCCTCAAACAGGCGGCTGCCCGTCAGGTGACTTTCAGATACAGGTGATGGAAGCCCCACCCAACTGTCTTAAGCGTGGGAGGCAATCTACGGCGGCATTGAGAAGGTCACTGGCAGATGGCTACAGGCGCGTCAGGGTCCAGGTGTTCAAATAATCTTTGCGGAGCTCCATGCGTTGGTTCGGCCTTCTTCCATCTGGGCTTTGTTCTCAAACAGATGTTCTTTCTTATGGTGGGAACAGTGGCCAAACTCATACAGTCCGGACCGAGAGTGGTCCTGATGGGGAAAGAGAGAGCGCCTCTCACCGGGTTGTACATCCTAATCCGTGAAATGACTGACCATTCCTAGGTCACCCCTTGGCCAACCCATTGCTGTGTCCAGGGGATTGAGCGACACAGATTGGCTGTCCTGAGTCGTGTGCCCACCTCTCGGTCCTCCATGTGATGGGAAGTTGAGGAGATTCCAGACAGCCCAGCTCCACTTGGCCCCTAAACCCTGCTTGTCCATCCTCCGTGCCTCTCAGAGGGCCCAGGCCAGCTCCCCAGCAGGTGACTGAGAAATAATGGCTTTCTGATTTGATCATTGTTTCTTGATTCCATAATTTTAATAATTACACCACTCTTACCTTTTAAACCAGCAGTTGTCAATCTTGACTGTACATTAGAATCACCTGAGTAACTTTTCAAACGTCTCAATGCCCACGACCCACATGGATATCTGCTGGAGACCCAGGCAGAGGTTGTTTTTGTAAAGGTCTCCACCTTGGACAGGGCAGTGAGGATTAGAACCTACAACGGAGACAAGGCTTGACTTGCTGGGTGATAAAGAATTTTAAACTTTTAGGCCTACAAGGAATCCCAGAACCTTCTAGTTTCACCCTTTAATTTTACAGATAAGGGAACTGGCCCAAAGCCACAGAGTTAGTGATGAGTCTAGAACGCAAGGTGCCCAATTCCCAGCTCTGTGTTCTTTTTATAACACCTGATTTCATTCTTGTCGAGAGGGAAGCCAAACCTAATGAAGCAACACAGCCAACGGCACAGAAAGCTCCCTGGCAAATATGAAAAGGAAGAGGAGATACTTTGAAAATATTAAAGGTTATTACCAGATGTCAAATGAATGTCAGGGAAATAGCTTCAAGTTTTTCAACACACTGGGGCTAATTTCATTTATTTAAATGTCTTTGTCAGCTTGAGGAATTCCTGAGACCGTGCTCCTTGTCATTTTATCCCCCATTAATCACCTGCAAGCTAACTTAAACTGGAAATAACTGTAAAATTTGTTATACTTCAACTGATCAGGATTCAAGACACTTGACTCTTAACAGTTTTTGTAGGATCAAAGATATGGCTGCCCTCCAAAAAGCTGGATGTTTACATCAAAGTTGAGGTTGACTCCCTTTCAACCTTGCTCCTCTCTTTAGCGCTTAGATTTAAATTCTTGTTGAAAACTTTTAAATAGAGCTGTGTGTGTGCGTGTGTGTGTGTGTGAAGCTATTAGCTCAACCCCAGCTTCTCAGTGTCGTGAAATGGACAGTGGAAGTGATTTCTGGACTAATCTGGTTCCGGCCTGTCAAGTTTAGCTGAGAGAACGCGGTAAGCAGTCCTACAAATACCCTTTTGAGAAACGCCCAGGTACCTTTCAATCTGCCTGATCCTGGCAATCACAGTTGCATTGTCGTGGAAAACGCTTTTGACAGAACAAATGCTGATCACCTGGCCTCCAGTTGGAAAAAGGCTGAGACCCGATCTGCTTTTTCATCAGGAAAAAACAACATTCAATTCCTTTCTTTCTTTCACGTGCGGTGCTTTTCGCCAGGACCCACTGGTGTCAGCTGTTCGCTGCCGCCTTCGTTTCTCTTTTCTCCCTCTCCTCCCCCTCCCCCTGCTGTACACCTTTCGGAGGGCAAGTGTCTGGCGGGCGATGACGAGGGAATTGCTTTCACTTGTTTCAGGAGCTGGCAGCGCAGCAGGTTTGTTATGCTGGGAGCTTAAAATAACAAAAGTTCAGGCGGGCTGGATGCTATCTACAGTGAAGGGACAAGAATTTCTAATTGAGATCATTTCCTCATGTCTACCAAGAGCACTAGATACTTGCCTTCTTTTAAAAAAAAGCATCCAAAGTTGACTTGCTCTTAGAATACCCGTCGTAAATACTTTCATGTCTGACTCACTTAAGCTAGCGTTGTAACTTAACATTACCATGTGCCTTTATATGATTGAAGTTTAAAGGAATTCCTTTCAAAGCCCAATGTTTGGCTCACGATGAAAGGGAATCAAACAGCTTATTCTAAGTTACACTCAATAATTACGTAAGTAACCCTTTAAATACTAGATATGCAAATAATGCACTATTCTTTCTATAATTACTTTGTGTACACGGTTTGATAAAATCCCAAGATTGTAATACATGTTTATGGAGAAGATGAGCAAATGCGATTTCTTTCTGAATGGAGGCCGTGAGATGGGAATTGGAAGATCTGCAGTCGCTGTGCAGGACCGCGTGGAAGCGCCCGGTCTGAAAAGGCCCGGGACAGCGGCTGGGAGCTCTAGCGGAGGCTGACACCGTCTGCAGTGTGTCCTCTGTCCAGCTCCATCCACACTCCCTGAGAGTCCCCGAATCCCGTATTCTGCACGTGTGCAGGCTGGAGAGAACAAATCCCCTTGAGGGCTTTCGGCACTTCCGTCCGGTTGGGCTGGAAATGCCTCTGTGGGTGTTTCAGAGACTTCGGCTCTCACCTCCATCTAATCCAGGGGGAGCAGGGGGAACTGTCAATGCACCCCACTTCATTATACCCCCCCCAGGAGGAGGAAATGGGGTGATTTGGATTCAGATCATTGGCCTTCAGTCCTCCTCCCACAACATGCTTTTAAAAACAAGTAATTTCAGGTGTAATTCCTGCTCATTGTAAAAATGCTGGGTTGAGAGGTATGAGCCTTTGTTGTTCCTCCACTTTTCCTAATCCTGTATCCCAGAGCGAGCTTCTGTTCACCACTCTGTAGGGATCCTTCTAGACATTCCGTCTGATTGTAAAGCATTGTGAGCAAACGAACCCCCTGACACACATCTGAGCTGCTAGGGTCTCGCGTGGACACTCACGCCTTCATTCCCGGGGACTCACCTCACTTTCTGCTGCTCTGGGTTCTTCTCTCCCCCTGGACCGTTGGAGTGGGACATTCCATCCTCATCCTCACCTAGGTCGAGATCATCTATCTCCGTCCCACTGGCCTAGGAGATTGGCTCATGGATACCAATGAAGGTTCATTCACTCATTTACTCACCAAAAGTATTGATGCCTACTACCTGCCAGACAGTGTCCCGGGAACGCAGGGTCCACTGGGCAAAGATTCTGGCTCTTCAGGAGCTGACATTCTGTGGGGGGAGGGGATGGAACAGGTAATAAAGCAATGCACATTAAAAGTGATCAAATTATTTGGCATATTGGATTGTGGTAAGTGCTATACAAAGAAAAGTAGAGAGTGACAAAGGGGCTGTTGCAGTACTAAATAGGGTGGGTAGGAGAGGCCTCATTGAGAAGGGGACATTTGAGCCCAGGTTTGCAGGAAGTGAAGGAGCTGGCCAAGTAGATGTCTGGGGAAAGAATGCTCTGGGTGAAGAGAATGGCAAAAGCCCAAAGGCTGGGCATGTTAAAGGAACAGAAGGATGCTAGCGTGGTCACAGTGAGAGAGAACAGGAGGGGATGATGTCCAAGGGTGAGGGGAGAGGCAGACCACTTAGGTCCTTGGCTTTTCCACAAAATGAAATGGGAAGAGTGTTCTGAGCAGAGGAGTACATGATGTGGCTTCGGTTTTGAGAAGGATCCACTGTTGACTGTTGGTTTGAGAATCAACTACAGAGAGCAAGAAGTAGAGATGGGGATGGTTGTTAGGAGATCAACCCAGGCAAAAGAAGATGGCTAAGACCAGGCAGAACAGCAGAGACAGTGAGTTTATGAGGGTAGAGCCAGCAAGACTCCCTGGTGGAATGGGTCTCAGCAATGATGGAGTTGCCATCAACTGAGACTGGGAAAGGAGTAGACAGAGAAGGTGATGGAGGTAAGATTACAAGGAGAGTTTTGGACTTGTTGAGTGTGAAATGTCTATTAGGTTGAGTAGGCAATTGGGCATACGGGTATGGAGCTTGGAAAAGAGATGACAGTGGCTCTAAAATCTGAGGAATGATGTTAAAGACCAGATGAGGTCACCAGTCTCAATGAATGAGTGAAGGTAGATGGATGAGAAGAGGACTGGGCCCTGGGCCACTCCATAATTAGGACCAGAGGGCTCTCTCCAGCAGGGAGGGGAGAAAAGCAGAGATTGGGCAGGAGTGACTAGTGAGAGTGGTTGAGAGTGTGGGATCCTGGAAACCTAGTGAGTCAAGTGTCCAGAAGGAGGGAGTGATCAAGCCTGTCAAACCTGGCTGATGGGCTGAGATGACTGGTTTGGAGAGAGGGAATTGTGTATGGAGCTCAATGATGTTCTTTTTTGTGTGTGTGTGTGGGGAAGATCGGCCCTGAGCTAACATCTGCCAATACTCCTCTTTTTTCGCTGAGGAAGACTGGCCCTGGGCTAACATCCATGCCCATCTTCCTCCACTTTATATGGGACGCCACCACAGCATGGCTTGCCAAGCAGTGAGTCCATGCCCTCCTGGGATCCGAACCAGCGAACCCCGGGCTGCCTCAGTGGAGCACGTGCACTTAACCGCTTGTGCCACTGGGCCGGCCCCTCAATGACGTTCTTAACAAGAGAAGTCTTTGGGGAGTGATGGTGTCAAAAGCCTGATCAACTTTAGACGGTAAGGTGAATACATCTAAGTTACTAGTTGTTTGACTTTCGGACAGGTTAGTAAATATGGTGGTGGCCACTGACTGAATCTTTGTGTCCCCCCAAAATTCATAGGTTGAAACCTAATCCCCAATGTGATGGTGTTAGGAGGTAGGGCCTTTGGGAGATGATTATATCATGAAGGTGGAGCCCTGGAGAATGAAATTAGTGCCCTTATAAAAGAGTTCCCAGAGAGCTCTCCCACCCTTTCCACCCTGTGAGGACGAAATGCGAGGATTGCCATCTGTGACCCAGGAAGAGAGCTCTCACCAGACACAGAATCCGCCAGTGCTTGATCTTGAACTTCCCAGCCTCCCTACCTGTGAGAAACCAGTGTTCATTTATAAGCCACCCTGTCTGTGGTACTTTGTTACAGCAGCCCGACCAGACTAAGACAGTGGTGTCTCAGTTCCCTTATCTGTGAAGTGGGGATAAAACTAGCACGAGTTATTGTGAGGACTGAACGTGTGAAGATACAGAGAGGAGCAATGGCTGGCACATCACGAGCTCGGCAGAAACGCTCACTGTGGTTATCACACTATGTCCCACCGCGCCCCAACTTTTATTAGTCATGTTATTACTCTTAGCTGTTTAGCGTGTTGTTTTTATAACATTTTTATACTTAAACATTTATTCCCTGATTTATCAACTTTGAACAATCGCTACTAACTCGCTGCTGTGAGAAACGGGGACAAGAGGGCAGTTGCCTTCTCTCCACTCCGCTCGACTTGACCCTCAGACTCTGACTGTCACATGGTAAGTTTTACTTCATCAAGGCTCAGGACGTTCACATGACTTTTTGTAACTGCACAGATTTGACTACAAGCTGTCTCTAACAATTGAACGCCAATGGATAGCATTCCCAGGATTAAGGTTATGTAAATGTTATTTATTTATGACACTTTTATCGGCATCAACATCTAATGAATCTTTAACAGTTTCCCTCGAGTAGTCTTTGGTCCATTTAAGTAATGCCCCAGTGTTCTATGTCTCGGATCTCCCTGGTTCCACTTAGTCTCTTTTCTCATTTTGTAAAGTAACTCTCCCCTCCCCAATTTTTCCGTAATAATAAATTTCCTGAATTTTGAAAATGTTTGCATTTTTCCTTACATTTGATTAATGGTTTGGTTACATAAAGAATTTCAGGTTCAAAAATCTTCCAGACTCTGAAGCCATTGGTTCTGGCATTCACTCCAGCATTGCTGATTACAAGTGTGACGATAGTCTATTCTCGATGCTCAATCTTGCTAGAAGCTTTTTGGATGATTTTTATTGCTAGGGTTTCTCTATTTCAAAGGAGGAATACAGACATTGGACTCTGAAGAACTCATCCCATCCGGCCCTTTGTGGCCCCTTTAGACTGAAACTGTGGCTCTTCTGCAGGTCCCAGTGCTCCTGATGGCCCTGCTTTCCTGCTCCACTCTGGTCCTGGTCACCTCTATTGGAACGCCCACTAGACGGACCTTAGGCTTCTTGGTCTGTTCTCCACGTCTCTTAAGTTTTCTTTCATATCTCCATCTTGCTCTTTTTATTTTTTTCCACAACGTTCTGGGAGATGTTTCCACTTCATCTTCTGTTGCATCAATTCGTTCTTCTGCCATCATCAATTATTCAGCCTATCCAGAGTGTTTTAGTTCATAGGAATTTTAAGATCAAAGAACGCTTTCTAATTTCTGTTTCTTTTTTGTTGGAGCCTGTTGTTTTAGGGACATCATATTTTCTCTAATATCCCTTGGAATGCTTTAGAGTTTTCTAAAGTTCCTTCTTACTCTCTGAATTCTTTCTATTTTCTCATGATGAGTGTCTGTTCATCTCGCTCCTCTCTCATGCTTCGTTTTGCCAGAATGCCCGGCAGTCTTGGTTTTGGGATTCATGTTTTCGAGCAAAGGGATTATTTCTTCACTATAGGGAGCTGCCGTGGGCCTCTTTCACAGTGTGTGGGTCCATTGCCCAGCAGGCCTCCCCACTGCATGGCAGGGCTGCCTTTGTCTTCTGTGGAAACAGAGGGAGTGTCTCACTCCCAGGCAGAGCCATCTGCACCCTTTACTTCACACAGGGATCATGGGCTGTGCAAGCTGCTCTGATTTGCCCTCTCAGTACCATCCTCCCCAGGCAGATCGCATCCTTTCCTTTGGAAGCTGGTCCTTGACTCTAACCTGAGAAAAATGAAGCTGCTTCCAACTAGGTTACAACGAGGGCAGCCAAGCTGCTCTAAATGCAGTTACCAAATAACTGACCTCGATTACCCCAAGGCCCAGTCCTAGTCTCACATTTGTTGACTCTTTTCGTATTTGGAGCTTCTGGAGAACTCCTTTTGGGTGACGTGCATTATTCTTTAGTGTCCATGCTCTGCGGTTTCCTCTGCTCTATTCTTGTCAGGCTGGTTGCTTATGCTTCTTATTTTCCAAAAATTTATCAGCAATTTCTGGTCTATAATGGTGCCCCTTGAAGTTCCATGTCAACGTGAACTTGGGGAAGAAGGCATGGACATGCGTGTGCTCAGCTGGCCACCTTGAACCAACGGTCCTCTCTCCCCTTTAGAATGGGAAAGCCTGGAGTATCCCTTGGAAATACTCCCTATGAGCAGGGAGGAGTACTGCTCATCTACATTAGATGGCAGGTCCTAGCTCCCCAACTCAAAATTGTAAGCTCGAGCAAGTCACCGAGATGTTCTGAACCTTGGTTTACTTACAGGATCATGATCCCTGACCTACATGGATGGAAAGGGCTGAATCAGATTTTTCCTGAGTGCCTTCCAACTGCCAGTCAAGTGGCTTGTGTCCTGTGGTTGTCTAGCAGCAGGGGAATGACACCTAAGCCATGATGCTTACCTACTTAGAACTGAAAAGTATTTTAGGAGTTTGGTTGCCCTGGTCCTCGTGTCACAAAAGTGTGGCCATCCCTCGACATTGTCATTTACTTTCTGAATATCTCAGAACTAGGCTTCAGCCTGGAGCTGTCTCTCTTGTCAACACGAGTGAAGGCAAGAACACTCCTGGATTGTTTACCGCATGCCGCTCGCTTTCTGTTAATGACACGTTTCATGAGTAATGAACCAGAACTCGGCCAGAGCGGAATAGGGCTGGAAATGGAGCTGTCTTTGGGCTTTTGTTAGCGGTTTGCCTTTCAGGTCCTGGAGACTCCACCCACACCTTGATGCAGACAAAACAACCTCGGATTGACAGATCGACTCCAGGAGATTAGTTGCCTCTGACAAATCTCCTTAAATGCATGGCATTTGGTTTGTGATATCAATAAATGAGCTGGACTCCTTGAGTGTGTCTGTTGGTGTTTACAGGATCTGTGAAGGTGATTGTGTCATTGCAACGAGGACATGGGACAGCAACCATGTGGCAGGAACTTTTGTGGAAATAAACTCCTGTAGGATGACCTGGGGACTTGAATAAATGAGTACTGGTCATTGTACATCTACATACTAAATAGACTCCAATTGATTGCTTCTCTAGATCGACATTACCTATCAGTTCGATAGAATTTTCTGTAATGTGGAAACGTTCTATATCTGTCCAATATGGTAGTCACTGGCCACATAACTATCAAACACTTGAAACGTGGCTAGTGTGACTGAGAAACTAAAATTTTTTATTTTATTCATATTTAAATTAATTTAAATATGAATTTAAATAGTCACGTATTGATGAGTGGCTCTCGTGTTGGGCAGTGCAGATCTGGAAGACTTAATCACTCAGCCTGGTCGCAGGTCTAGGTGGCTAGGCAGTGGGATTTGAAATAGTGGGGAAGCTTCTTCATCTAAAATAGCTCTCTGCTTCCCTGTCCATAATTTCGTTATGATAGAGCCACTAATCTCTCTCACATCATCCTGAGAGATGCAAATCGGGAAGGACAATCCACGAAAAAGTGTCAGTTGTTAATGTATGGGCGGAGCTTGTACATCAGATGTATTTCCTTTAAGGCAGCTCCCAGGAGGGGGCTCTTCCAGGAAGGCCCAGAGGTGGGGGTTTAGATGCCAGCTACTCACGGGGAAGGAAGAACAGCCTAGAGGGAGCCCAGTGCAGAGAGGCTCTCGGTCCCCTTGTAGACATGACACGGATGGAAAGAGGAGCCGGATGCAGAAAGCAGGCGGGGAGCAGGAGAGTGAGATACGACCACGTTAGCTGTTGACCTGCTTTACCCAGTGCCCTGGTTCCGGGTTACAGAGAACACGGCCCACTCTTATAAGCCAACTCAAACTGACTCTCCTTCTTAAACGAAACAGCTTAGCCTTCACAGTCTAACTTGTTGATTTCTGATGGTCAGGTGGGCTGATGAACTTCTCGGGGTCCCTGGGCAACCATGGTGGGCACACAGAGCATCAGCAGCTACACCCACACCCACCTCATCGCCGTGTTGAACTCAAGCACTCGTTTCAGCATAGGCTGGAAGGAAGTGCGTCTTCACTCTGAATTGCCTGCCTATGGGGGATTATTCCTAGCTCCTCAGTAGTAGCGACTGCCATCCATCAGCTGCTCACCCCCACCAGGCCTGTCCCAAGCACTCTGCCAGTATCGTGTCTAATCCTCACCATACATCATCTTTTAGAAGCTTAGAAAATAAAGCAGATGTAGTTACTCCATTTGTGACCATAATGCAATTTATCTGAATGTGATCAAAGTGTTCCAGAACAGTTTTCTCACCCACATGCGTATATCAAGGCAATTTTCCTACTGAAAAACCAAACAATTGATCTTTATAACATGGAAATCAGGTAAAGAAAATAACACTTGTCTCAAAAAAATCTCCTCTGTCCTTCCTGAGATGTTCTGGTAGTTGAGGCCAGAGAAAGCATTGAACTTGGGCCAGAGGCCATTCTAGCTCCGTCAGTCCTGGTTGTGGGACTTTGAGTGATGTCCCAGGCTGCTCTGAGGTCAGTTTCTGCCTCTGAAAAACAAGGGGCAATGCTACCTGCCTTTGCTCTCTTGATGACCACGTGGAGGGAAGCTTTGTGTAAAACTCCGAGTGGCAGGAGATAGTCAAACGTGTTTACTTAAGTGGAATGAAAGACGCAGACCTTTTGGCAGCCTCCTTCGTAACCACTGTCGGTTACAAGAGAATGGGTAGTTTCTTCTCAGCATCACTTCGTCATCTTCGTTGTCAATGGCTTTTTCCCGTTCCCTACTGCACGATTCTCCTCCCAACACTCTCACCCCCAAAACCCCGTTTCTGACCTGGGGATGCTCTGGACGTTCTTGGTTTCCTTTTCTTAAGGGAACTTTCCATTTCTGAGTCTCCTTCCCTCAGTGTCTGGTCTCATTGCGTCAGTGTGGTGGCAGTGATGAAGCACAGTGGTGCCTCATCCACATCACTTGGACTTTCCGCCACTGACAACCAGTGAGGAGATTTCACATGTGAAAGACCACACGATCTTTTACATGTCTGAAAACGGGGAGACCTAAACTGGACCAGACCCAGATGCTTCCTATAGTAGCTTCTTCCTGTGGAAGCTTCTAGCCCCAGAGGCCCCTCTGAAAGCTACTTCTCCTGCCGATCCCATGGGCCCTCGCAGATCTTGGTGCCTCCCTGGCTTGGAATGTGCTTCTTTCTCTTCTCCACTGGGTCAAGACCTTCCTCTGAGAGCTGGGCTCAGTGTCTTCTCATTCAGTCACGTATTTACGCCTCTTACGACAGCTCACACATTCGCTTCTTCATTCATAAAATTCAGACCCTTAAAGTGTTTATGCATCAGTAGGAAGCACCCTGCTTTGTCCTTCTCGCACCCAGCCTTCTCCTCTCCTCTACAAAACATCCGTAGTCTGCGTCATGGCTACATACCCTTTCTCACAATTTCTCTCATTGTCTGATGTGTTAGTCTTGTCTTTCCAGCAAGAACAGAAACTCTTTCAGGAAAAAAGAAAACCCAGAATAACATAAAAGGCTAACATTTATTGTGTGGTTAGTATGTGATAGGCATCATTCCAAGTACTTTATGGCTTTAATCTGATTTAATCCTCACAACAACCATATAACGTAGATTCTGCTATAATTCCTATTCTACAGATGAGAAAGCTGAGGCTCAGAGGGGCCAGGTAACTTCTCAAGGTAGCACAAGCAGTGGGATTTGAACCCTGTGGGATTCACCTCTTTCAGTTGCTCCCGTGTGCTGGCACTGTCAAGCTCCGTCCTAGTCTTCTCCATAGTTTGAAACTCACAGTCACCAGAAATTAGAAGGAGAGACAATTGGAGAATATGACGGAGCCCCACAGGGCTAGAATAGGTGATTAAAGGGGAGGAATCTGGCAGACTGACAGACTGACAAATCCTCTTGCTCACTTAATGACCTGGGCTAACTTGGGAAGTTACTGGAACACAATGAATAAATATGCCTTATAAAATTTCTCTAAAAAAAGAAGGGACTACCTAGAGTGTATCACAGCATGTCACCATCCGGTCTGGCCCTGTAGGATGTCATGACATAGGCTCTGTGGAAATTAACATTATTCTACCCTGTAGAGATCCAGAGAGGAAGACCCCAGGTGTTTCCTCTTGAGTCGGGAGTTTTACCGGGAAATCTGATAGCTCTTATTGTCAGCTCTCTGTACAACTGATTGATTGACACCAGCCAGGAGGGCATCCAGGTGAGGTGGTTGTGGCTGCACCAGAGGAACTTATGTCAAGGTTCATGCAGATGATCCTAGCTATAAAGGGGCTGTGAAGTGTCCTCCCACGCCCTCCGTTTAACCCTACAATCTATAGGGCCTAGGAGAGAACACAGTGGCCAGGAAGCAGGAAGCAGGAGACCTTCCTTCAGCCCCAATCTTGATGCTAACCTGCTCTGTGACCTCAGGCAAGACACTTCATTTCTCTAAGTCCTCTGTTGAAAGTAGGACAACACTAGATCTGCAAAACTCAAAACCATTCACTGTATAATTATGGACACTTAAACCACATGTAAACATGCATTTAGGTTCCTAATTAAAAAAAAAAAGATAGTCTATGTATTGCTATAGTAACTCTCTTTAAGGTTGAACACGTTGGCAGAGAGAACAGGAGACATGACTGTGGGTCACATTTCTTCCTTCATGGTTTTTTCGTGGTTGTTAATTCAAGGCTCCTTGGAGCGATATCATTTGAAACTTTAGTGGGTGTGACACGGAATCTTGAACAGAGAGGAGCGGACCTGTCCCAAACGTCCTCACCTACCTCTCCTCCTTCCAGACACCAAACGGAGCTCTCCTCCTTCGGACATTTTTGAGGGAGACCAGGGGAGTCAAAACCAAGTGGCATTCCAACAACGAACACTTTCCTTATGTTTGCGTTGAGGTTTTAAACCAATTAGATTATGTTTGATTTTCATTGTTTAGGATGGTTTTAGTCTATGAATGTGAATATTCTTTTATTCATGCAGTCAATTCTATTGAGCACGTACCATCGATAAAGGAGGAAAACAGTGTGTCTGGTCTGTAGAGGCATCTGCAGAAAGGAGGTAAGACATATGACATGATTCAATGCTACATCAGTGATTTTCGGAGCAGGCTTGTCTAGAAAGGGAGTGAATAGACATCAAGAAGACCTAACTACATGTACCTGTGGATCAAAACCGAGAATTTGCAGCACATTTTTAAAGAATGTCTGAGATATATGTGTCTGACTGTGTGTTTCTGAAATTTAAGCTTGAAAATCCAGGGAATAATTGAAAGCTTGAATCTATGTATTTTCTAAAATCACGAAATTGAAGCCAAAATGAAGTATCTGTGACCTCTAGAAAGTGTTCTTAGTTTGAGTTCACGGTTTTCGGTTAGACACGACTCTGAAAGACATCAGGGAGCTGGTCTGAGAGTGTGGGTGAGGGCGCCGCTCCGCCCTGGAGGGGAAGCTGGGGCCCATTTCCAGGTCTCGTTGACCCAGGCACGGGGGATCTTGGATAGCTCAACTCTTCTGCTGTGGTTTAAATTCTTTTTCTTCACCATCCTTCTGTAAAGATGGGAACAGCCAGGTCCTATTTTCCTACACCTGCCCTTTATCTGCTCTATGATTGTAAATTTACCTCTTTAACTGGCTCTTCTGCCCACAGAAAGTTCCAAACTTCTCGAGTGAGCCTTTGGGGGCGCTTCAGTCCTGTTCTAGGAGCTGTTTCCTAGACCCTTGTAGTTCCTCCACACCTGTCTCTTGCATGAAGAGGCCGGAGCGGACCAGCGCTGACAACAGTGTTAAGGTTGCTTTTGTCCTCACGCATTCCAGGCTCCGCATAAATATCCAATTACTTTGTTTTGGTTTTTTTTGAATAATGGAGCTTGGCAGTGCTCTTTCTCAGCAGCTGTGACTCTCTGTGATCGTCCAGGTCACTTTTTTGGTCACTTTTTGTACCTTACGAGTCTCAAGTCGGGGTTGTTCCTGTGGGCTGTTCAGACCCCTCCTGTTTGGAGGGCAGGCAGTAGGACCAGCAGTTAGGACCTGAGGCCAGCAGAGCTGCAGACTCACCAGGATACGAGAACCCATCTTGGAAGAGCTGGTGGAGACGGGGTCGGCCCCTCCTCTCACATCCCAATCCCCCCGAAGGCCCTTGGACAGGCAACCCCTGCAGGAAGTTCTCCTGAGGCTGAAAAGTTCACCACATTGTGAAGCAGCACTTTCCACTGCTGGACAGCTCTGGTGGTCTGGGAATCCGCTTCCCTGTAACTTCTCTCCACCCGTTCTAGCTTGCCTCACAGCTCCTCACTGACAAACGGAGACCTCCATGAGAGCAACCAGCGCAGACAAACGTTCCTTGTAATGTCCCTCGTCGACTCAGATGCTAGGGGGCTCCACTTCCCCCAGATGAACAGGGACTGGCAACTCGACACTTGATTTCTGACAGTTAATGCCAGGATATGAAATAAATTCTGTTTTTTGTGGGGTTTTTTTTGTGACGAAGATCACCCCTGAGCAAACACCCAATGCCAATCCTCCGCTTTTTGCTGAGGAAGACTGGCCCTGGGCTAACATCTGTGCCCATCTTCCTCTACTTTATATGGGACGCCGCCACAGCATGGCTTGACAAGCGGTGCATCGGTGCATCAGTGCATCGGTGCGCACCCGGGATCCTAACCGGCAAACCCTGGGCTGCCACAGAGGAGCGCGCGCACTTAACTGCTGCGCCACTGGGCCGGCCCATAAATTCTGTTTTTATTTGAGACGGGTGTTAAATGAAAGAAAGCATGAAAGTCTCCATTAGGGTCTGAAGTGTCCCTGTCCCACCTCAACTTTTGAACGCCTCTTTCATTTAAGCTCCATCTATCTATCTATTATCTATTGATCTAATCTATCATCTATCTATCTTATCTATTATCTATCATCTGTCATCTATTTATCTACTATCTATCTATCTATCACCTGCCTATCTATGTAGATACATCTAGATATATTTCTCTTTCTCTCTCTCTCTATATGTACAGGTATATGTATAAGTATATATTTTAGGGGGTGGGGAGGAATGCGGCTAACGATGGGGATCACCCCAGGCAAAAACACAAAGCAGAGGACATTGGAGATGCACCCCTTTCTCCAGCCCCCCTCTCAGTGGCAGCCCTTCTCACCTAGTGAATTCAATCCCCCTTCTCTCCCAGTGTCAGAGTTGCTGTAGAAAAATTAGTGTTTATAAGGCAAAAGTGAATGATGGCAAAGTCCCCTGGAACCGTGGCCTATTAGAGCTGGAGGAGCATTTGTCGAAGCCCGCATTTTCTTAGACCAGGACACTGTGGTCCTGCTCGCAGAGTCGCCCATCCCAAGCCGCGCTGGCGCACCTAGAAGTCGAGCCCACAGCCCCTGCTCCCCACACCTGGGCCTGCTCCTCTCTAGCAGCCTGCCTGTCCACCTCCAGAAAAATTCACGTTTTCATTTGCGTCCATTAGAATAAGGGACAGAGTTTCCAGGAGGGGCTCAGTCTCTCAGGGAGAGGGACCCTGTGGCCTGGGAACCTGGCCAGAAATAGCGATTTAGAGACAGTCCTCATGGGGGTGAGGCTGTGCTCAGCAAATGCTTTTTATTTTGGCCTTGGGGACCGAGAGTGCATTGGGGTATAATTTTCCAGGCTTGTGGTTGACTGTGTTGACCTCCTCAAACAGATTAAAAAATAATGTTTCTATTCGGTTGAATGAGGCAGTTCTTGAAGCTATCACCGGGCCTGAGTCCTGAATTGGAACGTTCTGCTTTTGAAGTGACTCGTGTGAGTGGTGCCAGGGAATAAGTGGCATTCTCCGTGTTATGGAGAATTCCTCCTCTTCTCAAGTGTAGCTTTGCAGGAGCCAAACATCGGAAACTTGCAAACATCTGTCCGGGCAAAAGCAGCACTTGGGGAGCCTAGAGAAGCAGGCTGTCTCCAGGCAGAGAGGAAGAATCGACTTCAGTTTGATCCAGTCACTGAGGTGTGTGTGCAGTTTCTGACATTTATTTGAAATGAGAGAGACATTTTACACATTTTAATTTTCCTTAATATTCCAGACTGTAATTATCCGTGACTGACACAAGGGTCTATTTCACCCCGAGCGAGAACAGAGCGCGCACTTCCATTGCGGCGCGGCCCCAACTGACGTCTTGCTCCCTGGAAGGAGAATAGGTTTTGCGTAACGCCAGAGATGCTCGTGTCTGTCTGAAACAGAGGTTGGAGATGAATAATGTTTGGAGAGGATTAATCTCTTGTCACAGGAAGCTCCGAATGCCAGGCGTGACCGTGCAGAGGGCAGAGCATGCTCCTGACAATGCCCCGAGCCCACGGCTCCGGTTTTGTGGTTGTGTCTGTGCGCACTGATTTCCTTACACACCTTCCTAGCATCGGATGCCTACAAAGGCAAGCTGAGCCTGGCAGCCGTGCCCGTTATCACAACAATGTGGGGCACTCACACCTGGATAAACACCCAACCACCTGGGCTCCACTCCTGCTGTCTGTTCCCAGCGCCCCACAGGGTTTCAGGAGCCCCGACAACAGGTACGCCACCCACCCCCTACACTGAGGGCTGTGCAGCGACCTCGGCTGCTCTCAGAACAGGTGCCTGCTGTGCCACCTCGGGAGGCTGAGGTCTCCTACCGACAGGTGCACTGTGCGTTGTCACCTGAATTTCATCATTAAGTGGGCTCCTCAGAACTTGTACATTCTTATTTGTTTATTTTTAGTGAGGTGGCGTAGAAGAACACAGAAATACTGAGTGACAGTAAGGTTGAAGGACGCTTACTCTGCAGATCAAAAGAGCAAAGGGAAGTCGTGGTCATGGAGCAGCTAACCCACACGAGGTGCCACGCTGCACGCACGTCACCCCACGTGCCCTTCTCAACAGACCTGGAGGGCGGGGTTCCAATCCTCCTTTTAGCAACGTGGAAACTACAGCTCCCTCACAGGTCACGGGAGCCGGGATGTGTTGGGTCTATAGGCAGACCCTCTACATTTGAAGCCTTGGTCAGTGTGCGTGTGTGCTGTACGTGAGTGTGTGTGTGCATGCATGTGGGAGCACTTGTGCCTACATGTGGACATGGCAGAGACTAGAAAGAAAAATCTGCACGTCTTCTTCCTGCTCCAACACAGAGACTTGTTCCTCCCTCCCTGCCCTCGTCTTAGTGGGGGCGACAGAGGTGCCAGCTGTCCTTCTCCCCTCTCACCCCAAGATCAAACTGATGACCAGGTGCTCCTGCTCCTGGGCCTCTGATGCCCTCCGCAGGCTCCTGCCCTCACTGGCCCACCTAATTACATCCTCTGGGACTCCATGCAAGCATACCAGCCAGGGAGGCCTTTTTGCCCGGGCGGGCACACCCCATAGGACTGGGCGTCCTTCCCATATGCTGCCACCACACTGAACGCCATCCTCACACTGGGCTCCGGGAATTACCTGTTTCCTTGTCTGATCCCCCACCAGACCTGTGATTCTCAACTGGGGGCGGTTTGCCCTCCAGGGGACATACGGAACGTCGAGAGACATTTTTGATTGCCACCACTGGCCACTGTGTTACTGGCCACTGTGCTGCTGGCGTTGAGTGAGTGGAGGCCAGCGATGCTGCTGAACCATCTACAATGCACAGGACAACCCTCACAACAAAGAATCAACCACTCCAGGGTGTCAATAGTGCCAAGGCTGAGAAAGCCTGGCTGCCCTGGTCAGGCACCATGACTGCTTATCCCCTTGTTCTTAATTATGAGTGCATAGATGTGCTCTACAGTGTTTGTGGAATATTGTTGGATAAACACCCCATTGACTTATAAGAATGAAGCATATGAGTGGAAGGAAATTCATAACATTCATCATATCCTCAATCACATAATTTGACACACCTGATTTCTAAAATTTGTCATCGATTTGAACATTATAATGGAAGATTCTTTCCCCTCCTTCGGATTGTAGGAGTTCCATTTGTAGCAGGTGAACTGTGTTCTAAGTTTAGACTAAACTCCTCAGCAAAGGGTTTGACCTTTTAAAGTTGTGTTTGTTAGCTGAAGCTGTGCTTCTCTGTTTCATTTTAATGTTTTCCCTGAATATGTTAGTAGAACTGCATACAATGACCAGGCAAGCCAGATCATTCTTCAGACAGTTAATAAATGGCCCCGATTTAGGAATCACTTAATAAAGAGCATTTTTATTACAACTTACAGGGAATTATTCTTTTATTGTTAGTTCAAAGTGTTTTGAGTTAAAAAAAAACAAAAGAAAAAATTTAAGTCAACACCATGAGGTCTCCTGATGGTGAGATGGGAGAATTTCTAAGGACAAGCGACATCCAGCATACTTACTGAAGAGAAAAGTCGTACCCATAAGGTAAGGTTCTTTCTAAACCAGCAAAGCAATTACAATGTGGAAAACAGTACAGTGTGCCCTTAGCTATGGGGACATCAAGCAAGAATGGTGAAATCCTTGTAGACAAGCAAGTGTGCATAACCCATTGGCCAACTGCCTTCATCCTGCTGGATGATTTCAGGATCTCTAACCCATCACTTTAAACCTGCATGACTCACTTCTCAGAAATGGAATTTATGAACTGTCTCATAGTTCAGCAGGCTTAATGGGTACTCACGGTTTGGCTTTTTGGATAATACCAAAATGGAATCAATTAATTAATTAACATACTGACTTGGATCAATTAATTAATTAAAATACTGACTGGTTCCAAAAAGCATTTGAGGCAGCTGAAATGAAAGGTACATAATGTAAAATCAGTAAGGAGACTGAGACGAATGTAAGATAAAGGAAAAACAAAGTCAGCAGTGGATTAATACACAGAACTGTACTGGAACGTTCTGCCAAGCTGTTAAAGGTGAGTCAAAAGCCAGGGCTGTTGCTTCTTGCTACAAAGCAAAGAGGATTTGGCCAATCACAAGAGTTATAGTTTTCAAAATCAAAAACATAGAAGTTAAAATTAAACAAATCAATAATATTGGAAGCTCTTAAGTCAAAGATCTCCAAGAGAGTATGAAAATTAGTCTGTGTTAAATTAAGAAAAGAACAGCTTCCATGAACTTAATCCAAGATAATTTAAATAATTTTTTAACTTGCGTGTTGCTTTTGTAAATACAGAATTGGGAGAATTGCTAGCTTGTAAACATCTTTCAAAACTAAAACTGAAATGGCAGTCGCTAATAGTCTCTACGAAGCCACTCCAGTTAACACCTTGAGCGCCCAATGGATGGCTGACTGTCTGGGACCCACCAGCCCACCCTCATCTTTACACATTGTGCAGACATACCAGAAGAAGTGGAGTTTTCACTCCTAAACATTTAGTAACCAAAATTCAAGAAAACGTAGGTCGTCCTTATCCCCACTAACTTCCAACATCTAAACCGTAAGTTACAAGGCGGTTATTGATTACCTACGATGTTTTTTGATGGTGAAACCATGGGGAACTCTTTTGATGTGGGTTCTTATTCTGGGGTCCCAAACACGGATCCTGAGGGAGGAGGTACAGGTATGTGTTTCTGTCCCATATGGCAGCCACTGGCCAGAGATGGCTACTGAGCACTTGAACTGTGGTTTATCTGAATGGAGATGTGCTGTAAGTATAAAATGCACACTAAAAGCTCAAAGATTTATTACAAAAATAAAAATGCAAAATATCTTATTCATAATTTTTAAAAAATTGATTACTTTTGAAATAATATTAAACATATTGGATTGATAAAATACATTATTAAAATTGACTTCACCTGTTTCCTTTTCTTTTTGTTCATGTGTCTCCTAGAATATCTGCAGTTACTATGTTCTGTTAGCACTGGTTTAGAACTAGAATCAGATTCTCAGGTGGATGTTTCTCCCAGAGTGGGAGAGCTTCTGGGCCATGACTTTACTACTGACATATTGACAATGAGATCATACCAAGACAGCGCCCCTCACCCGGATCTCCAATCCAGAGATGGTGAGCATGTAATATAATTCTATGTCCTCTTCTCCTGTGTGCCTTTCTGTGTATGTTTATGTCATTTGGATAAAGAGGCATATGTTTTTGTATCTCATATTTTTAACTTAAATTGTATCATGAGCCCCCCGCATATTACTACAGGCTTAAAAGCAATATTTATAATGGCAGTATAGCATTCCAACCATGTAAACACCATAATCTATTTAAGTCTATTTCTATTGTTTGACATTTAAACCACGTCGTGTGAATCACTATTATAAAAAAAATCACAATAAAAATCTACACAGGTGTTTGTATGCCTTAAATTTGTTCCTTAGTATAGATTCCTCACTACTGCATCAAAGTGCAAAACACTCTCAAGGATTTTGATACATATTGCCAAAGTGCTTAGCAGAAGGTTTTATTGATTGGCAACATCTGAGCATCAATTTAATTGTACTCACACCAGTGCTGAATACTGTGATTTTAAAATAGCTTCCCTTGGATTAGAAAAATGGCAAGTCATCAACGTTTAATTTTCATTTCTTTGGTTGAATTTTTCCTGAGATTAAATTTTTAAACATTTGTTATATATTTTGCATTTTTTTCTGATTTCCCTTTTCTTGTTCCTTTGTTCATTTTCTGGTGGGATGTTGTATATTGCTTGTTGATATAAAAAGCCTTCATATGTTAAAATATTCATGATCTGTTATTGTATATAAATATTTTCTCAGTTTGTCATCTTTTTAAATTTCTTGTTTCATATTTATTATGTATATATTATTAATTTCCATGTTTGAAAAATCTGTGGGTCCTCTACTCTGAGTTTCCTCCCCTGGGTTACATACTCATCTCTGTTTTTCTACCTTGTTAAAGTTTTCATTTTTCATGTTTAAATTTCACTTAGTCTGAAATTAATATTGGTATGTGATATAAGGTTGTGGTGTACTGGTTGAAGCTTACAACTGTCTCTCTGGGAGAAAAAGTCTTGATTTGTAACATTTGCCAATTTCTGTGGTGTAAATACTCACATATGGCTAATTTCAAGCTACCCCTGAATGCAGAGAAGGGAAGGGATGTATACAGCTGGCTCTGGCTCCAGCACACCACTGGATAAGGTGAGAACTTCCCCCACATAGTGAATTTTCCCAACATCTTCATTGAATATACACCCTTTACTTTTTGCTGTAGAATACATTTTTATATATTCCCTGGAGTAGTTTCATTCCATTTATGCAGTTCCTTGAACATATTAGTAGCTCAATGAATAGCTGTTGAGGGAATAACTAGTCCATTGATCTATCTTTGGTTTTGATATTACAAGTATTTTGCTTTATTTATGTTGACATAAGATTTTGGTGGGATTAATATCCCAATCACTTTATTCACCATCTCCATTTTTTGAAATATTTTTGTTACTATTGCTTGTTATTCTTTAAGTGAATGTTAGAATCATTTCCTAAAGTTTCAAAACAAAAATCTTTCTGAAGTTATGTTAAATCTATAATAATTTGGTTTGACATCTTTACAAAATTCAGCCTTAGAAACATTAACACTCTATTTACCTCTTCTACTTTTGTGAATCCTCTTCACTTCTAAAATATCTAATGTCTGTTTTTGTGCCAGTACCATGCTGTTTTGGTTACTATAGCATTGTAGTATATTTTGAAATCAGGGAGTGTGATACCTCCAGCTTTGTTCTTTTTTCTCAGGATTCCTTTAGCTATTCGGGGTCTTTTGTTGTTCCATATAAATTTTAGGATTCTTTGTTCTATTTCTGTGAAAAATGTTGTTGGAACTTTGATAGGGATTGCATTGAATCTATAGATTGCTTTAGGAAGTATGGACATCTTAACTATGTTAATTCTTCCAATCCAAGAGCACGGAATACCTTTCCATCTCTTTGTGTCTTCTTCAATTTCTTTCAGCAATGTTTTATAGTTTTTGGTGTACAGATCTTTCACCTCTGCCCATCAAGGGACGAATGGATAAAGAAGATGTGGTATATATACACAATGGAATACTACTCAGCCATAAGAAACGATGAAATCCAGCCATTTATGACAACATGGATGGACACTGAAGGTATTATGCAAAGTGAAATAAGTCAGAAGGAGAAGGTCAAATACCGTATGATTTCCCTCATTAAGTAGTAGATAATAACAACAATAAACAAACACATGGAGACAGAGATTGGATTGGTGGTTACCAGAGGGGAAGGGGGGAGGGAGGAGGGCAAAAGGAATAATTCGGCACATGTGTGCGGTGATGGGTTGTAATTGGTATTTGGGTGGTGAACATGATGTAATCTATGCAGAAATAGAAGTATAATGATGTACACCTGAAATTTTTACAATGTTATAAACGAATGTTGATGCAATAAACAAAAAATTTAAAAAAATAAATAAAAAATAAAATATCTAATGTCATAACTCTTCTCAATGGGAACAGTAAGAACCAAAAGGAGGGACAACCACAGAAAGTGCAGGACAGGGATGCACTGGGTGCGGCAGGGGAGGCTGAGGCTGGCGATAACAAAAATCCACATTTGTGCAGAGCTGGAGTCACAGTGAGGCTGGCGACGCCCGTGCTTCAGGGTCCTCACTTCGTGCATCTTTCCCAAGGCCTGGGGAGGAACGCTAGCGATGTATTCACAGGATTGTATTCTCATAACACTTGCAAAAACAAGATGTTTTAATCACAATTGGTTAGAATTGATCTTTTTCTATGCCAACTTCCTCTTCATCACTCTTCCCCTGGTATTCTGTGGTGTCGCAGTTGCTATAGACATTTTTGGGGTCCAGCTAAGGTAAAGTTGAGCTGGAAATAAATCCTTTGGGTTAACAGGATGTATGTTGTGTTTCACTGCCACTTTGGTGCAGGGTAGGGTCATTGCTAGCCATCCGGGCGTGGGAATGGCTTCCAGGAATGGTTCTGTCCACTGTGCAGCTTCACCTGGCGTCGCAAGACAGCGCTGTGATGTGCATATGTGATGTACACAGGTTCTACAGCTCTGTGACGTGCCCCTGGCATCTGTAGCAGAGGAGCTGGGTGGTGGAGGAGAAACAAAGTCTAGAACATACGGAGCCGGAAGCCAGTCTGTGGCAAGTTCTTCCAATCATAATGTTTGTAAAATTGTAGTGAGAAGAAACAGCTTTTGTTCAAAGTGTGGGTTCTCTTTTGATAAGACTATACTTTACAATGCAGCATATACAAACTTAAAGGAAGTATACATTCTTTTGACTACTTTGTTGTAAACTGTGTCAAACAGAATATATTAGAATGATCGTAGGGCCTGTGTGGAGCCACTCATTTTTGGCATTCCAACGTACCATGTTACATCATAGGGTATCTGACGCATCTTGTCTTGACTCATTCTGTGTGCTCCCAACAAAGTGGCGTATAAAACTACCACCACACGGTGAAACAGCTTAAAGAAATGTGTTCCAATGACAAAAATCATAAACATACTCATAAATAAGTCAATAAAAAATTTAATTGCTCGACTAAATAGCTCAAGGGAGCAGAGTAGTGATTGTAAAGTACATTAGAATTGCTCTTGGGTGTGACTTTATTTCCTATAAATTTTGTATTTTTTCATATGGAGCATAATAAAATTAGAGTATCATGGGAAGTAATGATCCTAGTGGAAGATATAAACATCCACTGAAAGATAGAAGACTGGCAATACTTCAAAACTCAAAAACGCTCATTATGTCCCGAAGTCAATAAAATATCATGACGCTTCGAGGGTCATGATAATGAAGAATCTCGACATCCCAAAAATAAAGACAATAAAAATAACAACAGAAGAGGTAAAGAAAGTTGTAAGGACCTTCTTAAACGAGAAACAAAACAGCAGAAAATGAACGCAACGTAAAGAAAATCAATTTGTATGATCACAGAGCACTCGTGTGGGTATTGATGCCACGAGACTGTCGTATGAAGAGGCAATCACAAGGCATGCGGCCAAAAATGGGAAGAAAAAGGGTTATAAAGGTGTGTTGCAGTTAATAAAGAAAAATATCAGGTTGTTTTTAAATTTTGTGGTGTCTGTTGCATTTGCTAACTTCTAAAATCTTGTAATTTGTTGTGATTCTTTTCTCATTTAAATGTTCACTTCCATATTTAATTTGTCTTTAAAGTTTGCATTATTTTCTTTAAAAGGGTGCCCCAAACTGTATAAGCTTTAGACATCACAAAGTTTGGGTCTTCCCAGGCCAGGAGGTGCACAGAAGTGTATGAGCCTACCCCCATTTGTTATTTCGTTTACTGAGGATGATCTTTGCCGGTTAACAGTCCCCAAAGACCAGCTCTGGTGAGATGTTCTACGTGCTGGCCCCTCGCTCTGCTGCAGAGGTTTCTCCACTTTCTTGGGCTGCTGGGGTCACTTGGCTGTTGTCCAAGAGACTGGAGAGAAGGAGGATGGGAAGACGAGCGAGAGGGGTGGCCATTACAACCGAAGACCTTGATCTTTCTCCTGCCTCCACATTACTTTCTGTGTCCTTTATTACTTCTTGTCTTCCAGTCCCACACCTCTAACTGCCTTCCACGCTACTTAAAATATGTTGAACAGTTCCAGAACTAAGGAATTGAAGCACCAAATTGTTTCAGACTCAGGGGAATTAAGAATTCTTGCAGGCCAGTGGGAGAAGAAGGAGAGAACAGGTCACGGGGCCTCTTGAAGATGATGCACACTCCTTCGCCAGAGCGACCAGCCAAGCTCCTCTGGCATCAACAGCAAGAGGCCAGGAGAGGAGGCCAGATTATTGTTTTTATCTTTTGAGCATTCTTGTCCTCTAGCCCATGTACACATGAACGGTCCATGGCCCCACTTCTCCGTCCACTGTCCACAAGTTCTCTTTATTGTCACTTTCTTCCCTGTCTAGGCTCCATTCCAAGTAAACATCACTTGTGTTAGCACATCGGGCAGGCCAGGGCAGGTGTACCTTGGGCCAAGCACCGAGGGCCAGACTGCTCGCGACCCCAGGACTAGGGAGAGCTCCTCGCACTCTGCTCTGATTGGGGTCTGAGAGACAAGCCTACATGGATAACTGAGAGGGCCCATGAACCACCACCAAGACTGTATCTCAAACAGCAGTCTCACATGAGTTCTGATACACACTACAACGTGAATGAACCTTGAAAACATCATGCTCAATGAAAGCCAGCAAACACACAAGGCCACATATTATATGATTCCATTTATATGAACTGTCTAAAATAGACGAGTCCATAGAGACAGAAAGTAGATTAGCGGCTGCCAGGAGCCGGGGGGAATGAGGAGCACTGAGAATGGGTGTGGGGTTTCTTTTTGGGGTGACGAAAGTGTCCTAAAATTGATTGTGGCGATGGTTGCACAAGTGTGAACATACTAAAAAACCATTGAATTGTACACTTTAAATGCACAAAATGTATGGTATGGATGTATGTATGTTATGCAGATTACATGTCAATAAAGCTGTAACTGAAAAGAAAAAGGAGCCTGGAACACACAAGGCTCTGAGTGGAGTGTGATGACAAATCACAAAAAATGTCCCTTTGGCGCCTCTGGAGCTCAGGCTTCAGTAGGCAGAGAAGTCAGAGCAAATAGGAAGCACATGCTCCTTCCCTCTCCAAATCCGACGGGCTCCCCAGGCTGACCAGTGACACTGGGAACCGCTTTCTCTGGTCCCAGAGGAGAGACCTGCCCTGTCCTCCCAGGGCTTCTCTGACCCTCGTCCCCTCTCTTCCCATTGCATTCTTGGGGCTGTATTGAGAGAGCACCTTTGCCCGCACACAGCTTATTTTATAAGGAGGGAACCCAAATTCTCAGGCTTGGGTGCTCAGCCTGTGCAATAGATACTTCCGGTCAGGGGGTTCCTAAGTTGAAAGAGCAAGAGGCCCGAGGGGTGACTTGAAGGGGGAAGGAAGTGTCTCCTGACCAGAGGCTTGTCCCAGATAGCCCTGGGGATGCTCCAGCCCTGCCTCCTGGAACCCGTCAGTGGACACCATGGTTGTTGTGTTAGGTTGCCTGGGTGGGGGATAAGCTCCTGGGACTGACACAGGTGGGAGGGCGGGAGGGTGAGGATCGAGGTGGGGAGCAGACACCTGGAGCTGAAGCGGTCGCCCAGGACCGATGACAGCGATGCTCAGAGGGAGCCTGCAACCCCTGGAGAGTGGGGGTGATGCTCGCTCCCTCCTAATTCTGCAGGGTCAGGCTCCGTTCTGACGGAGGTGACGGCATTTCAGGACGGGAGTTGTAGGGAAGGGGAAGATCTGCCCCATGTAAGGGAACCGTGATTTAACAGAGCGAATTGCAACAAGAGTTTAAAAATGATCCCATCTACGATGAAGACAAAGATGACTGCATGGTGAGGGCTGGCTGGGTCAGACTGAGGGTGCCTCGGGTGTGGGAAGGACAGGACCGCCTCCTCTCTCTTTCCGCTGATTGATTTATGGGGTGCTAATGGTGCAGAGGGGGAGGAGAGCCGTCTCCCCAGGTCTGGATGCTGCACTGAGGCCAGGCACACAGCGCAGGGCCTCGGTGAGCTGGGACACTGGAGCCCTTGGGGCGGTGACTGCTCTTTCAGCCGCTAAAGGTGACTCAACAAACAGTGTTAAATTTCTCTGGGATGGTGACTCATGAGCAGTCTTTTTCCTCTGCCTGGCTGAGAGCACTTTGGGGGCCTCCATCTTCGGTCTCCCTCACCCATCTTCACTTGGATAGATGGCCATTAGCTAAGTAACGATTGACTGCTTGCTAAATGACCACCGCATGACCAGCCTATCTCAGGCCAAATTTGCTTCCCGGATGACCACGAGGTCCACTTAGCGGGAAGGTGCGTATGAAGTGCCAGGTGGAGGTTGCAGCAGGTGTGGAGTGTGGAGTCTGCGTGAAATCGGCCACATGCCAGAGGCCTGCCAGCAGCAGACCTGTGGCCAGCCAGGTGACCGCAGAGCTGACTCAGAGCTGGCTGGGAGCCGGCAAGCAGTGCCGGGAGGCAGACAGACCCCAGGGCTCCGGACAGGTGTGCCAGGAGACACACTCGGGCTCCAGCAATCTGCTGTTGGGCCCCAGGCCCACCCTGCCCTGGGCTCTGGGACGCTACCCTGGGGATGGCATCACCCGGCTTCCCTCCTCTGCCTCCAGCCTGGCTTGGCCAGGAGAGGGGAGGGTGGGAGGAGGGGAGGGCGGGCATTTGTTTCTCTCCAGCCCCTCTGTCTCACCGTGGCCTCAGCCCCTGCTGCTTGCTGGGGCTGCAGCTCCTGCTTCCCAGCTCCAGGCTCTCTCCGCTCCAGGAGCCCTTCCCTCCAGTTTTCCATTCAGGTGTGCAGTGAGCATGGCTCTCCGCTGCTTCTGGACCTGAGTGCTCACAGCTCTGCTGGTCCGCTAACCTCCCCACGTCCAAAATAGACACATGCCAAGGCTGTCCAAGGGAGGGAGCCCCAGGGAACAAGAGTCAGGGCAGAGCCGGTGAGAGGGAGCCACAGCCGGGCATCCTTCACCCTCATGTAATGCCCCTCTCCTGCCCTTCCTCTGGGTTTTCCTCCAGGCCCACCATGAGGAAGCCCACTGCAGGGAGCCACGGGGGACAGGGCATGCGGGCTCCCAGAGGCGGCCCTTCAAGGAGGCCCACAGACAGAGGCTGGGTTTCTCCCAAGAAGCTTTGCGTCCTTGGTGCCTCAGTCAACACCAAGGACGCCACAGTGCCCAGTCCACGTGGGACAAATGGAAGGCGGGTTGGTGGGCGGGTGAGTGGACCGGAAGCGAAGAGTCAACGGTGAGATTTGATGAAGACTGGAGCCCAGGGAGGGGCCATGGCGAGGCCCCCACCGCGGGACAGTTACCCCGTGGTCCTGCGTGACTCTTGGGTGTGGCCTCAGCAAGGCCAGCTGCTGCAGACTGTCCCTCCTGTGTTCCCTGCAAACAGCTGCATGGACAAAGCTGACTGCTGCCGTTGGGAAGCCAGCCCTCAAAAGAACTCTGAAACAACAGGCGGGATCTCGCTCCCACACAGCCCTTTGAAACCGTCACCACTTTGTGCAAACACCTTTGAAGCCACCTCTTGTACCTGGCTTGTCTCTAAATGAACTGTTGTTTTGGTTTCTCGAGTGCTGCCGGCCAGGAATCGCTCCCTGGACAAAGAAATAGGTTCTTCAGATACGCTTTCCCCTTAGACAGATCCTGCAAAAGCCAAACAAGCAAACCCCCCATCCGTCTCCCCACCCAATGGGTCTCTCTGTGTGGTGATTTTGTTGTTGTGTTTCGGAAATGCAGTAACTTTTCCTTTGAAACTTCTCATTCTTCTAAAACACAAGAAAAACAAATTCTGTTCACCAGAAGCTCTTCGTGCCAGGCCAGGATGTCCCCAGCAGGCGCCAGCGACTTACTTATATGTTTCAAAGGGCCCTTCTGTCATTCTGACTCTGCCTAGAGTTGTAAGAGGCCTGATTTGGGGCAAAATGGAGAATTCAGTGTACTTAGGAGTCGTCTTCACTGTCCCTTCTCCGAGCCGTGTTCTGCGTGAGGCCCAGCTGTGGTGTGTGCTGGGGTGGGTGGGCCTGGGGGTTGTGTTCACGAATGGCGTGGGTTCAGGGACGAAGGGACAAGTAGCAGCGAAGCCACATCTAAAGAGTGCACGGGGTTCCTGCAGCTGGAGACAGAGGCAGGAGGGCCGGGGCTCCACTTTGAGCAGGCGCTGGAAGGAAGACCCAGCGACTACTCGGCGCTGGTCGGCTGGAGGGGAGCAGAGTGTTTGGGGAAGCGAGGCTGGAGAGGGAAACGGGGGCTTGACCGACATCACATTTGGAGCTAAGCGGTTTATTGTGTACTCTGTGAACTATAGGAAGCCTGTGGAAGGGGATTCCTTCATTTATTTATATATATTGACTCTCTGAAGGGTACAATTCACACAGTGGCCAGTGCCCGTGAGGGAATCTGGTGTGTCAGGCGCTTCTCCAGGCCCTCGGGGTCCATCACTTGACAGAACAGGATGCGCTTCCCTCTCAGCATCCGCATTCACTGAAACCAAACACACGATTGAATCACACGATATAACAGACGGCAATGCAGTGGAGACAGAGCATCTGAGCACTGGGGGGCGGGCGGCTGCTGTTCCCAGCAGGGTGGTCCGTGTGTGGCTTTGAGCCCCAACCCAAGGAAGGTGAGGGGGTGCTGTGTAGATACGGAGGGAGGCGTCCCAGGCCGAGGGAAGAGTCAGTGCCACAGACCAGGAGCTGGCAAGTCCTCTGCAGGGAGCTGGGAGTACAGATAAGAAGGTCCAGTTCTTCTGTCCTCTAGTCTCGCCTCAAAGATCCCTCAATGCCCTGTGGGCATGGCCTCTCCACCATCACACCTCAAAGGAAAAATCTGATTTTTATTTACACTGAAGTAAAAGTAGCTGATGATAAATTTTAAAGCATAACATCCACCATCCTCTCTTCCAAAAGGGTTTGCATTTTAATAGGGATGAAAGCCTTAAGAAAGGAGGCATGAAACCCTAAGACAGAATTTTAGAGATCGCGAATTGGCCAGGGGAGGTAGCTCGAGCATCACACCAAGAAGAATTTTCTTGGTGCCATAAAATTGCAACATGCAGGCTGTTGCCTCCTCTGCCTGTGACAGAGCCCATCCCTGAAAGGAAAGACGACAGCATATTAGACTCACTCTAGAATATTTGTTCTAGAAATTGTCTTTGGCAACGCCACCCCACCCTTAAAGCCCACATCCACTACAGTTTCGTTTCCATCTCCCTGGCAGGCTTTGGCTGTGTTAAGAGTACTGTTTTCTTGGGATGAGTCATGAAATTTCCAGGCTGGAGGGCACCTCGGGGTGGTCTTCTGGTCCTATGCCCCGTTTTGTAGCTGAGGAAACTGAGGCCCAAGGAGGAAGAGAAGCCGTGTGGCCTTGGGCAAGCCAATCAGCAGAGGGACAAAGAGCGAGTCTTTGGATTACTAATTCAATTCTCTTCTTATCACTGCAAGTTTAATTTGGGGGGTATGTTTCTGTAGAGAAGAACGTACAACTTCTCTCCATCCTGACTCCCATTCTGGTTTTTCACTGAAAGAATTATAAGGAAAACTCAGGACATTTTAGGTCCTGGTGAGACCTTGGGAATGATTTAATCTCCAGTGCCTTCTATCAGTGTAGCCATCACCACAATCTTACACTTGGGAAAACTGAGGCACAAAGAAATGAAGGGACTGGCGCACTGTCTGTGAGCTGGACGTTAGAAGATCTGGAACAGAAACCAAACATCCTCTTTCTCCATCAGCAACCTACCACTGCTTTTGCGTGACCTTTTGGAAAGGGAGGGACTTACTGACCCCAACGTACTGCATGTAAGGTTGGAAAGCTCTGTCTCGCTTAGGTGCACGCCTTACTGCCTGCTGATCTCTCCTGAATGATTCTGGTCTGTCGACTGTGAGTGCAATGAAAGAGAAGATTCCGGTGCCTTCGAACATTACTTAATAAATGCTTGAGAGACTCTTGTCTCAGCACAAAGCCAGGGGCTCCTTTGCAGACAACCACAAGAAAGGAGCGGCAGATGCTGCGCTACCCTTAATTCTGGAGCAAACACAATAGTATTTTTTTAAGGATAATGTAAAAGTAGAGAATGTGACTGCTAATTTCTTTTTGGAGACAAGGAAGAAAAGAAGAATAGAGAAGAATTTATTTTGGCAACAATTCTTGATCTTCTTTTTACAAAGAAAGTTAAAGCCATAATTCCCTCAGGTGCAAATACTGAAGCCTGAAAAAACCTTCCTTAAAATACATTAAATCAGAGATATATAAGCAAAGTGGAAATTTACCTGTCACTGTATCAAATGGCCCTAGGTTTTATCTTTTTATGAGATCAGAAAGTAGGAAAGTTTTAGGAAAACATTTCGGTTTCAAAAATCTAAATATTGCGTGAACGTGGAAAATGTGGATAGTAAATTATCTTTCTGGTAGATAGTGAAACAGAGATGGGACCAAAGACACAGCCTTTTTCTTTTTAATGCAGGGAGAGAATCCCAGGGGAGGAGAACGAGGGGCAGTCCGGAGGCCTGGGCTCTAGGCCCAGCTCTGCTGCTCACCAGCGCTGGACGAGGGCTTCTGGTTGTAAATTACCTTGGGGAAGTCAGCGTCTTTATGAGGCTTTCAGACGTCGTTACCAGTGGGAAACACGTTACCCCAAAGAGGCCAAGGATTCTGATTGGGCAGCTGCATCCTGATTCCAGGGATGCCTCCTGAGAATGGATTTTGGATCTCACCTGCTTGTGACATACCTTCTTTCCTTTAGACTTGCCACTCTCGGTCCCCGTTCAATCCTCTAAGTTGGAAGATGGAGTGGGATGTTTTTCTTTAAGATTAAATCTTCCTCTGTAATTAATTTGACCTGCTTTGGATGTAGCAAGCAGCCACCTTTGCTAATTGATGAGAACCCCAGTGACAGCTCAAGCCAAGACCAAATGTACCTGCCTTAGCTGGGCACCCATCCCCAGCCACCTGCATGGAGGACGGCTGGCCAAATTCAGGGCTTCTCCTAAAGTGAACAATCATAATTTAATTGGCATCAGTTCTGGAATTCTGCACGCTAGAACTAGAAAATTGACCTGTACCGTCCCAATGGGCGTACAATTCTCCTAGCTTTATTTCATATGATTTTTACTTAAAGAACCGGGGTTTTCTGAGGCCCCTTACTTCAGTCCTTGACCCTAGTTTGTAGACACAACAGAGATGATTGGTGCATCTCTGTTCCTCTCTCTCTCTCCTTGCCCTTCTGCCTTCCCTCATTCTTTCACACAAGCCTACGACAGGCTTCTGCTAGTTCGCTGCTTGTCACAGGACAGGACGGTCGGCTGGGGACAAGCTCACACCAGGCCACCTTGGATCAGACTTTTGATTGTTCAGCATCCTAGAAATGAGGCCTCCAGACCCGGTGCCCCATCTGCCAAATGGGTTCCAGCAATTCCCACACTCAGAGAATTTTAATTTCAAGCGATAAGCTAGGCGTTAACAGCCATAAAGTAATGATGTCTTATTTTTAGACAAACAAACCATAATTTTTATGGTGAAAACTCATTTATATGGAACTCTAGAGAATGAGTCATTCTGCCTAGCCGAGAGTTTATTTCCTTATCCACCATTAGAAAATACTGAGCCTCTTGAAGAGATCTATTTCTGTTATAAGTTTAGAAACCAGAATCCCAGCTCCTGGCACTGGCACATAGAGTAACAGGGAGTGAGCGTGGCTGTGGCTTTGGGGGTCTCTTGAGAATAAAATGGAGAAACGTCATCAGCATAAGCATATAATCCGCCCTACCCTCAGCTTCCTCTGCCTTGGGAATTGTACCCATCATTATGCAAACCAGAACCCTAATGCTAAGACCTGTTGAGTTTTCTTCCTAAATTCTTCCTTTATTCACTCTGTGCTCTTCTTTGCCTGCCTGGGCTATTGCTACAGCCACCTCACAGGCCTCCTTCCTTCAGCCACCCCTCCTACCTGTTCCAACCACCCAATCATCATACAGCTGCTAGAGGGTCTTTCATGTTGAAACCATGTATCACTCACTTTCTTCAAAATCTTTCTGTAGTTCACCATCACTGCAATGACAGCACATTGAATCTGTGGTTTGGTGTGCAAGATTCCAGGCCACACACTGCTTTGCATTTTCTCCTCTTGGCACATGGTCACCCTCTTCCTCGGACGTGCTTTACCCCTGTTCTCTTGGTGAATTATTTCTCCTCTCAAAAGACTGCTCTGTCCGGCTCCCTCAGACACCCCCAGGCCAATGTCTATTGTACCTCATGTTGCCCCCATCAGGAAACCTCTTCTGCTTACCCACGTGTTCCATGTGTTTCTCAGTAGACTACGGGCTTCTGGAAGGAGAGACCTCATGTTATTTTCTTCAACACCATCAACATCTTTCAGCTGAGCACCTAATACATGCCAACACAATTATAGGTGCTGACCAAGGAGGTGAACTGGAAGACAGATGTGCTAACACTCACTGAATATTTCACGAGCTCCCCTTCATGGGACTGAGACTAGTTCTGGCCAGTGAAACAAGAGTGGAAAGGACGTGTGTCGTTCCAGGCTGAGGAAGTGAAAGCCCAAGAATGATTCCCTCTTCTCTCTCTTCTATCCCTGTGAGCCTGGATCAGCCCGAAGTGGTGCAGCCTGTGTTGTGGGACACAGCATAGGTGAGAAAAGAGCTTTGGTTGAGTTAAGCCTCTGTGTGTTACCACGGCATGGCCCAGTCCAGGCTGACGAGACAACACAGTGTTCTTCAACTTTCATTCTAGTCAGGGAGGCAGACAATAAACGAGCCAACAAATAAAAGAACAAGAAAACTGTCAGTAAGTCCACTCAGAGAACTGAAGTTGGGTGAAGTAATAGAAGATGAGTGGGGCTACTTTAGGTGGTGTGGCTGGGGCAGGCCCCAGTGCAGCTGACTGTCAGCTCAGCTCTGGATGAGGAGAAGGAATGGAAAAATCCAGGAGAGGAACTTGTGGTGGGAGAACAGCTCATGCAAAGGCCAAAGAGAAGAACACACAGGGAGCATTTGAAACCCAAAGAAGCCCAGTACAACTGGATCTAGGGGGAGAGAGGGGAAGGGGATTGTCAAAGTCAGGAGAGAGTGAGGGCTGAGTCACGTGGAATTTTGTGACCAGTCTAAGGAATTTGGGTTTCATTCTGTCCTTTTGAGCCCCTGAAGCCTACTACAGCTCATGACACGTACATGATGCTCACTTGATTTTGGGTCCTCAGCTATCTTTACTCCCGGTTGTTTTCTTATTTGGGGGCATGCTCTTGATAAATGAGATCGTCAGTGGGCTCCAGGTAGCTAAGGTAATGTGCACAGAACAGAATGCCATGCGTGACAGAGGATGGCTGAAATTATCAATAAAATAGTACAGCAGGTAACTGTTGGGCAAACAGGTGGAAATGACCAAAGCAGCCAACACACTAGGTCTGCAGGAACCCCAGTGTGGAGAAAACCCATAACTACAGGAGCAAGAGCAGGCACACAGGGCAGTGAGCAGAAATCCAGCACAACCAGATATTCTAGTCCAGCAGAGATCCTGACCTTTGGACAGTGGGGCTTGGAAACTGCATAATTTGGAGTTCCTGGCCCTTCTCTTGTATTATCAGGGACGTGGATCCTACAGCAGTGTGATCTGGAGAAGCCTTGGCTTAGCTCTCTGCTGACAATGCAGCTTTGTGGTTGGCAGCAGAGCTGGTCCCTCCCTGGTATGATGAGGGGCTGGGATCCAAGCCTGTGGCTGCAGGCTGCTTTCCATGGAGCTTTGCAGGAGGCCAGCTCCTTTCCCAGGAGACCAGCAAGCAGGGGACCAGTCTTGCATAAGTAACTCTTACCTTTCAGTTAAATAACAGCTCCTAGATTAAGTCATAAACCCAACTATATGCTATTTACAAGCACATAAAATGAAGTGACAGAAAAGGATTCAAAAGATGAATAGTGTACACGTATAGAGAGAAGAAGAGATCATAGAATTAATATCATTCACTATAGACATCAAAGAAAAAATATTAAAAAGACAAAGACAATAATTCCATACTATAAAGGGTACCATTCACAACAAAGATATATTGTTATGAACTTTTAAGCATTGAATTTAAGCATTGTCTTTAAATGGATAAATTAATGTCAGCAATTCAAGATACATCGACAGAAACAAAACATAGTAGGAGACCTGATGTTCAGTATTTCTACCTGTCTTTGACAGATGAAGCAAAGTTTAAAGAAAGACATACAGAGAATTAATAAAGAAATTAAGAATAAGATTAAATTAATTAATTAATTAATTTCCTAATTAAATTAAATTAAGAAATACCCTAGAGAAAAGTATAACTTTTTTCAATGTCCATGAAAAATTAGCTAAAATGCATCAAGTATTATGCCATAAATAATATCTCTAATTGGCAAAAGCAGGACGTATACAGGTTGTAGTCTAAGACCACAACATACAGACACAAAAAGAAGAGATGGAAGGAAGGAAGGAAGGAAGGAAAGAAAGATTAAAATACAATGAAAGAAGGAAGGATGGTAGGAATAGGGAAAGAAGAAAGAAAAAAAGAAAGAGAAAGAAAGAGGAGGGGGAGACGGAGGGTGGGAAGAAGGAATAAAGGAAGGAAGGAAGAAAAGAAAGAAAGTAAAAAACATCATAGTAAATCAAAACAAGAAAAACAGAAAATCTCATTGACTAGCTGTATCCTCGAGAAAGTAATTTAATCTTTTTTAAATCTATAAAATAGGAGAAAATATGAAGATTAAATAATATGATAAATTCAATATTACTTAGCACATTTCTTGGTATATTATAAATGCTAAAAAATTAACTACAAAAAATAGCACACACTAAATCCTACAAACCAATTTTGCTTATCAATGTAGATGCAGAAATCTTGAGTAAAATATTCGTAAACATTATTTACTATTATATTGAAAGAATCACACATAAGGCCCAAGTTATATTTTATTCTTATAGTGTAATTCTTCTTCTACTTTAGGTTAAATATTAACATAATTCAACATACAGATATTTCAAAAAGATAAATCATAAACACAGTAGATATTGCAAATGCATCAATTAAAAAAATCTATTTCTGATTAAAGTAAAAAGAAAACCTTCTCAGTAAATTAGGAATATATCTCTGACATTGAGACTAGATCTCTCTGAAAGCAATATCTAACACCATACTTTTGGGTGAGGTAGTCCCATTAATCTCCATAAAAATAATACAAAGATGGCTATTGTAATAACTTTTATTAATAATTATTCTGAGAGTCCACAACAAAGCAATAAAATAAGAAAATGAATTGGAGTTATAAATATTGGAAAGTATTATGGGTTGAATTGTGTTACCCAAAATACACGTGTTGAAATCCTAACTCCCATCCCACAGAATGTGACCTTATTTGGAAATAGATCTTTGCAGATGATCAAGTTAATGTGACATCATTAGGCTAGACCTTAATCCAATGACTGATGTCCTTAAAAAAGGGTAAATTTGGACACAGAGATAGATACATACAGAGGGAGAACACCATGTGAAGATGAAGGCAGAGATGGAGGTGATACTTCTACAAGCCAAGGAGCACCCCAGCAAACCACCAGAAGCTGGAGAGAGGCTGGGAGCAGATTCTACCTCACAGCCTCAGAAGGAACCAGCCCTGGTGACACCTTGAACTTGGACTCCCAGACTCCAGGATTGTGAGACAATAAATGTCTGTTGTTTAAGCTCCCAGTTTGTGGTACTTTGTGATTGACAGCCCTAGCAAACCAGCACAGAAAGCAAAAAACACATCATTATTACTTATAAATGAACCAAATATTTTCTAAAGACTCAAAATCATCAGCTAAAAGTCTACTAAAACCAACGAATGAAGTAAGTTGCTAGATATAAAATAAATATACAAAAATGAGAGCTTACATATAGTACAAAAAGAACAAATTTGGAAATATACTAGGAAAAAGATCCAATTTCCTGTAGTAAAAGTATAGAATAAAAGCAAGACATCTGGCTGTTCTTCATCGAGGTGCGTGATGGGTACACGATATGAAGTGTTTTGCAGCAATTAGACTAACAGAAATATAGACAACAACAGATGTAGGTCTTAAAATATAATTCTGCATGAAAAGAGTAAGAAACTAGTAAGATCTGTGGTAATATTTGATACATTTAGAACACATGCACACACACACACACACACACATGCAGAAACAATGCATTTTTAAAGGAAGACATGTAAACAAAAGGGTACACATTAGAATTTTTGTCTCTTCCAGAGAATGGTGAATGAGGATACAAAGAGATGACTACAGGAATAAACAAAATAAGAGATGGGCCCTGCAAAAGCCAGTGATGATAATATACCATGAATTGAGGAGGTGATTAACTCAATTATTTTCTCCTCAGGTAAAAACAATAACACATTTAATTTAAGATGTATGCTGTACAGTCAAATCCTAGTCATGTATACATTTTGATGTTGTTGTTGAACCTTTAAAAAAATGTTTCATCTGAAATAATCAGTTTATGAAAATAGATGGCAGATCAAAGACCGAGGGGTGATGATGATGTCCTTGCCTGATGTGGAGGGCAGAATAATGCACCCGCCCCCCGCCCCCCACAGCACTCGAAGATATCCTAATCCTTGATACCTGTGAATATGTTACCTTACCCAGCAAAAGGGACTTGCAGATGTGATTAAAGATGTTGAGATGGGAAGATTATTCCGGATTATCGAGGTGAGTCCAATGTAATCACAGTGGTCTTTATAAGAGGGAGGCAAGAGTATTAGAGAGAAAAAAGGAGTTGTAACATTGTAAGCAGAGGTCAGAGAGAGAGAAAGTTAAAGATGCTATGCTGCTGGCTTTGAAGATGGAGGAAGAGACCATCAACCAAGGAATGCAGATGGCCTCTAGAAGCTGGAAAGTGCCTAGAGCCGCCAGAAGAAATACAGCCCTGCCAATACCTTGATTTTAGGACTTCCGACCCCAGAACTATAAGACAATAAATTTGTGTTTGTTTCTTTGCTTTGAAAGAGAATTAAAAGATTGAGAATACTAGGGTTGAAGAAAATGTGGGGCAAAAGATGCTCTCACATATCATGGACGGGAATGCTATTTGGTACAATCTTTTGAGAAGACAGTTTGATAAAATATGTCTGAATTTAACGTTAGTCTAGCAATTCCACTTCTAAGAGTTTATCTACAGATTACCAGAAAAATATATACCAAAATGTGTTCAGAGTTTTCCATTTCTCGTTTATATTACAGTCAAAAATTGGAAACAACTTAAAAGTTCAACAATAAGAAATGTTAGTGATTTAGTACATATTTCGACTGGAATAGCAGGTAGTAATGAAAATGATGCTATATGTCCATATTCGTTGGTATTGATCAAAAGATCCATGAAATATATTTTAGTGAATAAAAGGCTACATAACAAAATACATACAATAATGCCTTTCTATAAAATTCTAATTCACACAAAAATGTCTGGAAAAATATCCACCAACATGTTATTAGTGGTTTTCTCTGGTGATGTAATTTTGAATGACTTTTTAGTCTTCTTCCTCCTATTTCTCTGTACGTTTGATTGTTTCTTTTTTGTAATGAACATGTAAAATTTTTATGGCTCACAAAGACAATAAAGATATTTTTATTTTAGAAAAAGAAAACACAACAAACAAAACTGCTTCAGTAAATTATACATATATGACAAAAGTTTAAGAGCCTTCATATATAAAGGACATTATGAGTCATTCAGAGTCAAAAGACGTAAAAAGACAATTCACAAGAAAAGAAATACATGGTCAATAAAGGCCTTAAAAAAAATCTTAAACTTCATGAGTAATCAAAGAAATGCAATAGACAATGAGTTTCCATTTTCTTCTATCATCTTGGTAAAGGAAAAAAAACATTTTCTTTGGTTTACAATTCCCGGCTGTTTCTAAAAGTCAAATCTATTATCAAAAGATGATTTAATGTCAACACAGCTGCCCTTTAATCTTGAACTTATTCAAATCAGCATTATTAATATTCTTACGATCACCGGTCATTTCCTAGCAAGCCGCTGAGGCAGCTCCACTGAGCCTGGATGAACAGGTTGATCTGCAACCAGAGTGATGTAGCTAGGAAAGGGTTCGGGCACTCTGCCATCTAAAAGGCCAGAATCTTGTCGACTACTTGGATGGAATCCCACTGAGAGCTTTCTCTAGACTATTTTAATTTGATTAATTTCTCCAATTTATAAAGCTGGAAAGTTTTTTTTTTTTTTTTTTTAGCACAATTGCATTATCTCACAGAGCCTTTATAGATTTGATCCACCAATATGCATTAAAATAGCCACAATTAAAGCAAATTAAATGTCTCTGTTGGTAGGGTCTCTGCTCCATAGCCTTTAAAAATGCTATCTATACACTTTATCTTTAGTGGTGGGACAGAAAGCTCTGTTCATTCAAATACACACATTCATCAAAGCAGAGATGAAACTCGACTTCAGAAAAGTGACCTTGCAGTTGGGAGTTGGATTCTCAGCCAGCAGGAAACAGAGAACATTGTTGGAAGGCTGGGAAGGCCTTCACAGGGAGCCCCTGTAACAGACCTGTAAGACGACAGTGTGATTTCAGGGACATCCACGTTCATCCTTGCATCCTAAACCAAAGTCCTCAACCTTCTTGCTTTTTGACACCTGAATTTCTCCCACTGAGCCTTCTTTTTCCACAACTTGACCGAAGGCATAACATACAAATTCTCCAAAATGGGGAACATAATGATTTATACTCAGAACAAGGTATCAGTGACTGATATCAGGCCTTTTCTAGAATGGAAGGGCATGGGCAGAAGGTCATTACCGCAGGAAGCAAAGATCAAAGAGAAGCCATAAATAATGGCAGACCAGTATTTATGGTTTGTTCCGGTCAGATGGTAGCCAATATTACAAAACTAATGAGCAGTATGCATGAATATGTAATCAGGAATGGTCATCGTTGTCCATTTATTCATTTCAATACACAGAGATGACATCTATCTTCAGCTTTGAAAACAAAGACTAATGTCTGGTGTATAGAGTAGAATTTCCATTAATAGAAAACCAATAAACCAAAGCAACTAATTAGCCAAGTTTCTCCATTTTTCTTGTATGCTACTCCAAATAAGAGACAAATGTCAAATATTGAAAGACAAATAAGCAAACTATTCTATCTCAGAATTCTACAAATTACTCTACACAAAACCTAAATCTTCTTTTTTCAACCTCTAGTCCTAGACAACTTGCCTTCCTCGTCACAATGCAGGATCTGAGACATGGCGTTGTGCTTAAAGTTTTAGTTCCCCTCACTAGACTCTTTTACCAAGGGACCGAGAAGCAAACATTTTAGAAAATGTTCAACAAGGACTCCATCTCAAGCCCCTTGTCTCCAAATTCCTTTTGGCAAGAGGCTCACGTCATGAGCTCAAAACATGTTTAAATTGTAAAGCAAATTTAGTGAAGGTAACTATCTTACATAAGGTTCTGTCAAAGGCATATGAGAAAAATGTAACTCATAAACCCTAAGCTTTGGAAAGTCATTAGGCCTATTAGTTATTTTTGAGTTTTCAAGGAGGTTTGGCTGTGACAATGAAAAATAGAAGGAAATTAAAATAAAATAAAAAATGGTAATAATCCTATAACTTTGAATTTTTCTCCAAATTACTCTGAAGCTGAAGAACTACTAAAAAATAAATGTATAATCATTTTCTAAGCCCTTAAAATTGAGTAAGATGGTAAGCAACAACTAATAAGGTTGGTGAGTGTCAGATGTTAGACAGGGGATCCAACAAACATAGCTACTGTCAGAGGCAGGAGGGATCTTAGAGGCTCATCTAGATGTGATCTGGAATCTAATCTATATGAATCCAGCAGCCAATCTAGAAGAATCTGCTCGACATCTTGTAATTCTATTTCTAGCTCCAGCTGCTGGAAAATTCTTTCTTATACTGAACCAGAATGTGTCTCCCTCTAATTTCCACCCCCTGATCCTAGTTCTGATCCAGGGGGACACTCGGCACATGTCCCTCCTCTGACATTTGAGACTGCTCTCTGTGTTTCTCTGCTCACTCGTGTTTTCCTCCAGGTTAAAGCATCCTTTTCTGCCCCCTCCATTCTTTACCCTTGGTGTGGTCACCAGATGCCTGGCCTTGGTGCCCATCGACCTTTAATGCTCAAATGTGGTACCCCGACCTGAAATTTATTAGTGCAGGCACATCTATCCAGCTCAGAGAAGAGACAGACAGTTGTCATCAATTCCCTTGTCCAAAACCAATTTATCAATGCGTTGATGGTCTGCTTTTCCTCTCTCCACCTCACACTGATGTCTGCTTCAGAAGAGAATGACAAAGACACAGTGCGTCAGTAGCTAAGGCCTCTTCTCTCAGCTTCAAGCCCATCCCTCCAGCCCTGGGATGCTGGGAAGGACCGCCAGCACCTTTTCTTCAGCCAGCTGGGTCCCTGCAAGGACCTGCCCATAGTGGGTGAGAGGGAGCCTGCAGGCCAGAGGAGAGGGGACCTGTGTGCCTGTTTGCTTCTCCTCAGCATCCAGTCAGCGTCTCCCCAGAAGGGCTTCCTGCAGCTACCGTCTCACTGCTCCCCTTGGCTCTCCAGTCCTGTTTCCTCAATTCCTTATATTAGTCAATTCTTTATACTGATGTTTCTGTTAAAATCGGGTGTAGGTTCTGTTTTCCCAACTAGATCCTGACTGTCCTGCTTAGTAAACTAGAAAAGGCAAAAGAAGGGATTTGGGCCGAGGTGAGGACTGGAGGGGTGGAAATGCATGAGGTCCAGAGGGACTGGGAACGGCTCCTGGGTGTGTCAGCCCAAGTGGAGGACGGAGATGGAACAGAAGTGAGCAGGGTGGACGGAGCAGTGGTGACAACGTGGATTGTTGGAGGCGCAGAAAGGGGCAGAAGGCCAGTGAGGCCTGTGAGAGTCCTCTCACCAACTTCCTATGAGTCAGAACCTTGCTAGAAAATTCTCTCTCTTCTTGGTCCAGAGAACTTGAACACGTGCAGAAGGGAGCTGCAAATGAAAATGGAGGACTGACAGACAAAATTCAACAGAAAGGCGACAGGCCCTGGAGATGCTGATCCTGGAGAGGGGAAGGCTCAGGGGTATCTGGAGTTGCTGTGATCCAGGGCAAAAATACTGTCTGGGGAGGGGGTTCTGCTCCTGAACGCAAACCCAGGGCGTGCGCTGAGGCTGCTCGTCGCCCATCCATTTAACCAGGATGCATCAAGCCCCCAGCGGTCGCCCAATCCTGCTAACACGTATGCGACACGTGGTGAGCAGGAGGGGCGGGCTTTGCTCCCACGGAATCTGTGTTCCAGTGGGATCCAGGGCTTCCTCAGCTGTGAGGAAGGGTCTCCTGAAAGTGCGGGCAGGGGCTGGCGAGGCTGGGGGAGATCGGAGTAGTCGGGAAGAAACACTTTGAACCTAACTACACATTTCAAGATTCCACCAGCCCCCTGATTCCACCATAAAGTCAAAATGACGTTGGGGCTGGCCCCGTGGCTTAGCGGTTAAGTGCGTGCACTCCGCTACTGGCGGCCCGGGTTCGGATCCCGGGCGTGCACCGACGCACCGCTTCTCCTGCCATGCTTAGGCCGCTTCCCACATACAGCAACTAGAAGGGTGTGCAACCATGACATACAACTATCTACTGGGGCTTTGGGGAGAAAAAGGGAAAGAAAGAAAAAAAGAAGAGGATTGGCAATAGATGTTAGCTCAGGGCTGGTCTTCCTCAGCAAAAAGAGGAGGATGAGCATGGATGTTAGCTCAGGGCTGATCTTCCTTACAAAAAAAAATAAATGACGTTCAGACAAATTTGGGAACGTTTTAATGTGGAAGGGCCTCAGTGGAGGCTGCTCGGATGTGCCGGCATTGAGTGTGACCCCTAACCTACCTGGGAAACGTTAGTGTCCCAGGGATTTCTGAAGGAGCCCGTGTTTATTAGTGACGTGGGCACATGGAGGTGGGGCCAGGGGCGCTGAGGAGGAGCTGTCACCAGGACTGTTTCTTGGAAGGACGTGTTCACTCACCCTACCCCTTTTTGCATCCCTCTTGTCAGTGAAGGTAAAGACTTGAGAAAAAGCACTCAAGGGTAGGGGACCAGGCTTGATGGAGACAGGAGGTTGCTGCAGGAACAATTTTAGATGGGTGTTGGGGCAACTCGGTTTTCACTGCATGTGGTCGTTCTCTGTGGCTCCTTGTTTGAGTGCTTTTTATGTAAGAAAAGATAGACACACCGGAGGGCCAGCGCCCCACCACGCCACTGCAGGCCTCTGATGCCATGGCAACCCAAGCTCCGTCAAAAGCAGGTACTTCCCACAGGGAAACCGGCCACGTGGGATACAGGCACGGGTTCGTCTGATTCCTGTGGGTTTTATCCCACCCCTGTCTCCAGCCGCCCCTCCTGCCAGGGTGGAGTGTGCGATGACAGGACCAGAGGGTAGGTTGAAGAAGAGGATGCAGGAGAGCATTTCCCCCCAGTTCTCTGCTCCCTGCCCCCACATAGGTGGTCTCTGAGGATACTCCACAGGCCCCGGGGGCTCTGCACAGCTCGGGTGCAAACCCCGTCATCTGAGGGGGTCCTGACACCGTGGCTATGTGTTTAGGAAACACTGCCTGGTATTGGACAGTCTGAGCCCAGACAGCCCTGTTGGCTGGGATTTATCTGTCCTAAAAAGGTTACTGGTGGAGGCAAACCCCAGCAGGGCCTGTTCAGTTCAGGGCATATATGGATAAAATACTTGAAAGATACAGCGCGTGTCGCCAGGCAACGGCCCTGTTGAACAAAATGCTTCTTGTAGGCTGTGCTCATGATAACGAGAGATGGTCTCCCTTTCTGCCTTCCTGACCTGCCGGGCGGGAAGGAGTCGCCGTGTGGTCTAGAGAGCATTCTCAGAAAGGGCCTCTGCCGGCTCCCAACCCACTCCTACCTCTCGGTGCTTCTTTGCCTTGTTATAATTGCTCCTGAGCTGGGAGTTTCCTTGACCTGAATCTAGAATGTTGCTGTCACATCCACTAACTGGTGAGTAAAACAGGAATCTCGTCTAACACGCATTTTTGCAAAGAATTTCTTTTCCGTCAGCACCAGTCAGCCACACTGTGCCAGGCCCTTGTTCTCTGCTGCGGCTTGAAGAATCGTGGAAGAACCCGGGGTCTGCACTTCTTAGAGCCCCTCTCTCCACATCGATGTTTGAAGAAGAGGCCAGAGGGAATCTGCTTTCAAGTGTGGGTGGTTTAGTCTCCTGGAAAACCAAGCGACGCCCTCACTGGGCTGGAGGAGGCCAAGGCCTGGATGGCAGGCCAGTCTCCCACGGAGGACACAAGGCCCCTTTTTGGCATTGGTTTGCCCCCAGCACCCACCAATCCCTTTGATATCTCCCTGTCCCTCTGGTGTCCCTCTCTGAGCCCACCTTCCTCCACGCTCAGTCTCCTGCCCTGACTTGCCCACTGGGTCCCCCAGGCCTGGCACTGCTGGCTCCTGGTCTTAGTCCACTGACAGCTGGCATGTTCTGCCAACTCGTCTCCACCCCCGTCCCACTGTCACTCACTCATGCTGGGTCCTGACTGCTCAGTCCCCCGAGGTGAAGTAACAGCACTGACGTTAGACAACCCCTTAGGGAAGGCCTTGTTGTTGGATCAGAGGTGGTGCATGGATTTGTGGAGTGAGCTTAACACCCTCTCAAGCCCTAGAACACGGATGTGACCGAGACGGTGGTGTGAATTCAGACCTGCCCCCTGAGTCCAGCAAGAAGAACCTTCCTCTCCAGGGTGAGGCCAAGCTCCTCTCAGACAGATCTAAGTTCCCTCCTGGCTCTAGGCAACAGCCTCTCTGAAGACTCATTTCTTCCTCTGCTGTAAAGATGCTTGAGGAAAGATGTGAAGGTTCCAGCTAAGAGCAGAGCTTCTCAGTAGAGCCACTGGCTCATCCCTGCACTCGTGTCCTTTCTGTCTGTACAGAAGTAGTGTGGCTTTCACCGATGACAAAGACTGGGCAGGAGGCAAAGAGACTCCAGAAAAACGCCCTCAGCCACTAGGTCATATCAGCAACACGGAGGGTGCCAGTGAGCGAGGGCGGGCTGAGATGGTGGCTCTAACACTCGCTGCAGAAGTTAAGCCCAGACTGGGCGAGTGAGCTGTCCAAGGCCACGTGGGTCACTGATGCAGAGCTAGGGCAGGACAGACTGTGCCGGTGTCACCCTTCACCACAGGTGAGAGAACGGAGACAGAAACAAAAGACGTGACCCTCTCAAGGCCACGGAAACAGGGGTGCAGCGCGATTCCAAGGCCGGTGGTCACAGCGTGCTTGTGACCAGCTCTCCAGACTTCACCGGGTGCTAGCTGTGCCCAGGTACACAGCACCCCACACCTAGGGCCTCCATGCTGCTCGAACACGGAAAGGCCCTCTGATGTTACAGCATCTGAGCATCTCCTCCAGGCGGGCAGGGACCACACTGTCTAATCCTGAATCCCCAGCACGTACAACCCGGCCCGACACGGGGTCACTTGTTTATCGGGTGCATACAAATATTAGCCACTGGTCTACCGAGCTCGTCTCTTTCAGTTGGTTATCTTGGTGGCATATGATTTTAAAATATCTGATTTCTGGACAACCTGTTTTCTTTTCAAACACAATAGGGCAGTAAAAGTGCCCACCCTGCTCCGTCTCACCCTGCCTCCCACCCTCATCCCCACAGGGTGAGGATGCCAAGGAGCTCCTGGGACTGTATCGCTAATCTTCTATTTGGGGGGCATCTTGGCAAAGATCCTTTATTGCTACTATGCCTCAGTTGTACCTTGACGACCAGAAATCTTTTCTCCAGTGTCAGTTTCCAATATCCAGAGCCTCGATTTAGCAATTATTATTATTATTAGTGTGCGTGTGAGGAAGATTAGCCCTGAGCTAACATCTGCCAATCCTCCTCTTTTTGCTGAGGAAGACTGGCCCTGGGCTAACATCCATGCCCATCTTCCTCTACTTTCTATGGGACACTGCCACAGCGTGGCTGGACAAGTGGTGCGTGGGTGTGCACCCAGGATCTGAACCTCTGAACCCCGGGTTGAAGCGGAGCACGCGAACTTAACTGCTCCGCAATTATTTTAATTCAGGAAAGATCAGTGGGAGGTGGCAGCTTTGGGGGGGGGGTGGGTGGGAAAGAGCACTGGTTTAAACACCGGTGACGAGAGTGTTACCTATCTGCGTGACCTCAGGCAGGTCACAGCCTCGCATTTGCAGAAGGAGGATGAGAATGTCTCTCCTGCTTACCTCTCAGTAGTTCAGAGGATCCCGTGAGATCCGTGAGAGGACCAGAGGAAGGTCCTCTCAGGGCTCGCCGTTCAGGGCCAGGCATTTCGAGGACGCTATCACTACGAGCGGGCAGCCAGGACCCACGCTCAGCAGGGCAGCATCAGGAGCGCGCCATGGCAGTCAGAGCCCCGGCCACCTCGGCAGAAAGGTAGAACAGGCCGCCAGAGTGCGTCACAGCAACTGCGCACCGTTGCCAACACGCCTGGTGGATCCCGCAGCCACTTTGCTACCAGAGAAAGGAGGAGGGACCACACTGTTGAAGAGGAATCGCTCCAGTTGTTAAATGAGTGGCCCACGAGAAAATGCTTGGCTGACGGGGCAGACATCCCATCTTGGCTCAGGATATCAGAGACAGAAGATGCTTTCCAAGTTCACCTAAGCCACAAAAACTGGCACGTCATGAGGAGACTGGCTTCATGAGGAGGCAAAATAGGTCTTCAACCACCTGGAACAACATTAGGGTAGTGAGAAAGGAACAGCTCCTCCTCCAAAACTTCACCTGCTGAGCCTTAAAATTTCACCATTAGTGACTCATTCCTTTGCTTTTGTTCTGTGTTCTCTTTTAAACTAAAAATATTTTTAGGAAAAGTCACACAGAAAGTGTCTATACCTTGGAATAAATTAAGGCATAAAAACATTTTGCTGGAGGTTGAACCCTGGAAGTAACGAGAGGCTTTGTCGGGGGGGGAGCAGGTCTGAGGGGAGGAAGGGGCCGCCAAGAGGAAAGTGTGGGGAAGTGGGGGTGCTGGAGAGAGCGGCAGAGTTAACTGTGCATCTGTGGAAACGTGACTGGGGAGCCGGAGTCTTCCTCACGCAGGTCTCCTTTCAACAACAGGCCGCCCTGCTTGGTCTTGGCCTGTTGCCTGTACGGGTTCAGATAAATCTGCTTCCCTTTTGAGTCATTTCAGGAAAGATCCATCTCCCCGCGTGGGAGAGGACTGGAGGTCCAGTTATAAACTGCTGACACTGGGAACTCTGTTTCTTGTCCCTGTTAATAAAGGCTGGGCACTTGTCATTTTGTGCTCAGGCCTGGCCTTGAAGATTATTCACTAACCGTGACCCGGGGGACCAACCATGTCTCAGCCAAACAGAACAAAACAGGGTGGGAGCCTGTGTCCCTGGGGCAGGATGACAATGGGCTGGGTGGGAGGCAGGCGACCCTGGATGAGTCAGAGACCCCACACCCGCACCCCCACCCGAGGGGGCACTGGGTGGTAGAAGTCAGATTGTAGGCATTGCGCTGAGGTCAAGTGGGAGGGGCCCGGGCCATCTCTTACCTGCTCCACAGGAGAGAGCAGAGGCAGTCCCGAACCACAGCTGTTCACACAGTTCCCGAAGGGAGTCAGATCAGGCGGCTGGGAGACTCTCGCACTGCGCTCACTGTAGGCAGGAAGAGAGACGCTCAGTTTTCATTCTTCACATCTCTGTCCAGAAATTTGTGCCAAACCAAAACATATTTATTTTTAAGCAATGTAACTATTAATGACATTAATTATAAGTTCTTCGGTTCATTTTTTAGGTAAGTCGATGGTTTCTATTCTTTGTATTTGTCAACGACTTTATGGACAAAATCGTTACACAAATCTCCAAATTACAAATCTATGTCTCCAAATGTTTATTTGCAGGTCAGCTGTTTGTAATTGAGGAGACATTTTCTCATGGGAAATATTAGCTCTGGTTGGGTTCTCAGGCTAGCTCACCAGGGTGAACTAATAAATCGGACTAGGGCACCTCATATTTGTAGTTGAGCTTTAAAATGTCTTCATGTCAAATGTAGAAATACAGAAATACAGAAATAAATGTAGGAATAAAATATTCAGCACTATTATGCCTTAAGAAGGTATTTGTGGCTAGCCCAAAAGCCCACTTGCTGTGTAAAATGGTATTTTGAGATTGAGGGAGGAGAGCATTCTGTTTCCCTCCTGCTTCTGTAGGAGAATCTGGGGCCTCCCACCCCAAAACGAGAAGGAGCACAGCTCAGGTGTTCTGTTATTTTCAAATTTTTGTGTGACGTGCCTAGTCAATTTCCTTTTTCATAGGGAAACTGGTTCTAAGAATGATTAAACATCTTAGAGTAACAATGGCTATTTTTGGTTGATTTAAATTCTAAACATAGAATCTTGACTTCTTCACATAATTATGGATTCTGCCTATTTTCTAACCACTCCCTCATAACGCTCATCTTCTTGTTTCTGCAATTCAGTGCTCTAAATGTGTCTGCAATCCATGAGTTTGAAGTGGCTGACCACGCTGTGCTGAGTTTTCAATCACAGTCTCCAGAAGTGGAGCTGGAGTTTTCCACGCTCCTTGCTTGCCCGGGCTAATCTTGAATCAGAGAATTAGCGGGCAGGGTTGAATGCCAATAGCCAACCGAATGAGCATGAATGCACTCAGCTCTGGTCTCACCGATGCGAGTTTGGGCCAGTCACAGAATCCTGGGTTCAGGCTCCTTAACCTGTACTAGGGGCCATGCAGGACGTGCTTACAGTGAGGCACTAAAACTGGGTGGGAAAGCTGCGTGGGCACTGAGCGTCTAAAGGGGACGGGCACTGCTCAGCTTCAGCCAATTACTGACCTGTAAGGTGCAGCACTGCTGGTTTCGTGGGGCGGAGTTCCAGGGTAACACTCGCTTTCTGCAGCATTTTGAAGACGTACGTCACTGTCTTCTGATCTCTTTGTTGCTGACTGTTTGCTCTTGGTATATAATTATTGTTCTATTTGGTAATAATCTTTCTTTTCTCTCTAGTGGCTTTTAAAGTGCTATGTTCTTTATTCTATATTTATGCTTTATACCATATTTAGCACATATATGCTAAATATAGCATATTGTTTCTACGGCGTTTGTTCTTTATTATCGATGTTTTAAAGTTTCATTATGATATCTTTCGATGTGGACTTATTTTTATTTTGGCTTCTTCGTTTTCTGAGTGCATTGTCAATGTGAGAACTAAGGTCTTTTTCAATTCTGGAAAATTTCTAGCCATTCTGTCTTCAAATATTGCTTCTTCACAATTTGTTCTTTTCTTATGGAATTTCTGTTTGACTTAAGCTGGAAGTTCTATCCCAGCTTATCTGTGTGTTCTTATCTTCTTTTTATAAGCTTTCTTTGTGAGCCTTCGTTTTGTGCTTTGGGTGAATTCTTGAGTTCTAACTGAAGAGCCCAAGTTCACTAACTCCCTCTGTGTGCCTAGTCCAGTGCGTTCCAGCTGAATAGTCCATCTGCACTATACACAGTGCAGTCCTCTACGTAACGACTGTATTATGAATTTCTGTGATTTATTTTCATATTCATCTATTATTTAATTTCAGCCTTTTATTGCTTAATTTATCTTAAAGTCTTTTTGAAATTGTTCTGATTTTCATTTCGTCTGGAGTGAACTCGTGCTCTGAAGATTATGCTGGCAGTTTCTCTGTTAGTTTTTTTCATGGATGAGAGTTCTTGGTCATAGTCTCATCTTGACTGGGACATTTTCTCTTTTGCTCTCCATCTCTTATATCTCCTCTCCACTGACCTCTCTCTGTCTTGCGGCTTTTCAGTTTCTTCCACCCAGCTCCCTAGGGTCCCTAGTCCAGAACCAGCTCATATAATGGTGGCTTGGGCTCCTGCCCTGCGATGACATTAGGGATATCACAGAACTGGTTACTGGGACTCAGGTGGCTTGTCTCAGGTTCCAGTCCACGGAAGTGCCTGTATTCACCTGTCTCCTTAGGCCTGTGGCTGCATGTAAACCACCAACCAGCATGGTGCTCTCTGGGGGCTTAGCCTTCAGTCCTAGGACCCACGGTTCAAGTCCCAGTCCTGGCCCATGACACTGCCTTACAGAACTTAACCCTGTTACCCCTAGGAACCCAACTGAAGGACACTTCTGCCAACTTCTAAACCTCAAGAACTTTGAAACTTTGTTCCGTCACTGCGCTACAGAGCCTTTGTTTTAATCAAACTTTTGTTTCAGATAATTGTAGATTCATATACCTTACATATTTTGTAAGAAATAATACAGAGAGATCCCATGTACGCTTTACCCAGGATGTTACCCCAATGGTAACATCCTGCACAACTGTAGTACATATCACAACCAGGATGTTGACATCAACACAGCCAAGATTCAGAACATTTCCATCCCAGCAAGGAGGTTTGCAGTGCCTTTTATAGCCAAACCCACTTCCCTCCCAACACACCTTCATCTTAACCCCGGCAACCATTAATCTGTTCTCTGTTTCTATGAGTTTGTCACTTCAAGAAGGTTATGTAAATGGAATCATATAGTATGTAACCTTTTGGTTACACTTGGACTTTTGTCACTCAGCATAGTTCTCTGAAGATTCATCCAGGTTTTTGCACGTATCAATAGTGTGCTCCTTTTTACTGCTGAGTAGTGTTCCGTGCTATGGGTGGACCACAATATGTTCAACCATTCACCTGCTGAAGGACACAGGGGTTGTTTCAGATTAGGATTATTATATGTAAAGGTGCTACAAACATCTGTGCACAGTTTTCATTTCTCTGGGATTGATGCTCAGGAGTGCAGTTGCTGGGTTGCATGACAGGATTAGTTGTTAAAGAAACTGTTTTCCAGAGAGGCTGTGCCACTCTGCCTCCCACCACAATGTGTGACTGATCCAGTTTCTCCACATCCTTGCCAGCACTTAGTGTGCTCGTCATTTTTATTTTAGCCCTTCTAACAGAAGTGTGGTAGTGTCTCAGTGTGACTTTAATTTGCATTTTCCTCACAGCTAATGATGTTGAACAGTTTTCCATAGGCCTGTTTGCCAACTGTCTGTCCTCTTCAGTGAAATGTCTCTTCATTTCTTTTGCCCATTTTCTAATTGGGTTGTTTGTTTTGTTTAGTTTTTTTTATTCCTGTTGGGTTTTGAGAGTTTTTTATATATTCTAGATACCAGTCCTTTGTCAAAAGGTGGTTTGCAAATATTTTCTCTTTGTCTATAGCTTGTCTTCTCATTATCTTAACACGGCCTTTTACAGAGTGAAAGTTACTCATTTTTATGAAGTCCAGTTTATCAATTTTTTCTTTTATAGGTTATGCTTTTGGTGTCAAGTCTAAGAACACTTCAGGCCTAGATCCTGAAGATCTTCTCCCATACTTTTTTCCTGAAGTTTTGTAGTTTACATTTAAGTCCATGATCCAGTTTTTGTGTAAACTTGAGAATTAGGTTGAGGTTTGTTTTTTTGGTTGTGAGCATCAATTGCTCCAGCACCATTTGTAGAGAGGGCCGTCCTTCCTCCATTCAATTCCTTTTGCATCTTTGTCAAAAATCAGCTGGGTGCAATTGTGTGGTCTGTTTCTGGGTTCTCTATTCTGTTCCATAGATCTGTGTGTCCATCTGTATGCCAATTCCACACAGCGTTGGTTACCGTAGCCATAGAATTAAGTCTTGAAACCAGTAGATGGATTCTTTCCACTTTAGTCTTCTTTTTCAAAAATTTTTTATTCTAGTCCATTTTCATTTTTATGTAAATTTTAGAATAATCTTGCTTGTATCTACAAAAAATCTTGCTGAGATTTTGATAGGAATTGTTTTAAAAGCTTTTATCAATTTGGGGGAAATTGACATCTTTACTACACTGAATCTTCCAAACCAAGAACATGATATGCCTTTCAGCATCTTAGTCCTGTGCATGTTTTGTTAGATTTACTCATAAATGTTTCTATTTTGGAGCAGTTGTAAATGGTATTATATTTTTAATATTGGTGTCTAGGTAGTCATTGCTGGTATGTAGACATACAATTGATTTTTGATGTTTGTCTTGTATCCTGCAAACTTGCTGAACTCGCTTATTCATTCTAACAGTTGTTTGTAAGTTCCTTGGATTTTCTATGTATGTAATCATGTCCTCTCTAAATAGAAGCCATCTTATTTCTTCCCTTCCAGTCTGTATGCCTTTTATTTCCTTGTCTTGCCTTATTGCAGTAGTTAGAACTTTCAGCACCATGTTGAATAGAAGTGGTGAGAGGGGACATCTTGGCTTGCTCCAAATCTCAGGGGGAGAGCATCCAGTCTTTCACCATCCCATACAGTATAAGCTGTAGGGATTTCGTAGATGCTCTTTATCAAGTTGAGGAAGTTCCCCTCTATTCCCATTTTTCTGACAGAGAAAGAGAGACACCAGTTTATCACAGGGACAGCTTTCATTTAGCCAAATGATGAGAAATTCACTCCCTCATCTGGTACTGGTCTATATTGATAAGAAGTCTGTTGGAGGAAGGTGGTGAGCAAAGAATAAGATGCTGAGTTTCAGCATACCTTTCCAGAAACCACTGAGGAAACTACTCTGGTACATCTGAATCTTATGTGCCCAACCAATGCTCCTCCCTCCTCCTGCACTCTCTCCCCTTTGTAAACAGAGTCAATTTTAGTTACCACGATAATTCACTTATATGGTAAACTTCATTTTCTGATGACGCTGCATAAATGAGATATTGTAATTGGCATGACCCAATTATTCCATTTTCAGCAGTTGTTTTGTATTTTGTATATTATAGACACATGGAATTATTTGTGATTATTTCTATGATGCTTCCACACTTCCAACCAGAATGAGGCACAGGAGGATTTCCACACACCCTCAACTCTGACAGATGTGCTGTGTCTTCTATTGATACGTGATCATTTCATGCCCATGTGCCTTGTGTTGCTGACTGGCTTTAGTACTTACGGTGACTGTTACACACTTTGACCTCTTATTTGGTCAGTTGAGCACTTTGCTATGGATTTTATTGTAAGTTGATTTTGTAGTGCTCTAAGGTCGTCATGTTGGTAACATGGCAGACAATTTCAGGCTGACAGACGTGGCTCATTTTTTCTACAGCCCTGGCATCTTCAACAGACTGTTGGACAGCGTTTGCTGCACAAGCTTTCATACGTGCTGGTTCTCTGTGCCTGTGTCTTGTTTAAGCTTCTGAAGGAGAAAGGGCTGGTCTTCTGTGCTGTTTCTCTCCCTGGCACCTTGTAGGCTAGTGGTACTTGTTGAATTACTGAAGTTACATCAACACATATGCATTGTTGGTGGGAGTATGAAATGGTGCAGCCACTATGGAAAAAAGCTTGGAAATTCCTTAAAAAATTAAAAATAGAACTACCACATGATCCAGAAGCCCATTTCTGGGAATATATCTGAAGGAAATGAAAACACTATGCTGAAAAGATATCTGCACCCCCATGTTCACAGCAGCATTAGTTACAACAGCCAAGACATGGAAACAACCTAAGCATCCATCAACAGATGAATGGATAAAGAAAAAACATTATTCAGCCACAAAAAAGAGGGAAGTCTTGCCATTTGCGACAACATAGATGAGCCTGAAGGACATTATGCTAAACAAAATAAGCCAGACAAAGACAAAGTCTATATGATCTCATGTGTGGAATCTAAAAACACACACGCACACACACAGAGCAAACTCATAGAAAAAGAGATCAGATTTGTAGTTACCAGAGGTGGGAGTGGGGGGGAAGCTACAAACTCCCGGTTATAAGATACATAAGTCCTGGGCATGTGAGGTACAGCATGGGGACTATAGTTCATGATACTGTATGGTACATTTGAAAGTTGCTAAGAGAGTAGATCCTAAAAGTTATCACAAGAAAAAGAGTTTTTGTAACTCTGTGAGATGGTGGAGGTTAACTAAACTTATTATGTTGATCATTTCGCAATATATGTAAGTCAGGTCATTATACTGTACACCTTAAACTTGTACAGTGCTGTATGTCAATTATATCTCAGTAAAACTGGAAGAAACCCATATTTTGAAAGTGAAAAGCATAGTGGGATCCATCATGTGTTAAGACGCTCAAACTGAGGCAGCTGGAGACAGACGGTCAGAGCGTGTCCACAGCGGCCACTTGACCAGACCCCGCGAGCCTGCAGAGGGCAGCCGTTGAGTCTTTCAGATATTTCTGTCTCTGATGCCTGCTGCCGGTAGGTGATTGTGTGAATTAGAAGTGAGAGCAAATTCTTTGCTCCTCCTCTACCCAAAGAGAATCTGTCTCTTCCCTGGGTCTGGGCTGGCCTGTGGGGAGGTGATATCAGCCCCTTTCAGGCTAGGTCTCCCAGTGGCTGCTGCTGTTCTGCCCTTGCCCTGCTCCCCATTGGGGGCCACTGCCTTGTGTGAGGTCCCATCACCCTGAGGCTGCCATGCTGTGAGGAAGCCTGATGTGTGTAGAACGGTGTCTCCCAAAGAGATGTGTTCCAATCCTAACCCTGGCACCTGGGGGTGTGTCTTAATTTGGAAATAGATGGAAATAAATGTGACTTCATTTGGTTTTGTAGTTGTAATTAAGATGTAAATTATGATGAGGCCATACTGGAGTCGAGTGGACCCTTAATCCAATATGGCTGGTGTCCTTAAGAGGAGGAGAGACACAGACATCCAGAGGGAAGGTGGCCAGGTAATGATAGAGGCAGAGATTGGAGTGATGCAGCTGTGAGCCGAGGATGCCAAGAATTTCCGGGACCCACAGAGGCCGGGAGAGGGGGCCTGGCTCTGCCATTGATTTCCGACTTCTAGCTTCCAGAACCGTGACAAAATGAATTTCTGTTGTTTTAAGTCATGGTACTTTGTTACAACAGCTCAGGAACTAAGCCTAAGCACGTCGTGTGGAGTGGATAGTTTTCGTGGAGGGAGAGAAAAAGAGGGAGAGACAGGAGGGAGAGAAGAAGGGGAGGAGGGAGGGAAAGGGGGAGAGAGGGAGGGAGGAGGGAGGGAAAGGAGGAGAGAGCCAGGGAGGTAGAGGGAGGAAGGAGGGAGGGAGGGGGGAGGGAGGGGCTTAGCCAGCCCCGCTGCTGTAGCCTGGCTGGGGGGCTGGACAGGCGAGTGAAGCAGCGTCTTGGATGTTTTAGGCCCCGCTGTGTGGAGCAGCAGAAACACCCAGCTGAGCTCAGTCTAGACCATAAAATGGTGAGAAGTCACAAATTGTTTTTTATGCCGCTACGTTTTGAGTCTTGAGTGTGGTTTGTTGCACAGCTCCGTATACAGTTGCTGAAATGACCTAATCGTGCCCCACTCTGTGCATGTTAACCTGCTGGCGTCCCCCGCAGGCAAGGCAGCTGTGCTAGGCTCTGTTTACAGGGTGTGGCTGTGTAGACCCCATGTTTGGATTTAGCATTCAGGATTTAAACCTGAACATGGATTATTTAAATAGTTTCTGAGCTGCACGATGCACTCAGAGCCCAGAGAGGGAGACGGAACCACTGACCTGGGTCCTGGGGTGTGCGCCCCTCACATCTGGGTTACTGAGCTGCAGGTTTTCTGGTAAAATTGTGTGCATCTGAAACTTTCTGTGAGGATATGCCAAATTCAGGATTTCAGAGCGCAGTCAAAGGAAGTCTGTAATCCTCAACACTTCCCACTATTCCGAGGGCAGGTCAGCCCAACAGAGCGCTTTTGGTCGTGACCACAGCGGCACAATTTCAGAGGTTCCCAGGCCCGGGGATCTGGAGGAGGTGGGACGTCAGAGAAGGCAAGCTAAAGTTTTGCAAAACTACTCACCTTTTTCCTTTGATATAATCCAATTCAAATGTTCTGCTTCATCTCCGTTGTCTCTTGCTCGTTAATTATTTTTGCAGTAATATATCCATTTTTTATCGTTAGAGATCTGCTCAGATTATTTCAGCTTTTCAATTAATTGTTTTGTCCATGAAGTGCCGCCGGTGCAGTCCGGTTGTTGTCTCTGGATCCTCAGTACAGACAAGCCCTCTGGGTCTGTGCCCTTCAGACAGCTGAGGATTTCTGGGCTCCGGCTGATTGAATTCTGGGGCCAGCTTGGCTGGTCCTGGATGTTCACACCTATGTTAGTTGCGACATGTGGCTGTCGGGGAAGGCACGCGGCTTGGCTTGCAGTTTCCTAGGGTGTATAACAGCTTTTATTTGTTCTAAGTAATAGTTGACCGTGCTCAGCCCAGTGAAATCCATAGTCAAGTACTTCAAGACACATCTCCTTTCTTCTCCAGCAAAAGGCCATCATGCCTGCGCACGTATTTGTGGCGTGAAACGCCTGGGCACGTGTTCGTGGGGTGAAGGTGTCCCATCCCAGGGCGTGTGTTTTACGTGATTCAACCACGGCCGCGTGTCAAGCCCCTAGCCCCAGCGACCCAGCCTCGGTGGACCTTGTTGGGTCTCTGTCCCTGAAAAGTTCCTCCACCTCAGCAGATGTCTGTACTTCAGCTTCCGCACTGCTCTCCAATTCTTCTGCAAACGGAGAGAGAAAAGTTCATTCCTGGGGATCCCCAAGGACAGCCCCTAAGCAGACCTCCTCCTGCAGGAAGCAGAGGGGAAGGGGCATTTGCAAGGAACCAATATGATGCCCAGACCGTCCTGCCCTGGGGCTCACTGTCAGGACGTCTGGATAAACTCTAAAAAGTACATTCCTGGGCCAGGGTTCCAGAAACTAAGTAACAGATATTTTTCAATGTTTTTCTATCATTTTTCAAATGTGGGCAATTAAATCAAGTTATAGACTAGATAGAGAATATTCGGTTGGAAGGTCTAGTAACCCACGGGGATGGAATTCACAAAGAGTGCATTCATCCACTGTAATCTCTGCTCATCTAATCCCTTCCTCTCATATCAGTGTTGCTTTGACTGCCACTTCTAATTCGTGTTGGTGGAGTCAGGGTTTTCTTGTGAGCAGAAAAAAAGGTACTTAATTTGTCACCAAAGCTTGATTCCTTTTTTTCCCTCTGCACATAAATCCTGTCAATTAGGTTAATAATAGAAGCAAACTTCATCATGAGATGAAATCTCCCCCAACATTTAGGACTCTGGGGCAGCCTCTTTGCCTAATTGTATTAATAAAATTTTTAGCAACATAGTTTTGGGGATCAATGCAGTAGGCCCTGCCAATCAAAGACTTTTCTACTCCCTGAAAAGGTGCTAGACTTTTTAGTTTCTTTGTGATGTACTAAGGAAAGGCTGAGTTGCCCCCAGAAGATTAAATCTTTAATTTCACATTATTTCCAGCCATGTCTATAGAACAAAGTGGGCTTTACCTGTTGAATATGGGGCTTATGCAACTTGAAGTACTCTTGAGACATTAAGAGGCAGCCGTGAACAGTCTCTGAGATTTAAGCTGAGGGGAATTCTAAAGGGATTACTGCTGCATTTTCCAGAAAACGAGAAATAAAAACAGACTTAGGCAATGCACGATCATAAATGCATTCCTGCTGCGATGGAGAGTCCCATTCGCACCGCCACTCGGAGGCCCCAGCAGGAGACTCTGTCAAAAGCACCCACACTTGTAAGGATTTGTACGAGTCCAACATATAATGAAGTTAAGGCTGAATACTTTGGAAAGATTGGCCATTAAAAAAAAAAAGATACTCTTCCATTTTCTCCAGTCCAAAGGTGAGAAATGAGCACATTATTTTGACATCATTAAGATATCTTTTGTACGGAGTGCTAACCTGCCTTGACCAGAACTGGATAATTCTCTCTGTGAATAAAGTAAGAACAAAACTCTTCCTGGGAAGATTTTCAGAACTGATTAACTACGTGGGATGAAGAAAAGTGATGTCTTCCAAAGACTAAAAGAAAATGGGGACCCCAATTAAAATCCCGCCATCCTCTTAATCAGCTTAGAGACTCAACTAAAACAAAAATGCTATTAGAAATGTAACAGCATCCTAAGTCTGCACTGATTACCCAGCCACGCACGTTTATGTAAACACTGGATCTCTTTATGTCATGGGCATATCTTGCCTTGTAAGTGGACGATTGAAATAGTGAAAGAAAATTAGAATAAACTGCAGACGAAAGATCATGGTCTTGGAATAACACGATGTAAAAAACTGAACTTTTATTTTTAAGTAAATTCAAAGTCACAATTTTCTGGATTTGAGGGAGTTTGAAGAATACCAAGGACAGAGAAAACGTTCTCCCTGTGGTCATTTGCCTCATTTAATAAATGAGTTACGTTAACTCATCCATCCTGGGTGCACATTTTTTAATAGAAAATTAAAATTTTATAAAACATTGCTTCTTACCCTTACTGTGAAAGAGTTTTTCACAGCTTTCCAGCTATAGAATTTCATGATTAGATTCTTCTAACCCTTAGCTTCTGTGATTCCAAGTACAGCAGTGATATTTTCCAGCAACACAAATACAGACCAAATACGTAAATAGAAAATGTAAGAGCTGAATGATTTTCAGAGCTGAACCTTCTAGAACATTATAATTCTGGGAACTGACTTGTTCAAGATCACAGATGCAGTCAGGGGAAGAGCTAATATGATCTCAAGTGTCCTGATGCCCGGTCTAATCTTCAAGCACCCTCCTTGTTTCCATTCTTGTCATTTTCACTTCATGGTCATTAAGTCCCAATCTTGTAATCACAGACCTTCCTTCACAGACTCTCTACCCCAGCTTCCCAAAGTAAGGAAGAGTTAGCTGCTCCCACGGGCAGCCCCTGCTCAGCTGTGGTGACAGTTAAAGGAAGACAGCCGAGACTTTGGACAGATACCTGTTTCTTTCTCCCACCCCGTCATTTCTAGCTCCATTTCCAGCGTTTGGCTGAGCTGTGCTTGAGACAACATTGCAGGCATTGTAGGACATGTTGTGTCTTCCCAGCCCCTCTAGGGTGTGGCGTGCTGGGAAAAAGCCTATTTTCTAGAATGACTTTGACCGACATCCACCTTGGGAAAGGGTGGGCAGTGTCCGTGCATCCTGCCCCACGTCTTCCCTGTCTGCCTGAAACCTCCCATCGAGGGCACTCAGGAATCCCTCATGTCACCCAATTAGATCCTGCCTGAAAGGAGACCCACAGGAAGCAGCACTCGCTTGCAGAGTGGGTTTAGGGGGATGGGGAGCAGTGCCAGGGCAGGTGGGGTGTTCACCCCGTTCACAGTTCTCAGCAAGCATGAATAAGAACCCCCACCCCCTGCTCATAGAGGAACACTGAGCCTGGATGCCTTCTTGTTGGAGGCGGGTTCCCAGGAGAAGGGCCTCTCTGGCAGGGAGACAATAGGACCATCCATCCTACCTCCTACATCCTCATCATTCTCCATCTCATACACTCTGAGGGCCGGAAGGATGCCAGGAGTCAGCCCAACCGTGGGTTCTCCTGCACCACACCCCTGTTAGCCAGCCCCCCAACTTCTGCTCAGCATTCCTGGGCATGTGGACCTCTGTCCCTCATGAAACCTCTTATTCAACTGCTGCAAAGCTCTTAAATCTTAAATCTCCTTCTTGTCACTTCTTTCCAATGATCCTAGGTCCTGGAGTTCTAGCCTTGGAGGCAGCTCAGAACACTTCTGATGAAGTCTTGTGAAGACAACTGTTACCTGATTTCTTTCAGGACAAATAAAGCCCATTTAGTCCTTTGAACTCATTCTATACGTGACATGGTCCACAGCCTTCACCATCCTGTCACCCCTGGGAACATTCCAATTTCTTAAGAACCTCTTAAAAAATTGAAGAAGACAAAAAGAAAGAGAAAGATATTCCATGCTCATGGATTGGAAGAACAAACACAGTTAAAGTGTCCATATTACCTAAAGGAATCTACAGATGCAATGCAATCCCAGTCAGAATCCCAACGACATTATTCATGGAACTAGAACAAAGAATCCTAAACTTTTTGTGGAACAGCAAAAGACCCCAAATAGTCAAAGCAATCCTGAGAAAAGAGAACAAAGCTGGAGGTATCACACTCCCTGAATTCAAAATATACTGCAAAGCTATAAAAATCAAAACAACATGGTACTGGCAGAAAAACAGACACACAGATCAATGGAACAGAAGTGAGAGCACAGAAATAAAACCACACATCTGTGGACAGCTAATCTTCAACAAAGGAGCCAAGAACATACAATGGAGAAAGGAAAATCTCTTCAATAAATGGTGTTGGGAAAACTGGACAGCCACATGCAAAAGAATGAAAGTAGACCCTTATCTTACACCACACACAAAAATTAACTCAAAGTGGATTGAAGACTTGAATGTAAGACCTGAAACCAAACTCCTAGAAGAAAATGTAGGCAGTACACTCTTTGACATCAATCTTAGCAGTATCTTTTTGAATATCATGTCTCCTCAGGCAAGGGAAACAATAGAAAAAATAAGCAAATGGCACTACATCAGACTAAAAAGCTTCTGCAAGGCAAAGGAAACCATCAACAAAACGAAAGACAACCCACCAACTGGGAGAAGATATTTGCAAATCATATATCCAACAAGGGGTTAATTTCCAAAATATACAAAGAACTCATACAACTCAGCAGCAGCAAAATGAACAAACTGATCACAAAATGGGCTGAGAATATGAACAGACATTTTTTCAAAGAAGATAGAGAGATGGCCAACAGACACATGAAAAGATGTTCAACATCACTAATTATCAGAGAAATCCAAATCAAAACTACAATGAGATATCACCTCACACTCGTCAGAATGGCTATTATTAAAAAAACAAGAAATAACAAGTGTTGGAGAGGATGTGTAGAAAAGGGAGCTCTCATACGCTGCTGGTGGGAATGCAAACTGGTGCAGCCACTATGAAAAACAGTATGGAGATTTCTCAAAAAATTAAAAATAGAACTACCATATGATCCAGCTATTCCACTTTTGGTTATTTATCCAAAGAACATGAAAACACTAATTCAAGAAGATACATGCACCCCTGTGTTCATTGCAGCATTATTCACAATAGCCAAGACTTGGGAGCAACCCAAATGCCCATCAATGGATGATTGGAAAGAGAAGATGTGGTATATATATACAATGGAATACTACTCAACCATAAAAAAAGACAAAACCGTGCCTTTTGCAACAACATGGATGGACCTTGAGGGTATTCAGTTAAACGAAATAAGCCAGACAGAGAAAGGCAAATACAGTATGGTTTCACTCGTATGTGGAAGATAAACAAACACATACATACAGAGAACAGATTGGTGGTTACCAGAGGGGAAGGGTGTTGGGGAGGGTGAAAGCAGTAAAGGGACATGTGTGTGGTGACAGATGGCAACTAGACTTCTGGCGGTGAACACGATGCAGTCTATACAGAAGCCAGAATATAATGCTGTACACTTGAAATTTACACAATGTTATAAACCAATGTGACTTCAATAAAATAATTAAATGGAAGACCCTCTTAAAATGCAACACCCAAAATGGAAAGCAACACTCTGGGAGTTGTCTGATGGGCAAAGAGCAAAGCAAGGCTGTTATTCTACTTTCTCAGACAAAACCTGGACCTCTTGCAGTAAACTGCTAAACCCAGGATCTCCGAGGCTGCACGGGTCCAGTTGGTTTTCCTCACTTGACCTTCGGGGTGGGGGGCTTCCTCTTCATTTACAACCCTTAAAGCTCGCCCTCAAATTTAGAAAATGTCTACTTTGAACACGGTGACTGGAAAATGAATGTTTGGTGTTTTACATCCCATTATTTCAAGCCTATGATATTTTGGCTCACATTTATGCTAATAGATTTTCTCTACTGCATTTCAATCATGAATCTAAAAGGAAACATGCTCAGAACATAGAGATACAGAGTTATATAAAAATGTATTGATGGCAAAAATGCCTACTATAGGATATTACATATTTTTTAATAATGCTTTTGTTTTAGTTCCATTTCTGGGCTGATTATTAAGGAAGGGGGGTTTAAACACTGCTTCAAATCTCTTTCACTCCTCGGAAAATGTCACTGCCCCAACCCACACAGCTGGTCCATTTTTGCTTATGGGCTCCTGTCTCACTGTGTGTGGTACATATAAGGTCACAAGAGGTTGTCATGAGAGTCCTACGTGGCCAGGTGTTTCTCGTATCAATAAGATGTGACCTGGAGGTGTCCTTTATTTTACTGTGTTCTAGTCACTGAACCTTTTAATCAGCACATTTTGATGGAAAACTTCCCTATACTTTGTCCTGGCAGAAAAATACTCTATTTCTCCCCCAGAGCAGCATGCAGTCTCATTAGGGAAATGGAACACAATGCATTGAGGAAATCACTAACCCCACAAGACAGTCCAGGCCCAGTGCATGTCAGTGGTGCTGACGATCCTCTGGAAGAGACGACCACAGAAGGGATGGCCACGGAAGGCCTCTAGGAGGATCAGCTGGCCCTTGAGGGCTGACTATGATCTGGACACATCGAGACGAGCAGCAGAACCTGCGTGAACAAAGGCAGATCCAGGATACAGGTGGGTCCAGGTTCGGGTGGGCCGGCCAGTTTTGTAGACATCATTGAAGGCCCTGCCTTAGGTCCTGGGGCCTGGACTCGGGGCCGCAGGGTCTCTTCTCTAGGTATGACCGTGGAAAGGAGCAGCAGGCGCATGGCAGAAAGAGCCGAGAGGCGCTGGGATGTGGCTGACTATTCTTACTTGTTATAATTTTTCCAAAGAGGGTTTGAGGCAATGGAGACTCACAGATGGACTCAGGGAAGATGAGAGGAAGAGGGAGGAGTCAAAGTTGGGCTGAGGGTTTCTTTTGTTTTTTTTGATGAGGAACATTGGCCCTGAGCTAACATCTGTACCAATCTTCCTCTATTGTGTTTTTGAGATGCCGCCACATCATGGCTTGATGAGCAGTATGTAGGTCCGTGCCTGGGATCTGAACTTGTGAACCCCAGGCCACCAAAGTGGAGCACACAAACTTAACCAATATGCCACTGGGCTGGCCCCAGTAAAGTCGTGCTGAGTTTTGATCTGGCTCATTAAGAGGATATCAGGAGCGGGGGGGATACTCAGCCGATGGGGCATCTGCGAACTGAGCTGACTTATATCTCCTCTGATCCGTCCGTGTCCACCCTCGTGGGTCGGCACTGAGGCCATTCCGGGTGAGTATCAATCCTGGGTAGAATTCTTAGAAGAAAAAAGGAAATTAGGAGCACAGTCAAGCCACACTGCTCATCTGAACATTAAGAGCTTCAAAGACCCAGAAAAAATGTTATTTCACACCCTTGTGTGGGTCTCAAACTGACCCACCCTCCATGGTTACGGGGTTTTTCCTTAGTTTTAAAGAAGTAGAGAAATGTCTTTTTAATATATTTGAAGGGAAGGAATCACTGAAACTCCAAAACAAAACATACATCTTCATCCTTTCTGTTACATTTGAACTTCAGCCTATTAATTTTTCCAGCATTTGTACAAGTCACTGAAAAATCCACTACAAAAAAAGACTAAAACTGTTTAAAGCCACTTTCAATGAAACCTCACTTAGCAAAACTAAGACAAGACCAAAAGCTCCTTATGACCTACTCCAGGCACAGCCCCTATGCAGTGGGGGCGGGGGAGGCAGAGGATGGCCCGTGCACTTGGGCAGCTGATTAAGTGGGATTAAATGCTCTAATTGGACTAAAGAGGTAAAAATGTTGGACATTAAAAAAAAAGGACTGGAGGGACATGGAGTTTATGCCATCCCACGGGAAGAATTCACCGGGGAAGCAAACTTGCTTATTTAAATCCCTGGGCTCCTGAATTGGAAGCGTTGGGTAAGGCCCACACTCTCAGGTCTCAGAAGTGCGTTCATCTGGGCACAGTGACACCAGGTTCTTGCTGGAGCCATCACAGCCAAACTTGACTAGTGGGAATGCAACTTATCAACAGGCCAAACTATATTTTTTCTAGCTCTGAAATGGCAAAGAAGTTGGTTGATACAAAGTATTCCTCCAAAGAAAATGATTCCATGACAGTTTCCAGTCTCTTTCCCTCTGCCATACCCTCTTCATCTCCATCTCTGTCTCTGTCTGTCTTCATCTCCGTCTCTGACTCCATCTGTCCTCCTCTCCATCTCCATCTCCATCTCCGTCTCCATCTCCGTCTCCATCTCCGTCTCCGTCTCCATCTCCATCTCCGTCTCCATCTCCGTCTCCATCTCTGTCTCTCCATCTCCGTCACCATCTCCATCTCCATCTCTACATTCCTTCCTTTACTCTTCTTCGTTGAGGGGAGAAGAAATGATGTAATTGCTATTGATGATCTATTAGAAAGTAATTGTCTTCCTGCCCCACAGAGTAGCTGCCAGCTGGATAGACCGGTCTGGGCAATATTTATTTTATTGTGCAGCAAATGATCTCAGGTGATTACATTTTTATAGATTAAAGACATTTTTCTCATTTTTAATGTCTTACTACTAGTACTTTATAAAAAGCATTTGAGATTATGTTGACGTACGTTTTACAACAGGAACAGCTTCAGCAGTATTTAATGGATAACTTATTACTAAGAAAGAATTCTTCAGGCTTGCTTTATCTTTTAATTGGTGGTGCTATCGTTGGGCATTTTTGCTGCATACAAAATAGTGTGAGAAATAATAAGGAGGATGGTAAATAATAATAATGACTGTTTTGCCGATTGACCAGGAAGCCTTAAGAACCACTATGAGAGTAAGAAAGGTGTCATTTGTCATTAAGAGTGAAACAGAACATGGTTTTCAAAAGTATTCCTTAGAGCATAACTACAGGAAAACCAAACTGATATTTACTTACAGAAATAATTAGAAACTCTGTGTATGCTTGATAGATGTGTAAGTTCACATCAGATCAGACTTGTAATAAGAAATGTTCTTACCATATTGATAAGATGTCTTAAATTTGAGGAAGAAAAATGAACCTAAAATTTAGTTCAGTTTACCTTCAAATGCCTTGAAAACCAGCCTCTGCTCTGTCCAGTTTCCAATGGAATTGCTCTCAGGGACCAAGATTGAGCGTCAGATGGAGCTGCCATCGCAGCCCGTCTTCAACCTCAGGCGCAACCCCACGTCCTCCTGATCAGACGCTCCGCATCCAGGTCAGCAGGTGAGCAAATCCCTGTAAAGAATAATGACCGCCATATCGTGGTATAGCTGGTGGGCGGTCTCCCAGGCTTCCTGATGGGAAGAAATGCAGACCTTCTCGGGTCGCTCTCCACCTCGACTCTCCCATAAACCTCATTCTGAAATCCCTCCCTTTTGGGTTTCCAGGTAAATAGACGATGTCCAGTTAAATTTGAATTTCAGATCAACCACGAATGCATTTTGGTGTAAGTATATCCCAAATATTGCACGGGACATACTTATACTAAAAAAGTATTCGTGGTTGATGTGAAATTCAAATTTAACCGAATAACTTCTATTTGTAGTTGCAAAACTGGCAACCCTATTTCTATTGTCTGTTCATTTTGGAGCAGCTGACCAACAGATTCCCGGGAAATAGGCAACTCTGTTTCATCACAGTTAGTCACTGGACAACAGTTGAACCACACAGCCCTGTGCTGGGCACTGCAGAGGACAAAAAAGAAAAAGGAGACCCCGCTCTCTGTCCTGTGGAGCCTTGGGAAGGAGAACCCTTACTGCACACTCAGCGAGGCTGGGGCTTATGTACCTTGCCTGCATTTTCCCGTAATTCTAGTTCTAACTCAAAGAAGCTGGTATTTTTATTCCTGTTTAGGATTAATAGGGAAGAAGTGGTAGGGCCGAACTCGGAACCACACTCGTTACACGTGAGGACCGCGATCGGTCACCTACTGCGTGTTACATGTTAGGACCTCACTCAGTTACCTGCCGTGTGTTACACGTGAGGACCGCGCTGGGTCACCAGCCCTGTGTTACATGCGAGCACCGAGATCAACCACCTGCCGCATGTTACACGGGAGAACCGTGCTCAGCCACCTGCTGTGTGTTACACATGAGGACTGTGCTCCATCACCCGCTTGGCATTACGTGTTAGGACTGTGCTCGTTCACCTGCTGCATGTTGTATGTTTGGGGACGGCAAGCATACCATCTCACCATCTGTTTCCCCAGGTCCAGGTGTGAACTCCATGCAGATGTTTAGAATTCTCCTCTAGAAAGACGTCTAGTTGGCTAACAGGAGACAACCCACTGGTGAAACAAAATGGGAAAATGTAGGAGCTGATGTCCCTAATGGGAGGGACCCTAGGCAAGTCCATGGGGAACACTGCTCCAAACTGTATAGGGATGTCAAGAATCTCAATGTCCCTGTGCAGCATCATGACATCTGTGGAGCAGGGTGAAGGGGTCCATTCAACAAAAAGGGGAAGAAGACGCACCGAAGGGAAACCATGCATATTTCACACAGGGCTTGCCCTAGAAGGAGACGCTAGAATTTAGGGTGTCACATATAAAAGAACTTTTTTAAAAGTCCATTAACCAGAGCAGAGATGTTGGGAGAGTGTCTTTCCCAGTTGGGCTCTCTGCAGAAATCTATGGCTTTGAAGCCAGTACAGAACTGAGTCGGGGAGAGAGAGGCCTGGGAGTAAGGGCAGGGAGATCAATGAGAGGTGAAAGTCAAGGATGGCTTCCTGGAGAAGGAGGAACTGTCCCAGGGCTTTTGATGATGAAACCTCTAAAGGGAAATACTTTTAAAATAAATTGAGGAAGAAAACCTGCAAAGGGGCTATAGGAATCCCCTAGTATGTAAAACACTTTCCTAGAGAAGAGAGTCATTAAAAGTTTATTTGTTCAGTTAAAGAGCTTCGGTATTTATTCACTCATCAATTCCTTCCATCCTTCCTTCCTTCCTTCCTTCATTCATCATATTGAAAGTGTCCACTGGTGCCAAGTCCCAAGGGAAGCTATGGGACACAGTGTTGGCTGGAAACAATTGCTGCCCCTGCCCTCACGAATGTACGTGTCTAGATTAGGGGTCTGCAGACATTTTCTGTGAAGGGCATGGTGGTAAAGACTTTCGACTCCGTGGGCATACTGTCTCTGTCACAGCTGCTCAGCTCTGCGGTGGGAGGGTCAGGCAGCCAGATCCCTTCTATGGGTGAGCAAGCAGAGCTGTGTTACAGTTAAACTTTATTCATGGAACCTACAAATTGAATTTCATATAATTTTCATGTGTCATGAAGTATTTTTCTTCATTTGACTTTTTCAATCATTTAAAAATGTAAAAACCATTCTTAGTACACAGATCATAAAAATTCCAGGAGGCTGAACTGATATGTGTAATTTTAATGTCCTCAAGAAGACCGTAAGCTCCTTGAGGGTGGACCAAGCGGTAATCACCTGCGGCACCTGCAACACCATGCACAATGTAGGTGTGGACCCAGTGCGGGTGTGGACTCAGTGCAGGAGGAGATCCAGTGCAGATGTGGACCCCGTGCAGGTGTGGACTCAGTGCAGGAGGAGATCCAGTGCAGATGTGGACCCCGTGCAGGTGTGGACCCAGTGCAGGTGTGGACTCAGTGCAGGAGGAGATCCAGTGCAGATGTGGACCCAGTGCAGGTGTGGACTCAGTGCATGTGTAGATCCAGTGCAGGTGTGGACCCAGTGCGGGTGTGGATCCAGTGCAGGTGTGCACAATGTAAATGTGGACCCAGTGCAGGTGTGGGCCCAGTGCCGGTGTGGACCCAGTGCAGGTGTGGACCCAGTGCAGGTGTGGATCCAGTGCATGTGTGCACAATACAGACGTGGACCCAGTGGAGGTGTGGACACAGTGTGGGTATGGACAGTGCAAGTGTGAACCCAGTGCAGGTGTGCACAATGCAGGTGCGGACCCAGTACAGGTGTGCACCCAGGGCAAATGTGGACCCAGTGCAGGTGGGGACACAGTGCAGGTGTGCACAATGCAGGTGTGGACCCAGTGCAGGTGTACAGAGTGCAGATGTGGATCCATTGCTGGTGTAGATCCAGTGCAGGTGTGGATCCAGCGCAGGTGGGGACACAGTGCAAGTGTGCACAATGCAGGTGTGGACCCAGTGCAGGTGTGCACAGTGAAGATGTGGATCCAGTGCTGGTGTGGATCCAGTGCTGGTGTAGATCCAGTGCAGCTGTGGACCCAGTTCAGGTGTGCACCCAGTGCATATGTGGACACAGTGCAGGTGGGGACACAGTGCAAGTGTGCACAATGCAGGTGTAGACCCAGTGCAGGGGTGGACACAGTGCAGATGTGGATCCAGTGCAGGTGTGGACCCAGTGCAGGTGTGGATCCAGTGCAGGTGGGGACCCAGTGCAGGTATGAACAATGCAGGTGTGGACCCAGTGCAAGTGTGGACACAGTGTAGGTGTGGACACAGTGCAGGTGTGCACCCAGTGCAGGTGTGTACAGTGCAAGTGTGAACCCAGTGAAGGTGTAGATCCAGGGCAGGTGTGGACAGGGCAGATGTGGACATGCCAGTCTGGACACAGTGCATGTATGGACAGCGCAGGTGTAGTTGCTGAGTTGGATACCGTGAGACTGACCAAGGCTGTTCCCCAGGTCCTCACCGGGGAAAGGGCCATGATATTTGCATCCTATGGAGACAGATGAGGAGTTATCCGCACACATCCTTCCCTCTGTGTTCCGGACCTGCACCTCACCAGACAGCCATGCTGAGCCAGTGAAATGTGGGTGCAGAGATGGGGAACACCGAGAGTGTGTTGCCTGTGGCCTGGCAGAGGCACGTTGGAGAGAACGTGTGCAAGATAAACACGACTCTCGAGATCAGAGACGCGCCACTCGAGCGCGGGTGGTGAATTGCCGTGGATTAGGATGCAGATGAGTGATTGCTGGGCAGAAAGCCAGACGCGAGGCTAGACACAGAGAGGCTTGTAGATTGCCATTTGTGGATGGCTCTGATTGATTTAAACAGAGGGGAAATCAACTGATTTCTTGAGAGCAGAAACTCTAATGTATGCTTAATTTGGGCTCCCTGCAAAGCAATTTGCCCGGTGCTCCAGGCAGGTCTGGCCACTCTGGGGGTGGGCGGCTTGCCTCTGGCTGTTCTCTCCTCCCGGTGCGCTCTCTCCTTGCTGGGCCTCTAGCTTAGGATCCCCAGTGTTCCCTGCTACAGCCACTTTGGCTCCTTCTCAGGCAATGCCCTTCACCCTGGATTTGTCCTGATTCTCTCCTTTCCCTTCCCCCACCGGTGCCCTGGGGCTCCTGCGCCTGCCAAGGCTGGTCTGATAAGTTTATTTCAGTTCTCTATTGACTGATTATGGCCTGAGGAGCTCTCCCCACCAGGGGATGTTCTCCTTTTGTTGGAGGATTTGCATGGCCTTGGCCTGGAGATACACTCTGGGGCTGGGGCCCAGAGGCCTTGACAGCGCCCCTCGGACCCCACAGGGAGGCGCAGCCTCCCCCAGCTCCAGAAATAAGACCATGCCTACTTCTGGGTGCCACCATTCACCAGATGTCTCAAATACACAGGGGGTGGCTCCAGGGAGAAATGGGGAAATGCCTCAATGAGCCCTGGGGACATGTCTCCCGTTTGATGGGTGAGGAATGGTGACACGTGGTCCTGCTGACCTCCGTGAGGCGGCCACCTGCCTGACCAGCACACTTGGAGTCAGGCTTAGGACCTGAATGCCGACAGCAAACCTCGCTGGATGGGGGAGAGAAGAACATGAAAAGCATGTTACATGAGCAACTTGGCTGCAGCTACAAAGTCGAAGATGGAAGTCAGCAAAGATTAAAGGGAATCTTGAGAAGCTGAAAGAGATGACCTCAGGCAGCACAGAGGCACCCGCTGCCGGAGGAGGCGGCCTCTGGACTGGGTCCCAGTGTGATGTTCACGAGGAGGCTTCTCAGGTAGGACACCTGTGTTCTCAGGTGAGCGGCTGCTCTTGGATGCAGCTTGTCGAGCAACCAAGAACAGACGGCATGCTCCTCTGGTCTTAGGAAAGGAGCCAGGGGTGAGAAATAGGTTCACAGTTGGTCAACGTCCAGCGCCTACTGTTCTCTGTGCCGTCTGAGAGTCCCTGACGATGCTCCAAGCTAGTGGCCCAAAGCTACTGGCGTTCAGAAATGGGGGCCTGGCGGAGGGTAGAGTTTACCGAGATTGTAGGAAATAGACTGCCCGTGGAAGGTGCAGGGGTGGGGTGGCAGGGTGGGCATAGGTGACTTGCCTTTTCAGAAGTCCGCTACAGATGAGGGAGGGAGCTAATGGTGTTGACAGTCGGGGTGGAAGTACCCCAGATGGGGCAGGTGAAGGGGCGTGGGAGTTCTCACAAAATGGCACATGACTTTAACTTGGACGCTTTCTCCTGCCCCAGCCGGCAGAGATTCAGAAGCCACGCAGCCAGATCAAGGAATCACGTGCGGGCCCTCAAGCAAAACCACTTTCTTCCCCCTCTGTCTGTAATGTCTGAAGACGGGATCAGAGAGAGGACCAGCCTAATCTACAAGTACATTTTCATGGCAAACTTCTTGCTTCAGGAACCACTGGAGTTATCACAGGGGAAGACTTAGGATTTTCATTTAAAAAAAAGTATGTTTTTTGCAAAATCTACAGCAGCAGTAGTTGTCACATGTGTCTAAATATCTCTGTATGAATTGGTATCGCCACATCACTGACTGGACGTAGCCATAGTTTCCCTTCTAGATGTGCATCTACATCCAGAGCGGGATGGTACTTAGCGATCGCCTCACCCTGCAGATGGAATCCCAGATGGCAGCTCTGAGGACACAGTGGCCTCCTCCAGGGAGTGCCCTGACTTTCATGCCCCTCATTGTAGCTGCTGGTCCATAGACATCTCTGATCTTAAAATCATATCTGTGGTCTTGTGACTGTACCAGAAGACAGAAGGGCAGGATGGCTGAGGAGGTCTGGGGAGAAACATCAGAGTTAGGGCAGTACTGCCCAGCACCAGATCCAGGACTCAAGCCTTCCCCCTGGGCCCCGCACCTGCATGCCCACTGCACGCCTGCAAGCCTTCTGTTGTCTCGGGTCTGGCTCCAGAATGACTGGGAATTCGTTTGTCCATTTGTTCATCTAGTTTGTACATATTTATTGAGAGTGTACTATGTGTGAGGCCACCATTAGATCATTAGCAGTTTCTGCCCTGTGGGTCCACGAAAGAGGCTTTCCTGGACTGTGAGTTGGGGCACAGGAGCCAGGGCGGGCTGGGGCAGTGGCCTTTGTTACCACCTTCATACTCTCGTGGGAATGGGGTAAGGAAACCCTCCTTCTCCTCCTCCACGTTTATCCTTGGGTTGTAGGTCACCGCTAGCTGGCGTAGATTCCTACCCCAGTTTTCACTGGCTTACCATGGTGCCTTCTTTCCTAGAGACCTTTCAAGAAAGCGCTCTGAAAGTGTACATGTGTTATATACAAATGCACTTTGTGGTGTCGCCATAATCAGTACCACTAATGGTGATGTCAAAAGTGCTTTAGATGTTCACCTGCCTACAGGAAGGGGAGTGGGACAGCCTGGTGGGCACTGACACTTCCACCCCTCCATCTTCAGGGCTATGGCCCTATAACAAGTAAGGCATGCCCCCAGACTCTATAAGACGCAGGGCAATGTCTACGCTGGTCATCAGAGTACTGTCTCTCAAGCCAGCTTTATCCTCCGGACCCCAGGTATACGACCTTGAAGGGCAAAGAGCCCAGCACGGCACCCAGTGCTCGGGCGTGTGATTCCATTCACCCCTGTGCAGCAACTACGGGACTCACATGGAAAGAAATGTTCTCTACCGTCATTTCTGCCGGGGAAGTCAGACGCCACGACCTGGCACAGACCGCCCCGTGGTGTCACCATCCAAAGCCAGCTGTCAGGTGAAGAGGACTCCCGTCTCAGCCTGGCATCCCCAACATCCTCCTGCTGCCACCTCGTCCTCTTAGAGCGACAGGGCACAGGGACCCAGCTCCCGTGCTGACTGCTCCTCCAGGTCCTTTTCAGATCACTGACTTTTGCATCTATCTGATCAACCGATAAGAATGGGATCACCATGATTTGGGCTGTTTTGATCATTTTAAAACAACCCAAAACAACAACACAGCATTTGGCTTTGAAATACGCCTTCAAAATCATTAGGCTGCTGCTGATTACCTGTAGCAACTGCTTATTAAAATGGAAAAACAAGCACGGTAGATGCTATCGGCAAGCCAGCTGAGGCGACCAGCTGGCCGCCCCATGCTGCCTTTGGCTGGAGTGCAGAAAGACAGGAGGACTGTCTCCAGGACTGCGGGCAAGGCCTCCGTCTGGGATCTGACAGACACACTCTGCGGGAGGTTAGGGCTCTTTCCAGGTGTGTGGAGTGAGCGGCTGCTTCCCCAGCTCAAAGGCGGGTCATTTGCTCAAGAATTCCTGGGGAAGCAGAGTGGAGGGCTGCCTGTGCCTGCTTGTGTGTACGTGCACATGTGTGTGCACGTGCGTATGCATGTGCGTGACCAAAGGAGGGACGAAGAAAGCCCACTCCCAAAATATCAGACCTTCCAGCTAGTGGTTCCCCCTTACCCCACCTTTCTTTGCAGCCCTGGGCACTCTTTGATGGCAAAGAATTTCCTTTTAAAGTGCAGAAGGGCCCTCACAGCTAATATCCAGGGCACCCACTGACACATTTGCTGGGCTGGGTTGAAAGTAGAGAGGGGCCAGCATAGCTCACAGCCTGGATTGGGAGATGGTCTGGTGGAGCACGGACAGCGCCACGATGGAGGACTGTGGGCTGATGGGGGGGAGGATGTGTCAACAACTAAAGGAATGTACAGCTCAGTTTTGCCCCAGACTGTGGGATTTCTGTGTTTTCTAAGTGAAAAAAACCTAAATCACTCTATAGAACTGTGATCTTTTCGCAAAGAGGGGCCAACATCTCCAGTACTTAGCTCACAAGCTCCTTGAGGGAAACCCGGCATGGTATGGATGCCTTGGAGGGGCAGGGACCAGGCCTGCTCCCACTCCTGGGTTCAACACTCAGTCACTCAGCACACACTTGCTGGCATCTCCCTCACCTCGACTCTGAGCGTGGGCTTCAACAGCTGTAAGAACAAGAGCAGCACTCGCACGTCTCTGAACAGCTGTGCGGGCAGAGGTGGAGGATCAACGGTGAGCTCTCAAGACAGGTCTGCGATGTTCACACACACCCCTCCTTACAAATGTCCCTCCTTGAAACCCCCTTCATTTCTTGGACTGATAAGCACTGCAGGGCCTACCTGGGCATCTTTAGGAATGACTGAACTAAGTGTTACTTACCTAAATGATGGGGCGTAGGGCTCTTGAGGATCAACTTTCAACTCTTTGTCTTTTTTTTTAGGAGGTTATGAGATTGTGTTCATCCTGCTCCACTGCTGCTCTCTGCTCCTCCAAATCCAGCCCTACGTTCAAGACCTAACCCGGCCCTTATTGTCCTCCCGAAGCCTCCCCCACTGACAGTCTGAGCAGCACCTTTTGACACTCAGCCCTACACTCTGCTTTGCCTGAGTTGTTTTGTGTCTGTGCCTTCACCTTCCAACCAGACTACAAATTCCTCCCGGCTGGTGCAAGGTCATATTTCTCTTTCACACTCACTCAGCATGTTAGCACAATGAGCACATGGCAGGGTATGAAATACTTGAAGAAGGGTTTGGTGAATGCAAGTCAACCGAGTCCTCGATCTTGACTCAGAAGGCTCCCTCTGGGGAGAAGGAAGGGCCTTGAGAAGAAATAGCCATTGTTTGCAAGGAACCCTCCACGAAACGCATTGGGGGACATTACTGGGGGACGAGAGTTAGTCATGCCCACCACTGTTCCAGGCACAGTGGGGAAATGGAAAAATTTATAGTGCAGTTTCTGCTGTGGAACTTATATTTTTGGAGAGACAGGCTCATGCAAGAAGCAAGAACATAGGACTGTAGTTCATAATGCTGTATTGTACATTTAAAAGCTGCTAATGGAGTACATCTTAACAGTTTTCACCACAAGAAAAAAAAATTTTGTAACTGTGTGTGGTGAGGGATGTTAACTAGACTTATTGTGGTGATCATTTCACAATGTATACAAAGATCAAATCATGTTGTACACCCGAAACTAATATAATATTTCATGTCAATTGTATCTAAATAAAAAATGAGAAGCAAAGACAATTATAGAGCAATCCTTTTCGGAATATAACTGCTGGATCGTACATGAGAATCCAGAGAAAGCCTTTCCCTCTGCTCTGCCGTCTCGGGGATCCCTTATGGATGAAGAAGTTGGATGACTCTCTCCCCAGCCTTGCTTCCCCTTTCATCACCTCATCCCCCCCACCCCCATCCATGCTGCATCCCGCCCGCCTCTTCCTCCTTCCATCTCTCCCCCGCCAGGAGCACACTTGGTGGATGGGGACCCCCAGAGGGGATCATTTCTCAATACCTCCCTCCTCTCTACAGCAAACAAGGTAATATCTTTATTTTCAGAAAGAACCACCTAATAATCAGCAATGATGATGATTTTCTTGATTTGTTCTTTAGAGTCAAAGCAAGCAACATTCTTAAAAAGATAAATTTCAACTTTAAAGATATTGTTCAAATTCAGTGAAGTATTTCATGCATAAATGAATATTTGTACTTGCCCAACAAAAATATTATATCTCCGCAGTTTGCAATGTTTCACTGTTTCAAATTTTAAATACAAATTAAAAACTCCAAGTGGTCACACAGAAATACAGAAATTCAAGTTCTGTGTCTTCATCTTTATGATTGTTTATTTTGAATCCACTATTTAAATGCAGGGGTTGGAGACTCGGACTTCTCCTGAAGTGACCCCGAACGACCCTGCACCTTGCAAACTGCTCTCAACAGGAACTCGTTTAGCCTAATCTAACTGGGGTTCTCCAAATTCACCTCCATGTAAATAAAATGCTGAATACAGAATAAAGGATAGAAATGTGCTCATTTGAGGTTTATGTATATATTGTTAAAAGTCAGCAGCAATCATAACAGTCAGTTGGAAGAAGAGATCTTTTTTTCCCATGAGGGCTGTTCTAACCATTGAAGGTACATGGTGACATGAACAAGCAGACCACCTCTCAGCGGTGTTCCACAATGCGCTGTTACCTACACAGATGGGCACTCCTGCGGCCGGCCCACGGCCACTCTGCTGGCTCATGCTCTCCTTCCTGAAGGAGACCACAATGGTGCTATGACCTGTTACATCAAGTCCAGATTTCTTCGCTCGAATGTCAGAACTTTCGCCCTGACATCACCGATCAGAGCACATCTGCTGTTCACTGCCGGGTGTGCATCGTCCCCAGGTCAAGCCTGTTTCTCGGGAGTCTCCTGGCCATCTGCCAGGCTTATTCTGTTCTTCCCCTGACAAGCTCTCTCACCTCTGCACTTCCCCGTCGCAAAGTCCCAAATTCTGCCTTGTCTGCAGGGGCCATCTCTCTGTGTCCTTCCACCGTGGAGTTCTGCTGTCTCGATTTTTGACAATAGCTTTGATAAGTCATCAGAAATCGCGTGTATTATCTCCATTAGATGTACATAGACATTTTTCCCTCAATTAGAGGACAGAAAGCATAAATCTGAATATTTATTTCAGAGAGCTTGCATAACCTAGTAGGTACAGTTCTAGACACAAAATAGATGCTTATAGGCACTTACAGATATTTTGAGCAGAAGACTTTTGAAGAAAATATAGTGTTTGAGGGAAAATGTCACCTCTTCCTTTGGTTTTTGCCTCTGGGCCGTCCACAACAAAGCACCTAACCTCATGGTACCTCAGTTTCCCCTTCCTCACATTGACATATGATATTTACTTCCCAGATCTTAATTAATATTTGCAAGGTGCTTTGATATCCTGAGATGAAAGGAGATACAGCAAGCAGAACATCACCAACATTTGCAAATCTGTCATTATAGCTATTGCTGTTTTCACAGAGATTATCATTACACCAATAATAATAATAATAATAATCAGAGGGTTGTTACAGGATCCTTTCATTTGATCCTGGCACCTTCGACCCAGGGCTACAGGGCTGGGGGATGGAAGCGGTCTTCCTAGTTTCCTGTTATTTATCATAGATCTGCCCAGATGCCTATGGGGGGTGAGGTGCGCATCTCCCTGGCACGCCACGGATAAATAAGGACTTCCAAAATGTTGCTTTGAACATTTCGCTCCCCAGCTAGCAATCTTCCGTGGTTCCCACAGTGTGCCCGAGAGGAGCCCCCAGAGTGGGAGGACCTGGGCTTTGGATGAGTCCGGGCTGGCCCGATCCTGGGCTCTGCCCCGACTGTGGGGTTGTTGTGTCAAGCAGCTCACCTCTCTGGGACTCAGTCTGCTCACCTGTGACTTCGGGACAATAGTGGCCACCTTGTAAGCTGGTGTGGGAATCAGCAGCAATAAATGCAAATATACATTATACTGTAATGTAACATAAAAAGACACATGATGCACAAACTCTGAAGCATACTGATGAAGTGCGCACACTCGGCCCTGGGACGGCCTGAGCCTGAAGGCTGGCTCAGTCACTTCGGATGAGTGGCAGTGGGGGAGCCCCTAACCCCTCTGTGCCTCAGTTTTGCCACCTGTCAAATAAGGACAATAATAGTAACTGCCTCATAAGATGCGGTAGTGCACGAAAAAGGCTTCTAAGGTGCCTGACACATCTTAAGTGCTCATAAGTGTTGCTGTTGCTACTGTTGTTCTTACCGTCGTGGTCTTCATCATGTAGGGCTTGGCATAAGGGCTGACTCAGAGAAAATAGTCAACAAATGAGACCTGTTGTTGATAACAATTAAACGTCCCAAATCCTTAACCTGGGCTCTATAATCTGACCCAAACAGCAGCGGATTGGGGTTAAAATGGCTGTGCTCCAGCCTGCCTCCACTCTGGTCACTCTCCAGCAAACAGCCTTCCTATGCCTCAGTCTACAGAATATCAGGGGTAAATTCGCTGTCTGAAGGCCACTGCCGCTAGGACCCCAACTTGTCCCTCATGGCTTTCTTAGACAAACACACTGGAATCCCAACCTCCTCCTGAAAAACTGCGCACAACTGTCCCAGGCATCTGCTGATGGCTCAGACCGTCCGCCATCTAGAAGGCCTCGCCATGTCTCTCCAGGTGCATCTTATGCATCCTTCGGATCCAGCTGTTCTCGCCTCCCAGTCTTCCTTTAAAATCCCTGTCTCCACTGCGTTCTCTCTGACCCAGGCTCCTGTGACACTTCCTGTCTGTGTCCTCCGTTTGATGTGTGTCATTCACTCACAGTGGGTGTTCTCCACCTGCCTCCTCTCTCTGGCCCTCTTTCCAATCCCAGGATGTTACTATTCAGGAGACCTCGACCTGGGGAAGGCCTGCCTCTGGCATGGCTGTGTTCCCCACAGTGCCCAACAGTGCCGAGCACACGGTAGATGGTCAGGACTCAGGCGCTCCTGCCTGGAATGGACCCAGCGTCGTCCACCTGGAAAACTACAATTCTTTCTTCAAGACCCATTTCAAATGGTGTTTCCTTCTGGAAACTTCCCTCCTCCCAGTGGCAAGAACAAACTCATCAATATCCCCGACCCGTTCTCACGCCTGCCTCCTTGAGCACTTACAGCCTTGGTCAGGGGTTGTGTCTCTGCTGGCTTCACCCTCAAGGGCAGGAGCCTTGGCCCTTGCTGCACAGTGCAGTCCAACAAGAGAGGCACAGGAACGGCTCACTGGACGGCTGTTGGTGGACCGTGGAGCAGGGGGCAGTGCAGCGCCCTCAGCCTTCTTGTGGACTGTCCAAAGACCCAGTACAGCCGAAGGAAACCGGAGACGTCACTGCGTTGTCGTCTGCCGGTCTCCCAGTCCAGGGGCCTGGAGGTGGAGGTTGGCTGTCTGTACTGATATGAGCACTGACCTGCAGCAGCGAAGTGGAGGAGACATCCGTCTGACTTTCCCTTTCCCCTGCCCCGTGGCGCACCTGCAGGTGGTGGATGGTTGTCTGGGCCCAGCACGAGGACCCAGCAGTAAGAAGACGAGACAGACAGACGATCACAGTCTGGAGACATGTCGCTGTCTCACCGGGAGCCTGTAATTCCTCACTGCGGCCTCTTCACTGGGGCTTTGGCTTCACCATTCCAGGAAAACGAACATTTCTCTTATTTCCCTGGGTCCCCACCCCTGTCCCCAGCGAGGGCAGAGGAAGAAAGGAGTAGAGTTTACTCATAAAAACCAGGAGCTGGAACTTGAAAGAGGTAGTACATAGGGGCCAAACAGTCTTGAGGCTGGGACACCCGGGAGTTTCCCTGCCTTGGATAATTCTGTCTTGTGCATTCATTCCCCTTATTCTCCGTGATGCTTGCCCAAGGTCAGGGCAAAGCTTCAGTCTGTATTCTGGTCCCCTGTTGCTGGACACACTACGTTCAGTAGCACTGACGGGCTGCAGGGAATGAGATGAGACGGTTGGTGCTAATTGGGGCAACCATACTCGGTGCAGAAGGTCCTGTTTTCAGCAGATTCTCAGCATCTTTGCTTCTACTAGTAAAACTGGGTGGGGGTGGAATGGAATTTTCCTTCATAGGTTTTTTTAATCTGCAGGAAAGTTTTATCAGTCTGAAACATTTTGCCTGACCATTACTTGCTCATGGGCAGAGGACAGCAAGCATTGTAGGCTCTGATGCAGCAGCTCTAGAACCCCAGAGACCAGCTGAGGCTGCGGAGGCCTAAGGAAGGTGACCCCATGCACAGTCCTTGTTTCTCAGCTGAGGAGAGCAAGGGCCAAAGGTATGAAATGAACTGTTCCAGGTCCCACCTTGAGTCTGGATCACACTTCACTTTTAAACTCTGGGCACCAGGTTCTTAAAAGCAGTTTCTACAAATCCAAAGGGGATGGGTCTTCCGGAACCAGAAAGGGCCGTGTATGCAGGTTGGGGCTTTGTTGTCCATCTTCCACAAGACTTGAGCCAATTTACAGAATTCTTGGAGGGTCTTGCATTCACTTCTAGAGCGAACACCAACTTCCAATTTCCTATCATACAGAAAGCACACATCTGAGAAGAAATATGCATTTCAGAGAGAAAGCTAATTCAGGGCTTCTAAGAAGTGCTTTGCTTAAAGAGTAATTATACCGTGCTGGAGCCTTTGAACTCGTATGGGGTCTTTCATCAGGGTTGTGCAATAAGATAGCGAGCCGCGCAGACCCCCTGGGCAGATGTTATCACCAACCCTCCACAGCTGGGCAGAGGGAGCCCGTCCAGAGGAAGTGCCTTGGCACACGTTCTGGGGGTGAGTGAGCTGAGAGCCGAGACGGAGCCCAGGGTCTCTAGGGCTCTGCCGCGCTTGTTCTGGACAGAACAGTCTTCAAGGCAACGTTGCCTCACCACCCTGGTCCCCAGGTCTCAGCCTGCGAGGCGGGGCGTCCTCGCTCCACGTAGGGGCTTTGGAGTGATTCAGACTCCGGTTCTGTCCAGCTCTGCCGCTTCCCAGCTGTGGACTTCGACACTTTCCCTACCTCCGCTAAGCCTCACGTCCCCCGTTTGTGAAACGGAGCTCATCGGAACTGTTTCCAGGGCGTGTGGTGGGGATTACGTGGACTACACCCTAGGACAGTGTGTGCACACAGCAAGAATCACTGATGGACACCCCGATGGTAGTTAGGAGCACCCCCACACACACAGTAATTCGAGGTCTTCCTTTATCCTGCCCTCCCTCTCTCCTTTCCCAGAGCAGAACTCTACGCTGGAGCCTTTCTGGAAGTCTTACACTAGCGACTCTGTCCCGTCTCTGTCCCTGGGGGTTCTGCTGGGTGAAGTGCCAACTCACTTGACTAACTAATCTAAGACAAGGCACTAACAGATAATAATGGCACAGCTGTCTCCAAAGCCAGGTAGCCCTTGTCATCCTAATAGAGGCCTTCTAATGACCACGAGGAGGACTGAATGATACAGAATCTGGGGTGCCTTGGTGCCTGCGGACTCATTTCTCGGAGGGCAGCCCCAGGGGGAGAATATTCATAGCCTCTCATCAGGGACTCAGCTGGCCAGAGAAGCAGTGTTTTTTGAAAAAAAAAAAGGATGAAACTGAGAAGGTCTAGGTGACATTAGAAATATCTCACGTACCAGGTGGATGGTGGGGGTCTAACAGGCGTACACCCATCCTGGAGAGAGAGAAACACCTGGCCGGAAGTTAGAGCCCGGGGTTCCACTTTCTCTAGCCCCATCATTAATCCATTTCTTTCAGTCTGTCAGTCACACACTCGGTGGTCAGTGTCACCATTTTCACACAAGAGTGGTGGACCGGCCGTGTTCCGTGGCCGCCTCCGTGGACTGTCTGCCGGCTCCTCGCCGTCCTCCAGGAGAGGGTGCAGCTGTGCGAGGAGGGGTCAGCTTCTCTGCCTCAGTTCCCCGCCCTTTTGATTCCTGTGGTCCACGATAAAGAATCCAGAGTTGGCTGTACGCAGTGCAGGGTGGACGGGAAACGCCATGCTGTCTCGGCCACCCCTGTTAGCCGGGAACCGCTGATTCTGTTTTTCACTCTCGTAAGACGTCTTCCTGCGAAGAGGAGAAGCCCAGCCCCTTACTGCGCTCTAGGAAACTCCCTTCCTTTTTTTTTATTTTTGTGAGGAAGATCAGCCCTGAGCTAACATCCATGCTAATCCTCCTCTTTTTTGCTGAGGAAGACCGGCTCTGAGCTAACATCTATTGCCAATCCTCCTCCTTTTTTTTCCTCTCCAAAGCCCCAGTAGATAGTTGTATGTCATAGTTGCACATCCTTCTAGTTGCTGTATGTGGAACGCCTCCTCAGCATGGCCGGACAAGCAGTGTGTCAGCGCGCGCCCAGGATCCGAACCTGGGCCGCCAGTAGCGGAGCGCACGCACATAACCGCTAAGCCACAGGCCGGCCTGAAACCCCCTTCCTAATGGGCTCTTGTTTCTGGTAGGAGCTGGACAGGCGTGCAATCTGGCAGGGGCAGGTGTTCAGTGAGAAGGGTGAGGTCTGAGTGTCCCTGTGACCGATAGGCCTGGAAGGGCCAGAGCAGACACCTCCTCCACTCCCACCCTCACATGGCCGCTCCTGCCCAATCCTTGGGTTTCTGATGTCTGCCATGGAGAGCCGGGTCCTCAAAGACTCGGTCCAGCTGGAGCCCCCCAGCGTGTGATCCCTGCCCCGGCTCATCCCTCCCGGATGCTGGGAAAGGACACACTCCTGTCTGCTGCAGGGCAGGTCAGGGATAGACAACCCTCCTGCTGTGCGGCTCTTCCTCACCGCCTGCCGGAGGCCCGCCTCTCCCGGGCACCCCGAGACACTGCCCCGGGGGTTTTACAGGTCAACTGTTTCTTGACCCCACTACGGGGAGGGACAGACAATAGGGACAGAAATGGTGCTTGGACACCATGGTGACTGAAACTCAGCACGGCAAGTCTTGCCAGCCTCTCTGCTGGGGTGGGCGTCTCAGCCCACCTGTCCCGCGCGGCCACACCTGCTGCTGTGACCCAAAAACCTGCGCGAGGCTGTCCTTATGGGGCTGGAGTCCGGAGGGAGAGAGAGGCTGCAGCGTCTTACCCGATGAACGCGGAATCTTCAGGGACGGGTGCCTTAGAGCTCAGCGGCTGACCGCCTCGGCTTGGACTCAGCTCTGACTCGGACGTCTGAGCCAAATCCCGCCTCCTTGCAGAGCGCGAGGCAGGCCGGCGGGTCCTCACCGGTGTGAGCCGTGGATTCTCTGTCTGTAAAAGGGGAGCATGCGGCACGTAGCTCAGTCACTGCAAGGACCAAACGGTGCAAGTGAATGAGCACGGTGCCCGTAGGCGCCCTGTGAGACCTCAGTAGCCAGGAGCTCTGTTTCGTTCTTATTAGCAAATTTGCATCATTCTTTGCTGGGCCGTGTGGCTTATACGCAAGTCCCCTTCCACTTCCAGCTCATTTTCTTAACTCGTCATCATTCCTAAAGTTGGAAAGAAATATCTTTGGAGGAAGTTGCCTCTGCCTACCTCGTTCCAGGACTCTCCCTCTTCTATGGAATCCTAGAATAGCTCTCCTTTGCAGTCCTGGCACGACTCCTTAGGAATTGCCTCCTATTGATATCTGTTTACTTATCTATAGTCTGTCCAGTAGAAATATAAGAGGAGCCACAAACACAGGCCAGAAAAGGCACATCTATTTCCTAGTAGCCACATTTTTTAAAGTAAAAGGAAACAAGTGCAATTAATTTTCGTACTATACATCTTTAACCTGACAATCCAAAATATTACATCTCAACGTATAATAAACATAAAAAATTCCCAGGGATGTAGTTTACTTTCTTTCTCTTTTATTAAGTCTTCAAACCCCCATAGCAGGTCTCGGTTTGGACTGGCCACATTTCAAGTGCTCAGCAGCCCCATGAGGCTGGTGGTGGCCACACTTGGCACCGGACTCCGGACTGTAGAGTTCCAGGGAAGATGAGAGCAGGCTCTCACAGGATAACCTCACATCAGAGGCCTGGAAGCATTCTTTTCAATGTGACAGATTGCTCATTAGGGACTCTATTACACGGTCTCATGACCCATGGCAGTCTCTGTTGCATAGGTACCACCTCAGATATTACACTTGCTGGCACTGATTTTTCAGGGATGCTATTCAAAATCAAGTGTGCATCAACTCCCTGTGTTTATCTCGTCTGCTTTGGAGAGCCTTGCACTGGGGATCCAAGCAGCTTGGAATGTTTCCTTCATCATTGGCCTGTCCCCATGCCACCTGCAAGACTTCCTTGAGCTTTTAAAATAACAGACTACTACTCAACAACAAACGTTAACCAAGAGTTAAACATGTGCAAGATGCTTTGGGGAATACTCTGGTGTACAGGAGATAACCTCTTCTCCCCAGGGACCTGCATGGGCAGCGAGGAGGCCGCTAACCTCACAGACGTCCATGCCATCCCCAGGCAGCAAAGATTCTAACTGTTCTACTTTAGACTTTGGAATATTTTTACGGAGCTGAAGGGGCAAAGCAGAGCCATTTGCGAGTGAAGCATAAAAATTCCTCTTGCAGAAGAAGCTGCAAATTAACCCCAGCATGTTTTAGTCCTGTGTTAGTTTATTTTAAATCTTAAAGAAAGACACAACAAACTGGATTTTCAAGTCTCCTGAGGGGATTCCAAAGGCAAAAACCCTGAATTGCTCCATAGAGTAGATGTCTGGTTGACTTGTAAATTGTTGGTTCTACCAGAGGCATTAAAACACATCTGTAAATTCGTGTCAAAAAAAATAGCAGCACATCAAGGAAGACTCTGATACGAGGAACATTAAATAGTTCAGGGCTGTGAAACGCGTTGGTGCTTTCCCGTTGATAAGGAAGCTTGCACCTCTTAGTCGTAAATATTGTCAACACACGCCTTCAGTGAACATTATTTAAACTTCAGCTCTTTGATAATGTTTTAAAAAATACACAGGTTCTTAAACGACACCAGATATCTCTGCGTTTGATTGCTGTGTCTGAGGCTTCAGGCATTTTATAATGAAAGAGTAATGATTTCAGAAATCCCCCAAATTATAAATAGAGCGTTCCGCCCCTGCTTTGGCCTCAGAAGGTGAGAAAACCGCCAGCTTCAACATATCCCCAGGAGCAGCTCTGTCCCGGCAGGCGTGGCTGACTGCAGCTCCCAGGGGTGAGGAGCGTGGAACTGCTTTACAGAAAGAGATGGTCAGTGTCCGCCTTGGAGAGGGAAGCCCCGTGCCTGGCAGAGGCCAGTACACAGACACGAGCAGGGTGCTGTCCATCTCGTAGGGACGGTTTTAGAGACTTGGCACACCAGCTTCAGTAACCCCTCAGTATCACCTGGCTCATGGGGTGCAGCTCGCCAGGCACACGTCCCATCACCCCACTCTTCTCCAGGAGGAGGTGCCCTGGGGACCTTTCATCATGGAGATTTAACAAACTGGCTCTGGTTTATTCACCCCCTGAAGATCCTCAGTTCCCGGAACGCATTTACCTCTGGGTCAGTGGATCTGGTGGACTGGAGGCTTGCAGAGGTGAAGGAACGTGGCCTTCCACGTGATGGGGTTTCTCTTCCGGCTCCTCCCCAAGGCCAGGCCCACAGCGAGCAGCTGACTGTCCTGCTCTGCGCTGCAGAGGAGGTACCCCAGGAACAAGAGTGGGAATGCTCTCCACCTCCGTCCCTGTTCTTCCGCCTGTCAGGAAAGCAAATCCTGACTTAGTACTGAGACTTATTTGAAAGGATCATTGGGAGGCAAGAAAGGGACTGTCACAGTGGGGATAGCAGCGGGTCTGCCCGCGTCTCGGGGTCAGGCTGACAGGGCATCTTTTACAGAGAGGAGTAACCAAGACTAAGGGAACGGTGAGCGGTGTGGGCTGGGAGGGCGGTGGGTGCGGCGGGGGTCAGGGAAAGCTTTGCCCTGAAGCCAGCCTGTTTTCTAGGCGGTCTCTTAAGGAGGGGACTGTGCCGGCTCAGGTGGGGGCAAAGTTCAGGGGCTGGGGGCAGAGAGAGCTTAGCCACAGTTGGGTTAACAAGCATTTTGTCCCTATTGATCAGTTGGACAAGCAGTGCAGCTAATCATTGATCAGGCAAAGAATGGGAATTTGGAAGGTCTGAGTCTGGCCTTGTCCTGGGTGAACAGGGCACCCCAAGTCTTCTCCAGGTCACAGGGGAGGGGCTTCTCTGCAGGAGCGGCTCCCAAATGAACGTGAGGAGGGGGTGTCTTCACCTGGCTGTTTTCTGGGATCCCAGGGCTTGGGGGAAATTCCACACTGTCACCCCCAAGGCATCAGCAAGCAGAAAGGCAGAAGCAGAAAGGCAGAAGTAAGCATTCACGAAGACCCTGCTGAGGACAGCCCCGAGGGGACGCTCACCATTGCTGCTCCCGGTGGGGGGAATGAGGTGGTTTGCTCCAGCATGGCCCCAGGCAAGGGAGCTGTGACCAGCATTTCTGAAGGATGAGAAGGCTGGTTTGAAAGCAAGAAGGAAGCAGGGGGCTTTAGGCTGAGGGAACAGCGTGAACAAATTTATCCTGACGTAACCTGAAACCATGGTCAAAGATGGGATGGTCTGAACACATCCTCTACCAGGCCACAGGTGACAATCCAGGAACATGTCACCGGCTCAGGCATAATTAATTGCCCCCAAAAATCTACAGCTTCATAGGAGGGCGAGAGGGTTCTTGTGGCTGTGAAGGCTTCGGGCGGAGGCTGGGATTAAGCGGGACCTGGGAAGGCGGCACAATTTGGAGCTCAGCGGGCATCGGGAGCATCTGCTGACGCCAGGCTGGGCGGTGAGCAGACGGATATGGTGGGAGCAGGAACGTGGGGTCAGGCTCTGGGTGGCCAGCTAAGAGGTGTGGGTCTTACCCCATACACAGTGGGGACCCACCATCACTTTCCTAAAAGGACTGTGGTATGATGACACCGCGTTTAAGGAATATTAATCTGACCACAACACATAAAGCCCACCCCAAGAGTGTAATCCCTCCACACTCTCTCTCTCCCTCTCAGCAGGGGCAGTAGTCGTGGCTGGGACGTTGGGGGCATAATTCACGCCACATGTTACAGCCTCAGGAGATGAGCTCCGGAGAGCCCGAGATGTGTCGGAGCATTCCTGGAAGGCCCGGTGAGCTCCCACTCCCTTCCGCCTGCGCTCCTCCGACCTCCTATTCCGTCCGTCTTCAAGAGCAGCGCAGGGGTCTCCTCCAGAAAGCCTCTCCTGACTCTGTCATTACACTCTGACCCCATTTCTCCCCGATCGTCTATGGGAATAACTACAGGCCCTAAGAAGGAGCTGAACCCATACTAGACACAACACGTAACCTAAACCCAAGGCTGAGTTGTCTTATTGAGTGGACTATGTCGAAAGGAAGCCTGGAGCCTCTGGAACGTCTTCCATCTTCCAAGGTAGGCAGTGGGATCGGCTGAGACGGCAGGAGAGGAGACTGTGAACCATAAGAACAGTCGTGCAAAGGGACTGTCTACCTACGGGGCCTGGCGAACAAGGCGACAGTTCGGCTGTCCGTGAGGGGCTGGCTCCGTGCTTCCCGCTGACCACGCTGAGGCCCTTGCGGGCAGGAAGAAACTTGGGGCAAAGAGGCAGACGGCTGAGAGCTTGAGCTCAAAGAAGTCTTGGCTTGAGGGAAGACCACATGCTGTGTTCTTGCTGCCTTCACATTGGTGGTTTGGGGTTCTTTCTTGACTGTAAGAAGGGTGGATGCCCAGATACTGGGATCCAGTACCACTTGTTGGAACGCGGGGAGATGGGCTCAGGTCCACAGGAAGCACTCTGATGAGGGGCTGCTTGGGGCTCTGCCCCAAAGGCCTGGAGACCTGGGCTGGTTGGCCCCACCAGAAAAGCAAGTGTCCACAGAACTCGGATTGCGTGTGTGTTCCCCCCGAGATGGACTCCGGCAGGAGCGGCAGGACAGCTGCTTGGCAGGCCACCTAGACTCCCTGTCCTGGCCACAGTGCACAATGGGCAGAAGGCACTGGAAGAATGGGGCGGGGGGTGGGCACACCCAGGCCCTTGAGCCACAGGGGAGGGGAGTCAGTGGTCTGCGGGTGAGGGCACGCTTCGCAAGTCCGTTCTGGGGCAAGTTGTCAGGACTGGGAATCATCTGACCCATGTTTGTGGGTGACTGTGACTGTGCCACAGGCTGTGGAAGGACTCCCCACAGAATGGAAATATCAAGAGGGCTAAAATGATTTAAGAAGGGACAGAAGAGAGACGAAGGTATCTGAGAACTCAAAAAGCACAGAAATGACAAATAGTGTGACTTTTGTCTATTATAGCAAATTACATTCTGCCCTAACTATTCATGGAATAACTCTATATTATTATTATTATTATCCCCCTAGTGTTTGTGAGAACGTGCATCTGGAGAGGTAAGGAAGCAATCAAGGGTCCCATGATAATAAGCAGCCCCTCTGGGCGCTACTTCCCCATGGGGGCCAGGACGCTGCTGATGGGGCCACTTGTCATGGAGCGATCGCAGGGCTGACAGCGGCTCGTCAGGCAGCGGTGTTCGGCTTTCGTCTGCCACATGGCCGATTCAGTCATGTGGCTCTGGAAGTGCTCCTCAAGGTCCATAGGTGGTTTCCCAGGATTTTGAGCACTGAAATACATTTTCTTTGTCACATTTCAGAGAAAAAGAAAAGGGAATTGGAAGTGAACAGTGAAAAGCCAGCAAAGTTGGCACCATAGCTGCCAACTTGTTTCTGTCCCTCCTTTTCTCCATTCTCAGCCGCTCCAGTGGCCCGTCTCCTCGAATTGCTCCATTCTCCTCCTGCCACAGGCCTGTCACCCCATGACGAGGCTGCTCCAGCACCCGCTGTTCCTCTTGGCTGACTCCCAAGCTGGGCTGGGCCGTTTTTCACGTTCCTAGACCAGGACAATCAGTGCTCAGAATAGCAGTCCCCTCAAGAGATGATTCCAGCCCAGGCTTTCTGTTTCAAGGATCAGTCCTAGCTTCACTCTGTAAGGGAGACAACATCGCCCACAGCTTCAACAGCATCACATGGGCCACAATGATAGGACAATGGCCAAGTCTTCTGAGAGTCACTTTGTGCGATTTCAGCTTCACCAGTGGGCAGGGATGATCTGCTTTACTAATAATGACTCTGGATCAATCAGTAACTCAGTCAATAAATTCACCTGGCATCCCTACAATAAACCTGGCTTGGGCTTGGAACATCCAAGGTTTTTTGACTGAGGTCTGTACCCTCAAAGTAGTTATAATTGATTCAGAGGCGAGAGAACTAAATACAGAAAAATACAACTGATACTTTAGGTCGAGATTATCTTGCCTATAATCTGTGCAGTGAGTAGGTGCCACAGTTGGAACCTGTCCACCAGGGTCACCCTGCTGGAATTTGAAATACCCGGGGCATACCATTCAGCATCACAGCGACACGCAGCCACCATAGTGTGACAACCGACAGATGGGTGTTGTGGTTCCCTGACCAGGACACGAATCCAGGCCACGGTGGTGCGAGCGCCAGATCTTAACCACTAGACCCCCAGGGTTGGCTGAAGCTTCGCCGGCTTAAATAATTTGTCCAAGAAAACTATGGGCACATGATAAGCCACGTTTGGAGTAGTTCTAATGATCCTTTTTTGACAAAAATGCAAGGCGTGTATGGAGGAGAAGTGATAATTAAGCTGCAAGCAGTTTTCTACGTGAATTGCACTTTGTGACCCCCAGACACCTTCCTCCGTGTGAGTCCTTCGTGGTCATCACTGTGTCGGGGCTGGTCCCCGACACGAGCGCTCGTGGACAGTAGAAACCAGAGGACAGGTCCACACTCCACCCGCCTTGACCACACCCTGCTCCCTGCAGCTGCCCTTCCCCCAAAATACAGCTGTGGGACCAGGCCTTAAATGAAAACTGTGACTCTATTCAGCAATTTTTTTTAATTTTCTAATTTTGCAATTAAGAAAAATAGAAAGGTTGGTTTATTAATTCCATTGTAAAATTTTAGCTTATGCATGACACAGGAAGTTAAAGGCTAGGTTTTGCTGTTGGCATGGGGTTAGCTGTTACTGTATTCAGCAGGTGATTCTGTTGGAGACCTTGGTTTGCAGGAAGGGCCCGGGCAGAACAGTTTGCAGAAGGCTGGCACAGCAGTCGCCCACCCCCTTCCAAACAGGCAGAAGGGCCCCAGGGCCTCCATTCACCCCGGTCGGATGGACTGGGAGGGAGGGATCGCATGTGACTGTGACGCTCTGAGCACACAGTTGATGGCCTGTGGCCCCCTGAAGTTTCAACCTTCACCCACACAGACTGGAAACAAATATCGCACATTACAGCAAATGAACAGACATTCCGCTGAAACTCGATAAGTTAGTTTTGCCTTACTGCCACCCTTCCAACAAAAACCAATAATTGACAAATTTTAGTGCTCTAGTCCAGGGATCGTCAGACGTTCTCCATAAAGGGCTAGTAGTAAATATTTTAGGCTCTGTGGTCCATACAGTCTCTGTCACAGCTACTCACCTCTGCCGTGGTGGCAGCAGGATAATAGGTAAGTGAATAAGTGTGTCTGTGTTCCAATAAAACTTTATTTACGAAGATGTGTCTGGGGCCAGATGTGGCCCTTGGTCTGTAGTTGGCTGATTCTATGTTCCACCCTGAGTTAGGTCACCGTGGAGTATATCGAGGACCTCCAAGGTCACTCAGCCCCACCCCTTCCTTTCACAGGGAGACAAAATCTTTTTCCTAAGGTCATGATTAGTTGAGGAGTAACTGCTCTGGGTCTAAAGCACCATCCAGGGCTCTATTCAGCCATTTCCTCCTTCTCTCCACTTGCCATGGGTGAGATTCAGCCAGTGGAACGGTGAGTCACATTATCATTCAGGGAGGCTTATCCTCAGGATCTAGGATAAGGGACACACCCATCACCCCTGGGTGGACTGGACCCACACTCTGGCTGGAAGCTCACCATTACACTCAGCTCCCTGTGGGCTCGGTTTGTGTTACGGGCTGAGTTGTGTCCCCAAATTCATGTGTCCCAATTCACGTGTAGAGGATCTAACACCTAGTACTTCAAAATGTGACTGCATTTGGAGATGGGGCCTTTAAAGAGATAGTTAAGGTAAAATGAGACTGTTAGTGTGGGTCCTGATCTAATAGGACTGGTGTCCTTATAAGAAGAGGAGGTGAGGAGGCAGACACATCCAGACATACAACCATGTGAGGATGCAGGGAGAAGACGGCTGTCTACACGCCAAGGGGAGAGGAAACAACCCTGCTGACACCTTGATCTCAGACTTCCAGCCTCCAGGACTGTGAGACAGGAAACTTCTGTAGTTTAAACCACACCGTCTGTGGTCCTTGGTTACAGCAGCCCCTGGACACTAAGACAGCTTGCCTGCAGTGAAGTGATGAGATTGATGACCTTGCTAAGAGGAAGGGAGGCCAGGGTCTCGAGGATAGCTGGGTGGGGACAGCTGTCTTGGCTCCTTCTCAGATGGCTCATCTCCGCCCCCCTACCCTGCAAGACGCTTTGAGAAGGCCGATCTGTATTCAAGGAGACGAGGTCAGGGATGCACATGCAATCACAGCAGGAACCTGCCCAGCTGCCTCTGCGCGTCTGCAGAACCCAATGGGAAGGGCTGCTCTCAAGGATCTGGGAGGTCTCCGGGAGCCGTCTCCGGGATAAAGGGGCTGAGGACCCTCGGGGGCAGCGGGGAGAGGAGGCTGTGCTGTCTTCCCGCTGTGGAGTCAGAGAAATGTGCGAAGCCCACGTGGCTGCCAGGTGCTTCCTAAGGTTAAATCCTTACAAGAAAAGAGTCTTCAGACTTCAGGACACCGTGAGGGCCTGGGCGTCCTGCCTCGCGGCGACCCAACAGCAGCAATTCTCTTTCACTAACCGCGAGCGGCAAGGGCTTCAGTCCCCCAGGGGGAGAGCTCCTAAACTAAAGCAAGTGGTCAGAATGTCCTTGAAGACTCTCATCTTTCTAATTTTTTCCTGTATCTTCTAAGATTATTTTCATTCTGAGATGAATCGAGAATGACACACCAGTTGGCAGCAATTTCTTTTCTCTCCAGCCCCCAGACACAGGCCCAGATTGACAGCGTCCCTGTGAGACTCCACCCTGAAATTTTGCTCTTGTGGTTTTCAAAATAAAAACACGTGACCAGTCCTTTTCTTTAAAAATTCTTTTTAGCAAGCCTAAGAAATATCGTACTCTATTGGGCCTGTCCCTGCCCAGAATGGGAAAAGAAACAGTAAAACATTATTTTTCTCTACAGAAAGAACATTGCCAGGGGGAAAAAAAGAAAACAGTTTGGCAGGTGCACAGAGCTCGGAGGTGTGGGGCCAGCGAGGCTCATCCCTCTGTTACGCAGTGCAGACCTGAAAATGGATAAAAATATTTCCCAAACACTCCAAGATGTGCTGCGTGCGTGTGTCAGAAAGACAATGAGCACAGACGCGATGGAGCCTCCGCGCCGTGGCCCCGTGCCAGCCTCCCAACAGCTGTGTGGTGCATAAGAATCACAGCAGCTGTATTTAAACCAGAAATTAAATCTCCTTTTGTTTAATGTGCACAGTCCTTTTAGTTATCAGAAAGGAAACATTAGCAATTAGGGAATGTGTATTTCACGGCGGCGTTGGATTTGCCGGTTTTGTTTGGGATGTCTATGATCTCCTATTCTAAGACAGGAGGACGGCCGGCGGCGGCCAGGTTTCTTAAAAGAGAAAGAGCTTTGACTACCTTTTCTTTTGTTGGCAGGCGGGGAATTTCAGACGCGCCCTGATCCCCACTTTGAGAGCGGGCTGGGGAAATGGCAGTCATTTTGTTCTTGATTGCCTTTGGTCTTGATTTGGAATGCTAAGGTCACAGGAGAGGAGGGGGAGGAAAGAGGGAAGAAGCAAAGAGAAAGAGAGAAGAAAAAGAAGAGAAAGAGAGACTGCATCCATGCTCAGACACCGCGGAGGCCACTAGATGAGTGTGTGCGTCTCCCAGGGAGAGGGGAGCACGACGTTCAGGCGGCTTCGGAGGCCTCTGCCAATGGTGTGTTGACTGGAGGCTGAGGTCATTGTTCAGGAGCCAGCTCATGGCAACAGGAGAGGGGGAAGAGATGTTCCTCCTCTGTGTCCTCAGCACGCCTCTCTCACTGGCAGTCGGGTCCCTACAAAGAGAGGCAGCAATGGGGGGAAGGAAGGAGGTGGGAGGAAAGGGAGGGAAGGAAAGCTGAGGGGTCCTCTGAGAAGCTGGCCATGGATTTTGAATTCTCGAAAACAAACAAACACTAGGCACATGGCTCCCTCCTCTCTGGTTCTCAGTCACCAAGTGTAGCTTACCATGATGTCGAGCCTCCAGCTGGAAGCGGCTGGACACCTGACGCAGCCACACGCCTTCCTTGACTATTGATGTAACAACACTGGTAGCTTCTACCTTTGCACTGGTTTTACTTTGCAAACCACGTTTGGGTCCCTTAGTTTACGGGTCTCTATAAAAAACCGGTGAGCAGACTGTCTCCACTTGGCACGTGTAGAAACCAAGTCAAGGTCCACCCAGGAAAACAGAAGGTTTCTAGGTCTTTCGACAGAAGGAAATCAATACAGGAAGTTGCTTATAAAGTAGAAACAAGTGCTGAGAAGGCAAACAGTCTGGGGAGGCCACCCTGAGATTAGCAACAGCAGGGAGCCACCGCACCCCCAGGTGGGAAGGACCAACGGAGGAGGCGTTGTCACGGGAGCCCAGAGCCAGGGTCATCGGGAGGAAGAGAGCCTCAGGGGAGCTGCGGAGGCAGAGAGAGGAGGGGAGAGGCCTCCGTTCTCCAGTTCTCCATCTGTGCCTCCCATTGGCCAGACCTACACAAAGACCAGAGGAATGTAGCTCCTGGAGGTGTGGACCACAGCAGAGAATGGTGGACAAGGATCTGAGAGTAACAGAAGGTGACTGGGCACCAAGTCTCAAGCAGGGCAGGTCACGTGCTTAACGCCACCAGCTGGCAAAGCTAAGGGTGTCTAACCCCGTCTGACGCTCTCTCTACCATAATGTCCTTTTCAGTCACAGCAGGGACTTGTGAAACCTCAGTGTCAGAAGACACGGTGCTTCCCAGCAGACTGTGGTGGGCAGACTGTGTTGCTGAATCACTGGTAGGAGCAGAGTGTTCTCATGATGGGACAGAGCTGCTCCTGGCGGTCTGTCTCTGAGGTCACGAGGGGTGAGGCGTGGGCCAGAAGTGGGGGCTGCCCTCCCTGTCTTCCTGAGCCAGGAGGCGCAGGAGCCCTCTTGGCTTCAGCATAATGCCCCCAAAGCCCCAGGACATCACAACCTTTCCTCTAGTGACAGAGAGACCCAGCCACAAGGCCACTTGATAGGCAAGGATGGCTTTACCGAAAAGTGTCTAGATATTTTAAAACAGAGAGTGCCATAGAATGCTGTGCACTTGGTTCAATGAGGCCCGCATTGGTAGTAAGACTTTAGGATTATCTTCAGAAACACAGTTTATAGTCACATCCAACGTTTAATCCCAAACAGATCCACCAGCTCATTCACCAGCAGTCTTCATCAAACTTGTCTACTAACGATTCTTCACTATTTGCAAAAGTCAAACCTAGACTTAGAGGATTGATATTTGCTCCTACGAAAATACTCAAAGAAACGTGCTGTACACATTGAAATCGGCATCATAAAAGGATTTCCAAAAAGTATTATGGGCAAAGAAGCAGCATTTGAATGAGACGACAGCTTCTCACATGGGCTTCTTTCGAGCACCAAACCCTGGCCTGGATCACGTGTTCTCGCATATCTGTAAAGACCTCATTCTTGTTACTACATCATCCCACCGTCTGTTGTAAGTCTATGGAGTGGGCCACTTTGGGGTTGATATGAGGCCCTGAGACTAGTCTAAATGACCTAGAGACCTGACAGACGGGCACGCAGCCCCAGTGTTTTTGGAAGTATTTCCTGGAGGTGGTGACAGCTGTACTTAGCTCCGAACGGCGTCCCCACCAGGTGAAGACAAGGGGAAGATGATAAACTGAGAAGTGGATAGCAGGCTGGGAAACGTGCGCGGGGCCCTAGTGGGAACTGCAAAGCAATTTGGAGTGACTGCGGCAAACAGTGAGGGGGTTGGGCTAGAGGATAAAGAATTTATCTTCATTCTGAGCCATGGAGGAGGGCTGAAGGATTTTAAGCAGGGAGGTGACAGGATCAGATTCAAACTTTATAAAGACTAGTGGGAACATGGGGAACAGATTGGAGGGAAGTCCAGGATAGAGGCAGGGAGACCAGAGAGCTGATGCCCGGGAGAAGGGAGCATCCTCAGGGCGGGGAAGGGGGGGAGCAAGGAGCCAGGAGGGCCTTGACCTCTCAGAGACGGGCCTGGAAGAAGGCGAGGCACACCTGTAAAGGTGGGAAGATCCAGAGTGCATGATGGACCCAGTAAAGGGAAGTTTTCAACAAAGGTAGGCAAACGAAACAAATTCTTCAGAGAACTCTTGTCCATGCTACCCACTTTGCCTACCACCTCTCCCACTTCATAAAAGACATTTTTTAACCGCCCAAAGTAGATGGCATTTTTTGAGCGTTTTCTAGGTGAGGTTCTATTGACACCAGGAGTTTTCTAAACCCACTCAGCTAGAAGTGGGGTTCTCCCTAGGTGTGCATGGAGGGAGGACTTGCTCCCCCACCGCCCCTTCTGAGGCTGTTGCTGAAACTTCTGTAGCCTCATCCCTTTTCCTTTGATCTCGCTTCAAATGCATATGCCTCTGGGAGAGGCTCACTCAAGCTGTGGTCAGTTGTTTGTGCATTGATTTGAATAGAGGAATTGAGAAACGACGCAGAATCGGCGCATGCTTGCTTTGTCTGTGGGGAGAGGGCATAAAGGATGAGGTGTCTGCAGGCGGAAAGGCTCAGGTGTGGGTGTGAGGGTGCCCAAGGCCAACATCCCCTCCTGCTGGGCACTGGCCACCCTCGCGGACCCTCCACCTGGATTTGTCTCTCACCAAAGTCCAGGGTCTTACTTAGAGGTAGAGAGGGCAGTCGCTCTCAGGAAAGAGGCCTGTATGGGGCGAGGACCAAAGTCCAAAGAACCTTCCCAGGCAATCAGTGTTTCAAAGATTCCCATAACTGGAGATACTGCCCTTGTGTTAGGGCATGGATATTTCTGGAAGTTCTTTCTACAAGTGCAAGGCCACCTGGGAAGGAGCACGTTAAACTCTCTTGTGAATGATTTTATCAGAAATCAGCAACTCAGTTTCCTGCCAAGACTCTGAGGAAACAGGACATAGAGATGAGCAGTTTTCATACTGAACAAGGGACAGGAAAAGGTTTTGGGGCCCGGGTGACAAGGCTCCGTGGAAAGCCAGAGTGCCCTGGGCCCTGCCAGGCCAAGACGACGCAACGGTTGGATAAAGGAGCTAAAGGAGAAGGTATGAGGGTTGACAATGCAAACAGCGATTCCCTTATGGAGTCTGTCAAGACCACCTCCAGTCTCAACAGCAAGACCTTACAACACTGGCCTGTCATTGGAGTTTTACAAAATGCCAGGGTTAGGCCTCATAGTACTTGCAAGATAGGAGAACATGTTTCCAAAATGACCAGACTATTGACTTAAAGAAATGTAGTCGTATGGTCCATCGGTCTTCTTGCCAATCAAACATCTGCACGACATCTGTGGTTTTCTGGTTTTACTGAAGTATCCGTGTTCCCACTGGTGGTTTTGGTGCTGTGAAGACATGATAACAAATAATACAACCAGCTCATCTACTCTATTTTGTGTCACAGATAAGACCTACTTGTAGGTTTTAGATCTCACAAGTCATTCAATCCACATGATTATCAACAGGATCATTTAATCAATAGAAAATCAGTCTCATGGATGCAGAACTTACTAGATTTCCACACCCACCACCAATTAGACGTGAACAGCAACATTCAGGAGGGCTAATGGCAGCCAATGGTGGAACGGAGGGGGCCAGTCAGTTGCCCACCATTCATGATTCAGAGTATCATGCTTGTAGATTACATCTAAACTCTGCTTTTACAGCCAGAATGTGAGAAGAGAGTCCACATACAGAGAAAACTTGTTTTTATAAAAGTAGACACAAATCTTACTTACACATGCCTCAGTGCCAACATCCCTGTCATCTTCAGACCATCCAACCTCAAACCGAGTGTTTCCTCTAAGGGGAAACTCGGGACAGCCTCACAAAGACCCAAGCCCACAGGGTCAGATTTCCCTTCCCTCTCCCAATATCTCCACGTCTGGTTATTTATGGAGTCATTATGCTCCTCTGCCTTAGCAGGGGCAAGACCTAATCATTGGCAACTCATTAGGTTCCCCTCGACGTGTCCAATTTTAAGAGAAAATCACTCATCACAATTACGCATGAACTTTCTTGAGGTGAAGAAAGCCACACATTTTCCTGTCTCCCCATCGGCTTACAACTGCAAATATCCAGCAGAAACATCCGAAAGCCAGTCCTAATTGAGCCATTTTCTGAAAGCTATCCTTGAATAGGCTGAGTGAGAACAAGACAGAATGGAATATGAAATGTGTCATTAGTGGGAATGGCAGCCCTCCTAGAAGCAGTGACTGAGATGTATTGAGAGTGCAATTGAAGAAGCGTAATTCACTGCAAGTCTACATTGTGCTTGGCCTTTGGACTATTCGGTAGTAAGCTGAGATCAAGAGAACTTAAAATACAATGGAAGGCTGAAATAGAAATAGCCATAATTAAAATATATACGGACTATGGAAGATTTTAATAAAACCATCACTGTGGAGCTGACCTTCAAATTTAAAATCACCTTAAAAAATGTAGATACTGGAGATAAAACAGAAAATAATGAAAGATGATTTTTCTTTTCTCCCTTTTTACCTGTCTTGTACATATCACCATCCATAAAGACTTGTCGAATATCTGAAACTCCCAAAGGAGACAGATGAAGTCACTGGGTTACAAAGGGGTGGTTTGCCCTCACAGCAGTTTCTTTGGGATGGCAAGAAAGTTCATTATAAAAAATAAGTTTCACTCGACCCGTGTTCTGCTTGGTTTTAAGATGGTGTTTGAGGACAGTTATCAGTTACTTCTATATTCCCTCCTTTGGCCCTCTGAAGCAGGATGTAAGGTACCTTTTTTTATTCCTTTTACTTCTGTGGGGACTAAAGCTTAAGGCCATGCAATCACAACAGATAACATCAGTAGTAGAAATAAGCCCTCTCACTTCCCTCTGTCCCCCATGCACCCTACTGCATGCAAAAATGCACAGTGGTTTAAGAAACAGTTTATGAAGTTGATTATGTTTTCTTCTATGTGGCCTCCCATTGTAAAGATCAGACATAATTCACAACAGAGGACGTTAAATTACCAGTGTTCTTTGTGCCAGTGTTTATAATTTCATCTCAACTGACTCCATGTCATAGTTTGATTACAGAACTAAGAAGCAATAACAAATGACGAGATAGGGATAGAATAAAGATTTGACAAACGTGTTATATTAATATTATTTAAACTATTTCAGGACTTGGAAAACTCATCTTATGAAGGCAGCATAACTATTTCCCCCCCCCCCAAAGCCCCAGTAGATAGTTGTATGTCATAGCTGCACATCCTTCTAGTTGCTGTATGTGGGACGTGGCCTCAACATGGCCAGAGAAGCGGTGCGTTGGTGTGCGCCCGGGATCCGAACCCGGGCCACCAGCAGCAGAACGCGCGCACTTAACCGCTAAGCCACGGGCCGGACCCAGCATAACTTTTAATACAAAAACTCAATATAAATAATATAAAAAATTGTAGACTAATCTCACTTAAAAACATAAGTGCACAAATTATATTAAGAGAATAGCACACCATGACCACGCAGAGCATGAGAACAGTCAACATAAAGAAGCCTATCAATACAGCCCATTACCTCAACAAATCAACCGTGTCAATAGATATTTAAAAGACAGTTGAGAAATACAGCAGTAATTCCTAATAAAAACTTCCTGTAAAACAGAAAGGAGGAAAAAGTATAAATATAAATTATTTAACAAAACCCAACAGCAAATATTTTCCTAAATGGTAAAATATTAAAATCATTTAAATTAAAATCACAGACTGGAAAGGGATGCCTGTAATACATTACAGTTTAAGATTGTCTTTTATAGGGAGATTTATAGGGAGTTCAGTGAGACAAGAAGGTGAATTAACTTCTTGTAAACATTGGGAAACAATAGAAATGAAACCCAATCTGCTCGCTGAGGACTGATTGTATGCTAGAACCCAAAGACCCCATAGCAAAACAAAACACCAGCAGAATTCGCTTAAAACTCAGGAACTTGGCATATATATACATATATATATATAAATATACAAAAATTAATAGCTTTTCTCCACTCTAACAATGGGAACCTAAAAATGAAAATGAGAGGAAAAGAAAAGAAAACTATATTCATGATAGTGGCAAACACTATAAAATACTTAGGAATAAATTTAATAAGAAAAGCACAATATCAATAAGACAAAATCTATAAAATCTTATAGAAGGATATAAAAGAAAATCTGGACCAATACAAAAACAGTCATGTTTCTAGATGAGAAGATTTATTATCATAAAAGTGACAATTCTCCCAAAATTAATGCAATGCAAATTTAAGGTAATTCCAAATAGAATGTAAAGTTCTTGATTGGCTAAAATGATATTAATGTTTATATGAAAGAACAAGTACACAAGAACAGTCAGGAAAATTATGAGGAGTAAAAATAGTGAGAGAGCGCGCACATCACCGAATGTCAGAACATGATAGGAAGCCCCTGGAATGACACCGCTGTGGGGCTGGTACACAAGGAGATGAAGAAGACAGTGGAACTGAATAGTGAATCCAGAAATCAACACAGTCTGTGTAAGAATGTAATATGGGACAAAGTCGGTAGTTCCTATCAGTAGAGAATAATGGGCTGCGTAATAAACAACGCTGACACAACTGGCTATCCAAATGGAAGAATTAGAGACAACTCAATGTTATTCCATATAAAAAATAAATTTTAGAACAAAGAAATTAAATGTAAGAAATATAACTCTTGCAAGAAAATCTAGGCCACAACATATAAAATCTGGGGTTGGGTATTGGAAAGGTTTTGGGAAGAGTAGAAACTGAGAACCTAAAAAAGAAAATATAGGCATAATTGATTATATATACAAAAATTTTAAAAGCTCAAAATTTATCATAAACAGAGTGTATATATAAATAGTAGATTTGAAAAAATATATTTGTACCTCAGATGACAATAAGCTTATATTCATAGTATAAAATGAACTCTGCTGAAGACAATTAAATAAAAATAAATTTTAAAAGTTAAGTAAAAAATAAAGACTAACCAACAGAAAAACATCTAAATATGTGAATAGGCAATTCACAGAACAGCATATACAAGTGGCCAAGAAATTTGAAATTTATTAATAGTGGGAAAATATTAATTAAAATGACAATAAGTATTCCTTTACTCCCATTAACAGTGATATGGGTAAACGAGTATTCATACATTGTTAGAGGACTTATAAAGTGTTACACGTTTTTGGGGGTAGAGGAGGCAATATGACAACATCTATTAAAATTAAAAATACATTTGCTCTTTGACCTGGAAATTCTCTTCTGAAAACGTCCCATAGACTAAAATCTTTGCTATGTAAGGACATATATTCTAGAATATTTAGAATATATATCTAGAATGTTTACTGCAGAATTGTTGACAGTAGAAAAAGCTAGAAATGTAGAGAATGCCCATCAATAGAGGAATTGTTAAATTAGTAATAGTGCCCACTCCATGGACTGGATAGGGCCCTATCCAGTGGCAAAGTAAGGCAGCCATTAAATATAAAAACTAGGGCTATCAAGGTTGCTTGGTGAGATTCCCATTAGGAATTGCTGAGTGATACAGAAAAGTCTGCATAACATAATCCATAATCCACCTGCCCCATGTGATAATCTATCCTTCAGTACCTAAGGATAATGAAGGGTGGAGAATAGAAGGGGAAGAAGAAGTCAAGCTTAAAAAGAAAAAGGAAAAGAAATACTGCATTAAGGAAAAGCAAATATTAGATCATCACATTTTTGTATTTACAAAACATATGTGTTGTGCATAAATGTATATATCTATAACTGAATAGATATTAACAGTTATCAAAACAATGACAAGATCTAAATTGATATTCCCTCCCCACTTGGGTGTCCAATAGCTATCTATTTGAAATAAAACATGTCAAAAACGGGATCCTTGATTTTCCATGCAAACTTCTCAAAGTTATCGCCTTCTTAGTAAATGGCATCATCATCCATCCAGTGGCTGAAGCCAAAACTCCAGCAATAATCCTTAATTTCACTTTTCCCCTCACACTCCACATCCAGCTAGCTTGTGAACTGGCCTGCCAAAACTTACGTGATATCTTTCCACTTTTCTCCTTTTTTATTACTACAACCACCCTAGTATACCTGCACTATTACAATAGCCTCCTAAATGATTTACAGCATCTACACTTTCTCCTTTATAAGCCATTCTACACACAGGATCCAGAAGACTTTCAAAACTGTAAATAAGATCATGTTTTTCATTTGTTTTGTCTTTGAATATTTTTGTACTGTATAGCTCTTTTTTTGTAGATAGTTTTATGAAAGTATCACGTACATACAGTAAAGTACATACATTTTAAATACCAACTCAGTACACTTTTACCAAGTTATCAAATCTGTGTAACTACCACCCAGATCAAGATAGAGGATATTACAACACCCCACTTTCAAGATGCCATTCCATTGTCTTCCAGCTTCCATCATTTCTGTTGAAAAATCATCAATTATCTTACTGTTGCTTGTTTGAAGGTTAGCTTCTTTTCTCTGCCTTCCTTTAAGAATTATTTTTGTTCTAATTTTTTACCAGTTTGACTATGATATACCTAGTGTGGTTGTCTTTATGTTTGTCCTGCTAAATTTTTTTAGAGCTTCATTACTCTGTGACTTGTTGTCTTTTGACTTTGGAAAATTCTTGGCCAGTATCTCCTCAAATATTGCTTTTGCCTCCATTCTCTCTTTCCTATCCTCTGGGACTCCAGTTTCAGATACAAAATAACTTTTTGTGTAGCCTCTGTGTCAGCCCTGGAAGTGTGCTGTGCTGATTGCCCTTTAAGAAAGGACTTGCCATTCATCTTAAATGAATGCATTTAGCTGGCAGCCTAGCTCAGTGTCTTCAGAATGCACATCAACTTTCAATCCACCATTATGCTCTCCCTTGGGAGTCCCCTGATGATGACTGGCCATTTATACATAGCGCAGGATTCCTGTAATGGGCAATCATTGCTCTGGTGCTTTCTGTTGTTTGCCAAAACTTTGTCAGGCCGGCAGGCCTGCAGCTCTCCCTGGCCAAATCTTTCTTCCTGCTCCCTTTTTTATCATGTGACTCAGGATATGAATCATGGTCCCATTATGCTTCCTCTCCCTTTTATATTTCATGGGCATTATCCTCAAAAAATTACTTACACTCCTAACTTTGTTTCAATGTCTGCTTCTTGAAGGACCAGATACAATGTCTACAATTTTTGCCAAGAATTAGCAAATCTCCTGAGGTGAAATAATGGTGGAAATGTAGGGCTCACTTCAATTCATTTTGCTTCTTTAAAGCACTTGGCCCCTCAGTCTCAACTGCCTCCTTTTCTCCCTGATGCCTGCCCACAAATTTTCTAGTTGTCCTTAGAGGGAGGGTGGTCTGGAACCAGCTGTTATGCCATAGCTGGAAGTTAAATCCATCCTCTAGGCTTTATTAACTTTCAGCTTGCATTCGGTTACCCACCCTTAGGATGCCCTATAGCACTCTTAAATTTGCTGTAGGAACTTTAAAATGGGGTTATCCTATAGTCCATGATGGCTGAAGGAATCTTCATGAAGAAGTTAGGCCTTCTGAAAAGGAAGTTTTGGATTAATACAGCCATATTTATTTATTTTGGAGCTCCCATCCCTCATCCGTAAAGTTGTTCCCCCTAAATCCCAGGAACCTCTTGCCCCACTGAACTTTCACTCATTAATCCATCTCCCCAGGGACTATTTTCTGACCATCCACCACGTGCCGGGGACTCCACCGTGTGAAAGACATAGACTGGCTGGTGGGTCCCTACCCTGTGGAGCTCACAGTCTAGTGATCTTAACAAGCAGATATCACAATACACATGAGTGCTCTAATGGGAGTGTGGGGTCACCACTGGCTACTTCTGCTGTAGGGGTTGGAGAGTTTGTAAAAACCGTGGACTGCTTAACTGCAGTGCCAGCAACATGGACTGGGACTGTTTACTGCAAACATTCCAAATACAAACTGTGTGATCACGAGAGTGGATATTTCCTGAACCATCTACAGTAAACCAATCAACATGAGACAGCTCCCCCCAGCTCATTTGTTCACGTATGTGACAGGGCCTGAAGCCCACCATGGTCACACCACTGTGTGTGACCCTTGGGTAGCAGGCTGCCCACATGTTGAGGACCTATCTCCCAGGACCCCGTGCACTCTGGGAGGTGTCTTCAGGCAAACAGTGCAGTCCCCAGTGAGACGCTGGGCTTTAGCAGCATAACATAGGCAAGGTCTAAAACTTGATCTCATAAAACATATTCTGTCACCCACAGTCCTCCTTTAAAGGAGACCAGCATTCCTTTCTCTTATCTTGGAATTCCTTGTTCTTCAAATAAAAAGAAATAGATCATTGATTATTAGCAAAGTTGTTCATCATATTATGACTGTTCTCAGAGTCTAGTCAGACTGCTGGATAAGTCTCAGGCTCTACCAGTTCCCAGCCATGTAGCTTTGGACAAATTACTTCTGTGCCTCAGTTTTCTCATCTACAAAATTGACAATACTCATCTCAAAGAGTTGTCCTGAAGATTGACTGAATTATTATAACAAACATTCAGAACAGTGCCTGGTGCAAGGTAAGCACTAAGTAAATGGTTGCCGCTGTTTGTACTATTATGAATATTACCAACACAGAGCACGTATGCTCTTAAAGGCTACTGGTATTACTGTGATAATTGTCGTTGTTGTTAGTGCCACTGAGCTGATTCTGACTCCCAGCGACCCCGTGTACAGCAGAGCGGAACCCTGCCTGGTCTTTCCACGCCATCCTCTCCCTTTCCGGCGCTACATCAGACAGTGCTCTGCTGCTATTCATGTCATGATAATGACTGCTACAAATTAATAACCGTGGATGAAAACTACTCTGTGATGGAATTATCTTAGATGTATGCAGCCTTTTCTATTAAAAATAGTTTGATTCCAGCAATAGGACATTATACGGTGCCTACAGCTGCCTTAAAGAGACCTGTACACATCACTGTGCTCTGCGTGTCCTCCTCACTGGCTCTAGCTGGCTGTTTCTTCTGCCTCAGCCATTCGGGCATGCGTGCTCAGAAAACAGCAGCAGGGAACAACTGTCACAGAAAAGCTAGCAGTACAGTGATACCCTGAAAGATTTTTGGCAAAGTCACTGTTTAAGTTCACGGGAAAACTACTGCAAAGACACCATCGAGAAGATGCAGAAGGCAGGTAGACACTTCAGACAAAGGGTTCCCGTGCTGAGCTCAGCAGTGGCGGAGGCTTCCGTCCTCAGTCCCCTGGCAAATCACGAAGGTTGGAATCACCAAGGAATCCACACTCTGCAGAGGTGCTCTCATCAGGAAGCCTGACATGTAAACCAGGTAGCAGCAGACCCACTTAGGCTGAAGAGGACAGAGATTCTTAGAATCTTGTCCTGTAGGTTCCTCAACCCCCAAAACTCCAGGACACTCCTGCAAATCTCCCAGGACATTCAGGGGTACATTTTGAAAACCACGGAGATAATCATTTAAAAGTCTTTCATTAACTGTAAAATGCTACTCAGCAGAAGGTCTTTTGAGTTATGAATCACAGCAGTAATATTACCAGTAGTGATAGCTGGCATCACACAGCTGGTGGCACAGCCGTATTTTGAAAATGACATAGTTTTGACCATGTTAATAATCAAATTGGTGGTCACTGCGGGTAGCCTTAGGAGGAAAAAGGAATTGCTTGGCTGGTATTTGTGCCCCATCTTCCCCCCAGTGACTCCTTAGCTACAGTCAACATCTTTACTGCTCTAACTTGGTGAATGAATACACACTGTGTCAATATTGGTTGTGTCCAGGCTGAGCATTATAGGAAACAGGACAAGAGTCTGTCTAGTGGATTTTTGGGGGTGGGTTAAGAGTTTCCCAGGAATAAAGAGCCTTGGGGCCAGGAACTTCTCTGCTTAGATTTACTGATTAGGTATCTGGGCAAAGAAAGGGTCAAGAATTTTAAAGTTTGTCTAACCTGGATAGGAAAAAAACCCAGAATTCCAGAAATGATCTTTCCGATTTTTCAAAAGCAGTTCAGATCATGTGTCATAAGACATGTTCACTAAGAAATAGAATCTGAGACCGAGATTAGTCTGTAGAAGTTTTGTTGGGGGCAAGGTGCTCTCAGAAGGAACTCTTTTAAGAAAAGAATGGATGCACCAATGGCAGAAAGTGAAGCTGAATTATGGTGCAGTAGCAACAGAGACTTTAGAAAATCCCACAAGGAGGTCTGGATCTTGGATGGTCCTTCAGAGTTGCCCCAAATCAAGGGAAGAGGGCATCCACATTGACCAGTCATTGGAGGTGAGCTGTCCCTAGAGATGGGCGTGACCTTGAGTGAGAAAGCTCCGTTCAGCTGACAGCAGTTCCCTGAGAGTGACTCAGCTGAGAGCCACTGGAGCCAGCAGGTCCAGCAGCTGGTTGGGCAAGGGTCTTGGAGAAGGGCAAGAGCAAGGTCTGGAAGGGGACTCTGGTATGGGTGGCATGTCACAGCGCTCACTGCAGGGCTCTGTTCACACGTCTCAAGCGTGCTTGCTTCATGTACTAAGTTACCCTGTATGGGGTCAGCTCCATGCCTCCTGGTTAGTCTCTATTCCTGGAGAAACTCTGACCTGAACAGTTATTGAACCTCAACCCCCACTGCTGCGGCTGGTCTTGAGGCTGCTCTAGACACCATTGTGTCCCTTCAGCCCTGGTGAGCACCACTGCTGGGCTAGGCGGTTATCTACTGGGGGGGAACTGGATCCTCATCTCCAATCATTGTGTTCCTCTCAGGCTGTAGCTGCTACACTTATCCATTTTCCATTAAAACTGGGCAGAGTACCAAGAGATGCTCCAGTGAATCGTCTACATTCCAAACATATTCTCCATCAGGTTGATGGCTTCTGGAAAGGACCAGTGTCTGCTATGGTCTTGTGCCTACTGCTGTGACTTCTTTGGTTAAGGTGTGTCCTTTCATCCAAGGATATTCTGTGCCATGTACTGTGTCAGTGTATCAAACCTCTGTTAGCCTGTAGGCAGGAAAGCCCTTCTCCTGCCTGGAATATGTGTCAATTCTAGTGAAGAGGAATCGCTGCCCCTTCCCACTGGAAGAGGAAGCAATGTAATCAACTGGCCATCGAGAGGTTGGCAAGTATCAAGAGACAGTTCTGGGGGGTGCAGTGTCGGTGTCTGTTGCTGGCATGCTGACGGTGCTAGAAGCCACAGCAGCCTTGGTAAGAGGGACCCATGCCAGGGGGCACAGGCGTGGCTTCCACCCCTGCCACCATGACCACCCTGTTCACCTGCCATTGGGCTGGCACTGTGGTGACCAGTGAGAGAGGCTGGTTGACCCCTTGGTTGAGGTTTTGTGTCTACTTTAGATTTTAGTGCCTCTTCCGTGAGGGGTGTTTCTGGTGGAAGTTAATATGTGATTCAAAGATATTTACACTTTGTGCCCACTGCCATATGTCCAGCCACAAGCCCATATCTCCTTGTCCCTGATATTTCAATCTGTCTCCTTCATAACTCCCAACAAAAGTCATTCAATTCGATGATCCTAAAAATTACTGCTTCTCCAGAACTCAAACGCCTGAGATATTGCACCTGCGGTTCTCCTCTGCTGATACATCACCCCTGTTCACACCCGTGAAAGTTCTAACAACATACCCTGCAGCGTGCCAGGGGCTATCAGCATATCGTCCACCACCGACGGCGCAGTGCTTGTTTCCAGCTGGCCAGTGGGTGATCCAACTCCGAAATCCCATTTTAGAGTCTGTGTCCCACAACCACCCCTCGCATCAACTGTCACACCAGGTTCCCCAGGAAACAGGCTCTGAGATGGAGACGGGTATTCAGGTTTGTGGGGGTGCTCTCGGAGCAACACAGAAGCAGCAGCGGGCAGAGAGAGAAGTTGAGCTGTGGTGCAGCTGCAACAGAAGCTTCAGCTGAACCTGTGAGAACGCGGAGCCGCGGTGGGCTGCAGAGTCATCCCAAATCAAGGCAGGGAGCTGGGCCTTCATGTCCCTGATTAACCAGTCAGTGATTGTGGGGGCCACCAGGGAGAGGTCCTAGCCTTGGGCGAGGCAGCTCTTTCAGCTGAGGACACTTCCTGGAGAGGGTGATCGCCTTGCTTGTGAAGGGTGTCTGGGTGGCAAATCACATTGCCCAGGACGCCATGTCACAGGGACTCTCTTAAAAGGCTGGAGTTCAAAGACAGAGATTGCTAGATGCATTTATTCATTTATTTTCCATATTTATTTTATTCCTCTTAGAATAAAAACTAGCCCTGTCACTTACCACTTGTATGATCTCTTCCAACTGCCCCTTCCGTTAAATGTGGATAATACTGGAATCTAACTCAGGGAGTTTTCTGAGGCTGACTGAGATAATGCATGCAAGCCTTCAGCACAGAGCAGGGCCCCACATGAGAGCAGTTCACGGTAAGTTCACCTTCAGTGGACGATCAACCTTTTCTAAAAGTGCACGTGTGAATCGTGTCACCCAGAGTCCGTTGGCCTCTCTCTTTCCTTTTTGTCCCCAGCCATGACCTCTTCACAGGAGTTTTTCCTCTGAAATGACCACATCTGGACCTCTCCAGTGGGGCTATATGTGACAAGCAATTTCAGAGGACAGATGGGACGGGAAGAGATGTCAGATTTGGATCTCAACCGAGTAGCAGATTCAGCAACTTCCAGCCCAGAGCTTTAGCCCCGGGTCCCTCTGCATCTCCAGGTCCAGGCGGCTCCTTGAGCATCGGGCAGTGACTGTGTCTGCTTCCTACTCCTCAGTGGGAGCCAGGGAGCCAGCTGCTGGGAGAGGCGCGAGGGAGTGAGGGAGAGAAAACACTTGCCAATTGCAAATCCAGAAATTATCTTTCCCTTCAGTGCAATGGTTCTGAGGCCATTGTGTTTAGAGAATTCTGAAGCAATCATTTTTAAATGCTGGGGATGGCGGTTTGATGGGCGAGCGTTGCCGTTTGGGGAAGCTGATTCCTTTCCCTCTTCTCCTTGTGAGGAGTCAGCTCCAGCCTCGTCAGGGTGGAGGCGACAGAACCAATTCACTCACTGGATCCGAGCAAGAAGACTCCACCAGGAATCTCCTAATGGACGCTATCCAAACAATCTCCTGGTGTTTGGGGTTAAAGAGAGCAATTAGGTCATTCAGTGAAAATGCCCGGTCACATATTGAGGCTGTTGTTGACAACCGTGTTCGGAAACCCACCGGGGGAGACAAATTCGTGCGGCTAATTGTGCCCAGCTTCTAGGTGAGGGAGATGGAGAGGGGAGTAACTCCTCACCCGAGGCAAAACAAAGTTCCTCTCTGCCAGTTGTCCTCCAAATCAGCTCCATCAAGACGTGACTGCCTTCTTTGCAGTAGGCCGACGACTCTTGTCAAAGCTGGTCGAGTGTCCAAATTAACTTGAAGTTAATCCACCCCTCCCTCAAAGGCCGGTAGGAATCAGATCCCAAGTCTGCATAATACACTCTCTGTGCCAGGAAATTGTTTTAAAGTAATAATGTTTAGGTAAGTAAAGGAAAAAAGGCTTCCTACTGAGAGATATTTTCTGAACAAAATTAAATATTATAAAACCATATTATTAAATTCTGTCAAAAAGGTATTAATCTTGTTACTTTGGCATGGAAGCCTTGGTTCTCCATAATTATGGATCACTGCAAACAACCTTTTCTGTCATCTTGCGGCCAACATGTAACATAGGATTGGAAAGAGTGAAAAAATCAGAAAAGGTAGATTTTCGCAGCATTGTGAGCTTGCCCATAACCAAAGCCTAAACTGAGCATATGGACGTGCACAGTTTCTATTTAAAGGCATTTTGGAAACCACAGTGAAGGCAAGCACACACGCGTGCACATATACATACACACACACGCACACACACTCATGACACATTTTCTTTCCTTTTTGTGTCTTTTCATCTGAAACCAATTGAAAATATGTACATCACTCTTCTGAGCTAATTTTATCCTTATTTGTCCAACTGCCCATGAAAACTGCTGGCCTTTCAAGTGATCTGCTCTAGCTGAGCACTATGATTGCCGGCCTGTCGTCCATGCCTATGATCACACCTCGAAAGTATTTGTTGATTACAATCATTAACAACATCACTAATGCTGTGTACAGGCTGATCTTTAAGGTACGTTAAGTCCATTTGTGGTGATCTTGTCGCCCTCGACACCTGTCCTGGGCACCCGCCCCGTATCAGTGCTGACCTGGGTGGGAGTCAAAACACGGCCTCTCCGCCCCTTCGGATAAAGAAGAAATAACAGAACGAGGCTGCAAATGCTAAGGGCATCTCAGGGTTACAAGAGTTAAGTTACTTACACATCCTCCCCTGTAGCAACTTGAATTTGCCCAGGCTCACTGTGGCCACAGGGAATTAGGTCTCACTAACAACTCCCAGGAGAGTTAATTTCCAGTCCCCTTGGGAAGGCAGCCTACTGCTATGGGGGCACCACTCCAGGCACCATGACATCTGTCCTGGTCCTTTTGTGAAGGAGATCACTTCAGTTCTGGGGCCCTTACTTCCTCATCTATAGAATAAACATGTTAATAATAACTGCATTGTCTCCATCCCTAGAATGTTCTAAGATTAAGTAAAACTATACAAAAAAGTAAAGGCAGTTTTTATGGCCTAAGCAACATTGGTTCCCAGAGAGCAGGCATTAAGACTTCTCTCTTTGTGTTTTCGAGGAGCAGAAACTGCCGTGAGAGCACTCCCTCCCCTTCTCCTGCTCAGGCTGACCCCCATATCTGCCTCTCCTCGTGCTGTATTTCCAGTCCTGGAACAGAGCCCACCCCACGGTGAGTGCTCAGGGGGTGTGTGTGGACTGAAGGCAGGAACTGAATAAAGTGACCAAGAAGGGCCCAGGCTGCCCATTAAATGGACGCACACTTAGAACAAGGGGTATTCTTCCCTAACACTGAGTAGTGCTTTCTAATCTGCTTGTAGCTGGTGTTTTCCTCGTTGGCATGCCTGATTTATTAGTTCTCAGCCTCTCCCGTCTGTGCCCATCAGGGTTCCCTGAGCTTAATTGAATCCACATATGCCTCATTTTATTATTTCTGTCGGTGACTCAAGCTGGATTTACCATAAGGTGATTCATTAGACACCCGTGCCAATTCAATCTCCTGGGACCGCATGGGTCAGAGAGATGGGCTCACAAGGGCCGCACTGCACCTTCTGCTCACAGGGGTGGAGTTTAGCCCAGGTCAGCCCAGTCCTAGGGCTTTTCAGGGAGGCATCCACTCCTGGCTTATTCCTCCAGGGACTAGACTTTCATTTCTATGAACTCATATAGAATTCGAGTCTGGACCCTAGTGACTGTAAGGCCCTTGCTTGAGAAAACAGGATCAGGATCATACTGGGGACAAATAAACAAGTCAGTGTGATATTGGTGATAAGTCATGTCCACGTCACTCATGACTTGAGGACAACGCAGGAGAAATAAGGATGCTTCTTTGCAGTGGATCAAGAACAGAAGATGGCACAAAGAGGAATTGTGGGGAAAGGGAGGGTTGTATTTTAAATGAAGAAAATGTGAGTCTAAGAGAAGCTAAGAGAAGGAGGGAAGGAGGGAGGTCCCAGGGGGAAACTGAATGTGGTCGGCGGACATTCAAACGTAAACCCTTTGCTGTGGTGGACGCTTAGTGTGTTGCCTGCTCACCCCAGGAGTGCAGGTCTTCGTCCCCTGGCTTTCAGGAAAGCTGCCTGAAGACAGCCCTCACAATTCTCCTTGGGAATTGTCTCAGTGAAGAAAGATGCCTTGCTCAAGGTCACACCTCCTTCCAGGAGCTGCCTATGTCCAGCGACTGGTCAACGTGGGTCCTTAATATGATGCAGCCCCTCACTCCAGCTCAGGACAACTTGGAGGGCTACCCAACTCCATACCCCCGGGGGCTGGCGAGTGCCCAAGGTCTGCCTCTGCCCACCCTGCTGCCTCCCACAGCACACGTCCTCATAAACACCCTGCCCACCCATCTCCACCCAGAGCTGGTTCCAGGGCAACTCAACCTGGGATGTCTCTCTGTCGTATCCATCAGACACCTGTGCTCTAGAGCTGCGTTTCTCAAAGTGTGGTCTCTAAACCACCTACATGAGACTCACCACGAGCCCTATGAAAATGCAGATGCCTGGGCCACCCTCGCCCTTGTGAATCAGATTCTCCCACAATGTGTCCTAAGTACCTACAGTTTCGACAAGCTCCTCAGATAATTTTGCTGCAAACGGAATTCAAGAACCTCTGTGTCAGGAAGTGCAGGGTACAGACTGAAGGAAGAAATGTCATAGGGCCTTAACTTCTAACTAAGTCATCTGCAAAAGACACCAGGTACTTCATAAAATGCTGCATCCTAAATATAGCAGCTTTGTGCTCATCTCATCTCCTGAGAGAGGTTCCTACATCCTCACCTCGCTTCCCTCAGCTGTTCCTGACAAATCCTACACAGTTACCTGTAAGGCGAGTGTGCGAGCGTGTGGATGTCGCTCTTCCTCTTCACTTTGGTGAGCTCCCCCCGGGCACCACTGTCCTTGTCCTTTCTACTACCTCTCGGAGGACGGCGGGGAAGGGGTTTCATCTGAGAAGGGGCTTTAATCTGTTTTTGTCGCCTGCGGATGGCATACTGAATCCTACAGTGAATGTCGGGTGACTGACAAGCTGAGTGAGGTGATCTGGCCAATCTACTGTCCTGGGCCCAGTGATGTGCTCGTGGCCAAAGGCTCCACACACAGCTGCAGCACAGGCGGCTTCCAGCTGTCCCGCCAGCTGCTCTCCAATCCTCCGTCTCCTACAGTTATTCACACAGATCTCTGCTTGCTGCCCTAAACTCGTCTCCACGGGGTTGGAGATGGTTGCTGTTCCTTTATTTTACCTTCTTTTGTTGGGGGAAAGAGGACCACAGAGAACGTGTCTGCATCCTTCGCTCTCCTTTTTTCCTGAGACCATTTATTGGGACTTGTGTGTGGGTGGGTGAGTCGCCTTCAATGTTGTGACTCGTGGCCTTCGAATCTTAGTACTGACAGCAGGCTCTGTCACCTCACTGGGACTCTACTTTCCAGGTCGTTGCAATGTCAAATGAGCAGAATCGATCTTCACTGCCGTCTCTCTGGCCAGGGGTGGAACACCTGTCTCAGATCACCGCAGCTCACAAAATGCCTCATTTGGAGCCTGCTTCAGTACCTGCGGTGGGCTCGGTGACCTCGTTTATTAATTTTCCTACCAGTAATGCATCAAAAGATTATGCTCAAGGCAAGGTAAATTATAGCCATCGCCTCCCCACCACACTTGTCTGAGAAGCCCAGGACAGTGGGGTGGGGGTCTGGGTGGGTGTGCAGGTACCGACTGGTTCTCCAGCACTTTGCCTGGTGACTTGAGCCAGTGGGGCGGGGTCTCTGGTCTGTTTCTTCATCCATCAAGTGGCTCTGGTCTGGGGTTGGCTCTCGTCCCATGGTGACATTTATTTGATCAGGCATATTTTGATATGCTGGTGAGCTGTGGAGTTATAAATAGAAAATGGTGGTTTTTCCTTTAACCAACCTAAAATTGTTTAAAGGAGAATTTCTTCAAACTTTCCAGAGGAGTTGAAAACCAGACAGCAAGTTTCTGGGGACCAGAAAGAACTCCAGAGAGCTTTTGTCTTGTGGGAAGTTTATCCAGAAAATTATACAGAAGAGTCAGTAAAGGACAAATGATCTAAACGAGATCTTCACAAGAAAAATAATGCGGGTGAGTGAAGCAAATCTAGATACTTCAGATCAAAATAACGCACCTATTTGGAATATCCAGATAATTTAGGGAGAAGGATCAGCATTATTTGGCTTTAATTAACTGAATCTAATTAACAAATTAACAGTTGTCAAGGACACCCCAAGAATTCTCGGAGAACGTAGAACAACTCTGCATCTGTTAGTCCCTGGGTGCCACCTGATGCTGAAACAAACAGAATCGTAAATCCCTTCCTACTGGATGGTCTCTAGAAAATGTTTGTAATCCATTTGAGGCCAAAGAGCAAAAATAAACATGGGCATATTAATTCACAGTGGGAATGTGGGGCCTCTGAAATGCAAAAGATGAAAGGCTGCACTTTTTTTTCCTCACCTTTCATCCTGAAGTTAACACCTTCAGGAAGCTGGCTTAAAGAGATGCTGATATTTAAGAAATATACTAGAGGCCTGTGATTACACAACTTGTTTTCACATGGATGTTGCGTAGAGCAAATCATGCCTTTCAAAACCTCACAACCTGCACTGCTGGGGTCGAAAGAGCAGGCTGAGTGAGCCCGAGTTCTGAGCACACCGTGATTCCCTCAGGGGTATATGCGGGAATGTGTGGGGAACCGGTTCTCTGGGTGAGGAGGAGCCCTGGTTTGCAGCATTTGCCCACTTCTGTGGTGCAAATACCCCTGAATATTTAGCCATGGGGTCTCATCAGCTGTCCAAGCCAGCCGCAGCACACCACTGGATGCTGCAAAGACAATCACGTGATCTTGTCGTGTGGGTAGTCGACGAATGTTCGTTAATAACTTACTACATACATCTGCTCATCAGACCCAGCCTCATCGTTACCTGTGACAACACAAAAGGTCTTTGGTTATTTCCAGCAAGAGCTGGAGTTACAGAGGTAGCAGTTTCCCGGAGCCTGATGGAGAGGTGCCAGGGGAGTGTTATAGAGTCCCCTCTCATATGGCAGATGTCTCATCTCCCATTGCACATGGGGCTTGGAGCACCGCAAGCCCGTTGAGGACTTCGTGTGCACGAGGAGCTGTTCTAGACAGCAGTACACCCTGGACAACACAGATCCTGATCTTGTGAAGTTCAGATCCCAGCTACCTCAGCCACAGTTTCCATTAAGAGTTCTTTGGGCTTTGTGAAAAGGAAAAAGAAGAGAGTAATGGGTGAGTACGAAATCACAGGGATAAAGATTTGTTAGTCAGTTGGAATGGGATGAGTTTATGAACTGTCTCCTCAGCTCCAGGAGAGAGAAGGCCTGAAGGCTTTTCAGCACAGAGTCAGCTTCAAGACAAAGAGCCACTGACTTTACTGCAACGACCGTATTTTATAAGTAGCTTCTAATTGATGAAAATGTCAATTTAAAAGGGCTGAAACAACAGATAACACCAACACATGTGGCTGTTGTAGATGTCTTAGAAGCATCTGCCAGGCCCAGTCCTCTGAGGACATATGCGGAACGGCAGCTCCACACCACCATGTGCACAGAGCTGCGTTGCCCTCCGGTCCGACGCCCTTCCCACTGACCCATCGGCACGCTCCCACCAGGAAGACGCTGAGCCCTGTTAAGTGCAAGGAAAAAATACGAAGCTATGAATTAGCCATTGGTGCCTTACCTTGTCACCTTAGCTCAAAACGGGGGCTCAGATGCAGGCCTGAGAGAGAAGAGCTCTAAGCCCAGGTCAGGCTCTTGACGGGAAGCATCCCTTCGGCAGGGCTGGCATAAAAAGAGAAGATAGTCTTCAAAGTGGAAAGAAAGCAGAGTCAGATATAATGTGATCCCAAGAAAAAGGAATTGTTTTTTTCCTTCCATACGCACAGTGCTTTATAAATAAGAAAAGGCTAGGGGAGTAAATGCTGAGAGTATTTTATAGAAATTGGAGGGTAACCTGCCCAACTCCACATGCTCTTCAGATCAGGCACCACCTGTTCAGAATATTCACCTACTTCCTAGCCTTCTCCCATCTGGAATATTCTGCCACCTCCTGACTTCCTCTGTCTCGTCAGATCTCTACACTCTGGGGGACTCAGGATCTTCCAGGGGGATGCCATGCGTGGCCGACACATCTACCCAACCTGACATGAATTCGTCTTTCAGGAAGAGCTGGAAGGGTTACCCAGAGGCAGACTTGCCTCTCCAGGTGTCCGCTCCCCCCCAGCCCCGGTGAATAGAATTTACTTAATTAATGTTTTTCATGGGACTGTCTCACTGTTCCCATGTATTTACTGAACGATTTGCCACTGCAAAGGAAAATGATTGTTTTTATTTATCTGAACTTCTGAATATCCTCCATTGTCTGCTTTACTATTCAAAATTCCGGTACTTTAATAATCTTATGGTACGTGAGTTGAAAATCTATGTATATTCGTAATTTTAGCAAATAATTGTTTACTGGGATTATTTCAGTCTGTAATTGTTTCTCTTTTTTCCCCTGTGAAACATACAGTGCTCCAACTCTTCTGCTCAATTCTCAGGAAGGGGAAGGCATAACATCAGTTATCCTTCAGAGATGAAAGGAAATATTGATGTAAGTCTTCACACCGTTCTGTAAGATGCTACTTAATTCGTCTACCTGTTGATCCCCAGGATTTAAAGCTCTACTTAGCGCCTAAGACCAACATGGTGAGCTGTGGGAAGTTACTCTTCTGAAATTTGGCATCTGGAGGTCAGGCCTGTAAAAACGCTCCCTTAGGTTCTTGAACCTCCTGGGTCTGGAAGCACAGATGGGAAAGGGCCTCACAAGGGAGGATTTTGGGGGACTGGCACAACCTCCTGGAGACATGGCTTTCCTCCATCTTTCAGCAGCATCACGTCATCTCTGAATGGAAAAGAAAGAGAAAAATATCAGCCTCGAAGCTGCAAAATGTACCAAGGCAAGAAGTGAGATGTAGGCAAGGAGAGTGTGCTCTGATCATCGTGTGGGGCTGGCCCCGTGTTTTGGTCTTTAGGTGGGTGCTGGAGGGATGAGAAGCTTCTCTCAGCTGCGTTCCTAACCCGGTCACGGGCTGGTCTTCCCATAGGCCCTCGGGCAATTTCGGGAGGCCAGCAGGGAAGTGCCTTCACTCTCGGTCAAGGGAGCCCACGTAGGGCCTGCCACCCCAAGGAGGTGCTGAGTGAGGAGGTACCTGGTCTCTGGTGGAAACCATACATCTCATCGACTGGAGTGATTCACAGGGTCTCGACTCTGCTTCCTGGGGTCCCGGAGCCAAAATTCATGTCAGCCTTCACCTCCTCCTATAAGCCTGTCCCAACTCAAGCTCACAGTCATCTCCCCAGAGAACTCAGGACAGTGGGTTTTTTGTTTTTTGTTTTTTTTGTGAGGAAGATCAGCCCTGAGCTAACATCCATGCTAATCCTCCTCTTTTTGCTGAGGAAGACCGGCTCTGAGCTCACATCTATTGCCAATCCTCCTCCTTTCTTTTCCCCCCAAAGCCGCAGTAGATAGTCGTATGTCATAGATGCACATCCTTCTAGTTGCTGTATGTGGGACGTGGCCTCAGCATGGCCGGAGAAGCGGTGCGTCGGTGCTCGTCCAGATCCGAGCCCGGGGCCACCAGTAGCAGAGCGCGCGCACTTAACCGCTAAGCCACGGGGCCGGCCCAGGACAGTAGGTTTTTGAGAGGGGAACTGACAGATATTTTTTTCAAGCTCTCTATCAATAGAAACCTCTCCATCTGTAGAAACAAAAGAAACACAGGGAACCTGGCCAGTTGGCCGAGACTGTGTCAGGGGGTGCGGGCACTGCCTGACCACCTGCAGGCCTGTCTATCATGCCCTTCACCCCTTGCTGCTGGCCACCACTGCGCCTCCAGCTCCCACTCTGCCCCAAACCCCACCAGAAACAAAGAGCACGGCGTTTTTTCCCAGGGATAGGACACAGAAATAAGCCCTGGCACGTGCAAAGCTAAAGGTACCGACCTCCAAATAAATGCTGGACACGCCCTGTCCGCCCAGCGTGACTTGACCTCGGAAGGCCTTTTGCCAGTGCAGCCCAAGTCTTGTAAGTAGCCCCGATCCGTGTGGAATTCAATCCTGAGAGGGTTTCCTAGTAGAATGAGTCATGTATGTCAGCTGCCTGGTCTGTCAGTTCAAATTACCTGCTCCCTTTGTCAGGAGGTTTCCTTGTGTTTCCAAGCAGAGTCTATAATCCGAGATCGCCCTTCCGGCTCCTCGGCAAGGTCTCCCAACAGCCTGGACCTTTGGTTTGCAGCCCTTTAGGCTGTGGGCAATCCCTGATTTCACGTTTTATAACTCCTTCAATTCCAACAGACCTAGAACACGTTTCAAATTGCTTCAACGTTTCAGAATACTATACGAATTAAAACTAATAAAAAAGCCACATAAATCCTAGAAGGATCAAGAGTGCAGTTGAAAAGTGATTTCCCAAGGCTCTAAGGGTTCAGTTACTTGGGGGAATCAAAACCAGCGTAGACCCAGCTGGGTCCAGAGTTCTAGCTCAAAGGACAAGGAGGTTATACTTAAGATTTCTCAGGGCCGTAAATTACAGCTGCTTCTTTCTAACGTGTGAAATCTTTAAAGCATAGAGTAGCCTCTGGTCCAGTCATCCGTGGTATTGGACCAACTCAATTCTGTGCAAGGAAAGAGAAGAGTTATTGTAGGGGAGCGTTATCAGGTGAATCTGACCATTCAGATTACAAAATTTGTGGTCAGCTTACATAACTTGGTTCCAAGTTTACTTTCTTCCTTGGTAGAAGAGCTTTTATTGTTTCAATGCTCAATGTCACTGTGTCTGGTAGATAGTCTTAACTCTTTTCTCTGCACTTATTTCCTAAGGGCAAAGCAATCGTTGGAATCGAAGCAAGTGTGGAGAGCACAAAGGCGGCCATCTTCATCGCCCTAGAAGTCAGAGACTCCACGATGACGGATGCACAGTGTTCAGGACGAGGGTGATTTTTTGAGAAGCTCACTGTCCTGTTTGAGGAAGGATTAGACACACTTCCCCACTCACCCTTCAGTCTTCTGCCTCACTCCTTGCTCCCTGACCAGCCCCTCCTTTGGCCAATCTCACACATGCACACACGCACACTCACACACATGGATCTAGGGGTAACATTGTAACAACCACCAAACAAATAGGAGGTGAAGGCCCAGCCAGGCTCTGACAAAGGCGAATTAGGTGGCTGCCTACACGATCTAACTTCAGCCCTGCTTCTCAATACTTCCACCTGGTCAATGGTGTTTGAAGTTTCTTTAACGAGGGGCTTTTTTTTTTTTTCCATAATGAGGAAAGGCTTAAAGAGAAAACACTCATGTGAGAGTGGACATACAGATAACTGTTTTGCTCTGTAAGTAGTCAAAAGTTGAGATCAGATTCTTTCTCACATGAAGGTCACCGTGAATGTGGAGAAAGTCACTGAGGAGGGAGTGAGTCTGAACGCCCAATGCCAGACTTCACCAGTTGTGTAGTTTTGTTCTGGGCCGGCCCGCTGGGCTTCTAGGAGTGTGGGCTGAACGTGCTTGGCATTTCTTATGCTCCTCAAGAAAATCACCCAGTGAGGCGAGAATCAGACTCTTCTCCGTGTGCACCTCCTGGGACAAGGGCGGCTGGCTCTGCCTTTGCTTCTCTTTCATCGGTCCCTGCCGACCTTCTGATTCTGTCGTAGCCCCAGACAGAGACTCTGCTTCAGAAGGTGGTGGATTAGTCTTAAGGTGATTTTCCTCCGGCTCTTCTGATGGGTTCTGACCTCTCCACCTGGCTGCTGAGGAACTTCACTGTGGTGGTCTCTGCTCATGAAGATCTCTGCCTGGCACCTCAGTGGGGAAAGTCACCTCTGGATCTAAGCTGCTGTCAACGCTTTCCTTTGACCTCCCTGGACAAGCATGTCATTTGCTTATGTCTGGAAACACAGAGTCCTCCAGCCACCTCAGGCCTTTCCTTAGGCAACACGACTTCATGAAGGGCATGAGAACCTGGATTTGTATGAAAGAAGACTGTGATGTGGTGGCAGCCATCCGTCCCCATCCAGGGACATCCTCTTGCAGGGGGGACTGGTTTTCTTCCAGCATCTCCGCTCTAGCCTTCTTTTGGTAATACAAGCCACATTGGTGGAAGAGGTGATGACTGTCTCAAAATTAAACCTACTGGAAAATTCTTAGAACTTTGCTACCTGTCCCTGCAAATATGAGCTCTGGTTTAATGTTCAAGAGAGGAATTTTCTTCCAAGGTACATGATTTATTTTCCCCACTGAATTGGAAGCCGAGTGTGCCACTAGACCACTGAGGTAATTAAAGGTTAACTGGGGTGATTTCATTGCTGTGAAAAAAGGAGAAGTAAGATTCCTGCCTCAAAATAGAAGTGAGAGACATGGGTAGAATATGGGACTCCCACAGGGTCTGTCCCTGAATTAGCGTGTTCAATGATGAAGGTAATGGAAAAGGACCACAGTCCTATACGGAAGGAACCAAGGCCCTACAGGAATCCGTGCTTGGGCCACCCTGCCAGGCAAAGCCCCCCACCCAGGAAAGCAAGCGGAGAAATGGAGTGGGTGAGAGGACAGATAAGCTCGATGCCAGCCCCAGCCTGGCGACCAGCCACAGCAATGAGGCTTCTTGATTCTCTTGTACCTTCCTTGCCAGTTCATAGGATTTAAAAAGCATGTTCTCTTTCCTCTTTCTGTTTACTACTGAAAAATGTCATGTGCATTGATGTTGAAAAAATTTGCTGTTTATTCCACAAGTTGCCAAATATCAGGGCAGGCTTGTGCTAGAATTATGGTGGAATGCCCATGGGCCAGAGACCCTAGACTTGGAGAGGGTGACCCCATGGTATCCCCGGCGGGCGAGATGGCAGCGTGTGACTCTGGATATCTCCTCCGCTCGTGAGAAGGTGAGCATGTTTGCAGTTTTAGGCAGCACAGCTGCATCATGTTGGGCTGCCGTCAACAGGAAGGAGATGGGAGTGTGTGCTGCGTGGCCAAGAGGATGACTTTACAAGCAGCCACTACCTTAGTCTGCCAGCACCTCTTTCTGGCTTTATTCCAGAAAGACTGTACTTCCCGGCCACAGGGTAGACATGTGCAACTAACTGGGTTAATCAGAGTATCTTAAACCCCTGGTCAAATGGTGTATCTATTGGGTGAGCACAAGATGAAAAGTGGACAGTGAACTTGTAAGTTGAGTGCACATACACAGAAGACCATCGGTGAAAGGCATCCGATGGTGGCACCCGGAGAGGAGGCCCATGAACTCCCACGGCAGAGATTCTCTGCAGCTGCCCTGATCCCTGCCTCTCCCGAGGATTGGTAATTCAGGATTTCTCCATTTTGATTAAGTTAGTGAGACTCCATTTCTACAGCTTGCAGAACAGAACCTAAACTAACACACTGGGCACCACCTTCCGGACAGAGAAGCAATGGGCTTAGGATTCTTCAGAGAGAGAGAGGGAGATTTCCTGAGGAACAGATCTTTAATCCTTGAATCTAGCTTGGCTGATACAAACAGTTCATGGTGACCTTAATTCACGATTGTGCCAGGAGACCCTAGTAAGGTGTGTTATTGAGGAAGACCTGAGAGGGTTCTGGTGGAGAAGCATTTTAATCCAGCCATACTGCTGGGCTGTTCATCTGCTTTCAGGGAAGCCCTCTTTTGGTGGACCATGAAAAGACATCAGCAGGATCATCAGCACTTTCCTAGGTTCCAGAAATATAAACAGATGACTTCCAGATTCCAAATTCATCCTTTCAGGCATGGATGCTTTACTTTCTCTGTAGCAGCAGCAAAGGGAATGAGCTTGGAACCAAAAGTTACCAGACTTGATTATCTCAGCCTTAGCTAGTCCTTCAGTGAGAATTGCTCCTGGGCAACTTCTCTTCTTTATGTTTGGAGAAAGGCCAAGATCAGAGGGGAAAACAGAGTCTCTGATGCAGATTGCTATCTCGATTTTTCTGGAATCTACACTCTTGTTTTCCATGGCTGGAAATTAAGAAGAGAATACCACAGGGAGAAAGGGACGTAAAAGAGAAGTGAAGATGTGTCCTATCACCTATCCTTCCAGGCTTATTCCTGGGCTACCACATGACTCTTGCAGTGCTGGGTTTCTGGATCCTGTTGCCCAAGTTTTGGGGAAATGGTCTATACTTTTACCCAGACTCCAGGTCTGGTTCTTTGTTACCCAGGATCCCAGATCTGAGATCCTGATTCCTGCTTCTCTATCTCATGCCCCAGGGCACTGCTTTTCCCAGCCAAGGGACATGAGGTAGATGAGCCACATGTATCCAACCTGTTTAGTACTCTGACACCCATCAACTCTTTTCAGACTCTTCTTGTGATATCCGCATTTGTCCTCATAGGAACGAATTCTGAGCCATGACCCTTCTTGCCCAGACCTTTCATATCCATCAGAACATGCTGGTCTAAATAATCTTATGATTCTCAGGGTTTTCTCCTCCTGTATCCACCCAAGACCCAATGTGGCATTTTAACTCGCAAGAGAACGTGATCCTTGGGAGGGGAAAAACCCTGCAGAAAGGCTTTTAGAGAGTTGAGACACAATAAATATTGTTGAATAAATGGAAGATTGAATGAATGAATTGTAGATCATGTCGAACACATTGAATATTTGTCTTTTGTTTTTAATGTCTTAAAAACTCCTCCCTATCACACGCTGGCCAATACTTGCAGTATGAGATAGCTGGGAAAAGCACCATTTACCAGATAAAAGTTTTGGTTTAGTTAATCATGGAGTGAGGATTGGAGAACAATGCCTGGCACATAGTAGGTACTTGAATACTTGGTGTATTTATGAGTGAAGAAAGGAATCAGTCATAGGCAGAAAAAGTGATAGGGGAGGTTTATATAGAACTAGTGAATCAACGATATTTTAGGAGTCCTGTTTTCATTGAGGTTCAGCTGATTTAGACCCATGGTGCACGATGGGTTTAGGGGAAGGGGTGTATTTCCTGTGGGATTCACAATAGACACACAGGAGGCCAAGGGGAAAAATGGTTCTAGTTCACAGCCATGGTGACAAGACTTCCATCTGATGGTGATGGATATTGATTTTTTTCTCCTCTCGTTGGCCTGTAATGTCCTAAATCACTTCCTTTGTGCAATTGCCCAAACAGATACCCCAGCTTCCACAGTCAGGGACCTGAAGGTTAAGGCTCTGGGGGAGGGGGTGTCCGCATTAGAAGTGGCAAGGAGAATCTAGCCAAGGCGAGCAGATGGTGATGAGACAGAGCTCCCATCCTGGGCAGCTCTCTCCATAATGGAATCCACATTAAAAATGATATTATCTTCACTTTTAAAGGCCCTAATGGATGATATTTATGTCTGTGAAATATGTTCCTGACCGAACCATACATAGTAGATGAAGAACAAGCCATTGGGAGAACGCTGCTTCAGAGCGAAGAAAACAGTTGTGGATAAATTTCTTTTCCAACCAGCCAATCAGTAAAATATGTTTTAATACACGACAAAAAGTATAGTTTGTCAGTTTTCCCCACAGAATATGGGAAGTTGTTGAGCTTTAATATGATTTGACAGCCCTGTGATATTTTCTGCCATTCTTGTTCTTAGCAAAGTGCTCTAAAAATGCATCCATAATTTATTTATGGGACCTGTCAGTTAACTCATGAATAACCAGAGTGTTTCCGAGGGCCTTAAGACTGGAGTCTTCTTCCTTTCTCTAGGAAATACTGCCGTCTGTATCCCGGGGAAGTTAAGTGATGGCTTACTGTGCCCTTTGTGACAGAGAGAGGAATGGAAGAAGACACGGGCCAAATTACCCATCTTTACTGATCATCTCAGGGCTTAAAGTAGTCAATTGAATAAATTAGGGATGTTTATTTAAAATCTCAGAAGCTTCCGATTCTTTTCAATAAGACCTAATATTTACAAAGAAGCAAAATTATCAATTGTATGCTGAATTAACAGCATTTAACATTAGGAAATCTCTAATACCCAAAATGTAAGTAAAAAATGATGCTCTCAGAAATTTGAATGTTTGACTCCACAATCAAATTCCTGGTAACATGGGCCTCACCCCAGTCAAACTCATTGACTGCGCTACATGTCATATTTTTTTTTTTTTTTTAAAGATTTTATTTATTTATTTTTCCCCAAAGCCCCAGTACATAGTTGTCTGTCATAGCTGCACATCCTTCTAGTTGCTGTATGTGGGACGCGGCCTCAGCATGGCTGGAGGAGTGGTGCCTCGGTGCGCACCCGGGATCCGAACCCGGGCCGCCGGCAGCGGAGCGCACGCACTTAACCACCAAGCCACGGGGCCGGCCCTACATGTCATATTTTAACCAATAAAATCAAGAAATCTTAACAGACCCACAAAATATTTCCATTTTCTAATATCAAAAAAAAGGTCATGTTTTGCTCCTGTTTTAGCCTAGGACTGCCTATCCTCATCAAAGAAAGAAGCAGCCATTCTTCAGTGATTCTGGCCACTGTTAGCAACCAAACACAATCGCTAATAAATAACAAAAATAAACAACCAAAATCATTAACAAATAACAAAATCATTAAAGGTGAATGAAAGGTAGTGTCAATCTACTCCGCCCAGAGTCTCAGGACAGTGGCCCTGATGCCACTCTGCTTGGCCGCGGACCCAGGGCTCTGGGCGCTTGGATTTGGCGTATGCCTGCTATTTTCACAGGCGCCTAAAACTGCACATTTGCTCGAACTTCACAACTGTTGATTTAAATATTATCCGTTTAAGCACAATGGTGGCACCATGTGTAGACATCCCTCAAGGTCCTTCATCGATAGAAAGGTTTCCATCCTGACTCCATGTTAATAGTAATCATTGACACAACATCCCGAGATAGTGAGTCTAAAATCTACATCATATCCACCCTTTACACAACATCCAGAGATAGTGAGTCTACAATCTACATCATATCCACCCTTTATTTGTAGATGCCAAACATTTTGTTGATAATCTATTAGAAAAACAGTCAATATCCGAGGGAAAATGTAAGACGTGAGAGGGAGGGAGGGGCATTTAATTAAATAGGAGAATGAGGTACAGAAAGATTCAGGTGTTTACTACTTACCAGGCATCTTTGAATTTCAGTATGAATCTATACCACACCCAAATCTCTCTTGATTCAGCCTGAATTTACACTGTAGCCCTGAGTGTCTTAAAATTATGATTAAAAATCATTAATGATTCAGCATTTGTTAGTCATCTCGCAATGTTGAAACTTGGCCTGTTCTCTATTTTTCTGCCACCTTATGAACAATAACCAGTTTGAGAAGTCCATCCTCCTAGCCCCAACCAGCCAAGACGTCTGAAGATCCCAGTAAGGATGGTAGTAACAGCCAACACAGGGCTATGGGCCTGACCCGTGTCGTGGGCTTTAATCCTTACGACGACCCAAGGGAGGCAGTTAGGACCCTCACCTTACAGAGGAGGAAACTGACTGTGAGAAACTTTCATCACCTTGTCGCCGTTGACCTCACCTTCATAAGTGAGAGAAGGTTTCGAGCCCCGGGAAGTTTGCTTCTGAACACTGCTCTCTTGAGCCTGTATTATGGCCCCTGAATCCCATGTTAGTCATGGCTGCACCTGAGGATCGGGAGAGAAAATTCACAAATGGTTTTCAGGTTTTCATGGGAGAGGGTGGGTGCCTCTTATAAAGAAAAGAGACGCCACAGTAAACACAGAGCTTTTGGCGAGTGTTGCAATAAGACGGCACATGTGGGACAATTGTTTAAAACGAATTATCGATAACGAGCATACGCTCGGAAATGCTTGAATGTCGCAGTCTCAGATCCTGAGTCCAGTGCAGAGCCTGCAGTGACTACTTCAGACTGTGGTAACCAGGCTAATTCATGAAACTCACTTCCCATTCAAAAACCACTCTTCACTCCCTCCCAGAAGAAAAGCGCACCTCAGCCAGGCAGCGAGGACCCCCACAGTCAGGCCCAGACCCCTTCCGACTGACTTTCTTCTTCCACTGGTGCTTCCGGAAGTCTGGCTACCGAACACTCTCCGGTCTCTATAACTTCATTCACTTTGCGCTCTGCCACTCCTTCTGCCAGTCTGAATTCTGTTTTTCTAAGAAGCCCTGCCTTAAAAAATAATGAAATATGCAAAAAAATACATAAACCTTACAACCTCTTGTTGGGTTGATTCTATTGTTATCAGGAAAAGCAGATTCAGAGAGGGTCATCTGCCAAGTCAATGAAAGAAGAGCCAGGATTTGAACCTGGGTCACCACAAATCCTGAGCCAAGCGCTTACCCGCTGGCTCCACTACTCCCGTAGACGGCTTCTCCCATGAGGACATCTAAGACCTTTCGGGTGATTCGCTTCTTTTTCTGAATTCACAACATCAAGGAAAGGCTAGTTTGGAGGCTGCCCTTCCTCCTGGAGCCTTTCCCAGGGGATGTGGCTGATTGTGACCACATCTCTGCTAACCCTTGCTACTGATTGGATTGGGGCTCCGTGGGAGTGGGACCCCACATGATTATCACCTTGTGTCCTCCACAGAGCGCTGAGAAAGACCTGCTGATTCAAAAGTACAGTCATAGAAGAGGCATACTGAATTACAAAACTCGTCCAAGCATGGATTTCGGTCTACAAGTTCACTTTTTAGTAGTCAAAAAATAATTTGCAACTTCCAAAATTACCCCAAAAAGTAATGTTTCAAATTCCAGTTTTCTGCCCAACACGCTGAAGCCAGGCTGCCTCTGAAATCCCAGCTTTGTGGTATCGGGACCCTGGGAATACCTGGCAGAGTGTTTGAGGAAAGCCTCGATCTGGCTAGTGGGCCTGCAAGTGATTACGCTGGGATGGATGTGAGTTCTGTGGGCAGGGGAGGGGGAGTTCTGGGGTTGGGGCTTGGCAGGATGAGCCACCCCCTCCTGCTCCCCCCTCCAGGGCTTGGAATGTGTGGCGTGGCCAGGAGGTTATTGAGTGAGCAAAAGTCGGAGAGCATGAGTGATGCTCTCATCCCGGCTACTGAAGATGGGTCCCCGAGGGGCAGGAGGGGCGGGGAAGAACGTTGGATCTGAAACACCTTGTGAAAGAGGGAGGCCCCGTTCTACAGCTGAGGTTCACCGACGCCAACACTTCTTTGTCTCAGGAAAGTCACACAGGCACGAAATCTGGGTCAATCTGGAGGATCTCAGAAAGTATTTGTTTTGAAAGTAAAAGGTGTTTTCTGGTTAAAATTCAGGTGACACTTAGTCTTAAGAATGACTTATTGGGGCTGTTGGTGGGGAGGGATGGGGAAGGGCCAGCAGACGGAAAGCCTGACATCCATTCTTGACTCTGGAGTTCGTTATCTGGGAGATCTTAGAGCAGTCGTTCACTCTTTCTGTCTCGATTTTCTTGTCTGCAAATGATTGTAATCAATAATGCTCCAACCATTTCGTAGAGCTGTTAGGGTGTCACATGATCTAATAACTATATGAGTGCTTTAAAAAATAAAGATCTGTGAAAACGCAAGGTGGGATTTGCATGATCATTACCACTGTTGGTGTTTATTCCTTCTTTTACTTAATAAGCATTTATTCAGTGTTGATCACAGATTGAAAATTTGGGGTCATTTTTGCTAGAGCAAATTTCATCAGCATATCCATTTAGAGATTATGTACATGTAGGCTATGAACCTGAGAGGCACTGGGGGCTTCAGGGACCACTCACCTGTACTTTCTGGATTCAGTCAGTACCTCCTCAAACTCAAGACTTTCTAGCTATGTCTTTGTGGTGCTAAAGCTGGCTCACGTGGGCTTGAGAGAGCTAACTGATAAATATTCAGGAATGTAAGGAGCTCGTTGTTAAACCTTCAGTAGCTTGAAATTGGTCATGGTGAGAATATTTACACCATGGAAAATGGCAAATATTACCAGTAAGAGACCCTCCTTCCACCCTACCTCCCCAACCCTGGAGCTGGCTGACCAGCGCCCCATGGGGGCTAAGGGCAGAAGAGAGGCCTCTGAGGACCTCCTAGGCATGGGACAAAGGCTTCTCAGATGGTTGATCTTTGTTTTCCAGTTTCTCTTCCCTGGTTTGTTTGGGCCTGAAGTCTAAGGAAGCCCTTCTGAGAGGCGAGACATCAGGGTCTGACCCACGACCCCTTTAAATCTTTAACAACTGCTTTAAAAAATAAAGAATTCCTGTTTATTTACAACCTTCATATTTCAGTTCTCTCCTATTCTATTCTATCCCTAGACTCATGGGGGGTCACTGGTCTCTATTCTCAGTTAGGAAGCCCTCTGCTTTAAAATTCCCCTTGCTTTTCTCTCCCAAATAGTAAAACTCAGCTGATTATTCATTCTGGCACTATTTATTGATAATCTACCTTAGCTCAGCATGCTGTGCTAAGCCCCATGGAAAAATCAGGAGATTAAGAATCATCTTCATATTAGAGGGGTTCAGAATTTGTTGAATTGCTAAGACAAACACACGCAGGGCTGTTTCCTCACTGGTCACAGTTCCCAAAGCTCCGGCTGTGCTTGGGCTTCTCTGTGGCCCCCAGAGCTCTCTTGAGTGCGGACCACCAAGACACGAATGGACTGGCTTCTGTCAACATGGCCGTCAGAGCTTGGCGTGGTGGAGAACACCATGGACTCAGAAACAGAAGACCTGGGTTCGAACGCAAGCTCCACCACCAGCTGCATAAACATGAGTGAGCCACAGAGCCAGTCCTCTCACCTACATGTCCTAAGATGCGACATACAGTGTGGTCACGTCCCTCACCCCAAGCTCAACCTCAAACCCCAAATGCCCTAAACACCAAACATTTTTTAACTCATTTGGGGTCAAATCCTGTCCTGAACTGACAGGAGGCTATTTTTAGTCTTTATTCATTCCACTTAATGTGAATATTCATGTTTCATTGCAGAAGTACTCTTGCTGGATTCTGGGGTAGACCGCCACGTCTCTTGAGTTTGTCGCCTAGTATTCAGTATGTGCACTTTATCACCTTTGCACACCTGAACCCTCTGAATTCTGAAACACATCTGGCCCCAAGGGCTTCAAACACAGAAGAGTGAACCTCTGTTGGATGCTGTTTCTGTCATCCCCACGACGGAGCAGGTTTCCTTCATCTTAGGTTTCTGTCTGTCTCCGAGTCCCTTGGATGTCTCCTCACTCCATGCTCAGCATCCGAGCTCCTTCAGCTGTAAGATTTTAGACAGAAAGGGGAGTCATCAAAGGATTAAAACACCGCTAATGAGCTTAACCCTCAGTCTCCTCTTTTCTGACCACGAGGTCAAAGTCTCCTCGGCCATTAGTCAGTGAGAGTCTGATGTTGCAAACATCCAAGAATACAGGGCAAATACAATGCAAGATGTTGAAAATGTGACACAAACAGTGGATTTCAACTCATTGAAAGGGATGTAGGAGAACTATCCACATCACAAGCAAATCGACGCATTTCACGAATGAGGACACAGCAGAGTTTAACCGATTAACAACTGTGGAGGAGAAAATTAAAAAGATGGTGACAAAACATGCACTTGGAAGAGAATGATTGGAATATAAAGTTCAAAAGAATCTCTCGGAGGGGCCGGCCCCATGGCCTTGTGGTTAAGTTCAGTGTGCTCTGCTTCGGCAGCCCATGTTCAGTCCCCGGGCACAAACTACACCACTCATCAGTGGCCAGGCTGTGACAGTGACCCACATACAAAGTAGTGGAAGACTGCCACAGATGTTAGCTCAGGGTGAATCTTCCTCAGCAAAAAAACAAAAAGAAACAAAAACAAATTTCTTGGGAAAATTGATGCTGCTGCTCTTAGTTTTTTGGGGATGTTAAAAAATGATTCTCTTTTGACGGTGTCACAAAATTCAAATGTGAAGTAGATGTTACATCACGCTTCTCTGCAACTTTGTCAGGAAGATTATGACATAATCAACACTCAATTCATTTATTATTTTAACAAGCAGCATTTAATTACAATTATAGCATGTTTTATTAACTAGAAGAAAAGAGTACGTATTTTCATATTATTAATTTTATATTTTTTCTAGACAGATTGCCAATCAATTCCTTTTACACTATTTACCATACAGTTTTGGTTTCTGCCTTAACTGAATTCATTCTGAGTGGCCCATTCCCGGGATGGACTGATCTTGGACAATAAGGACCTCTCTATATGCTATGATGTGGTTGGGTTTTCAGTATTTCTCTCCTCCTATAGCTGTATCTACATGGCCAAGCTGCCACCAGTTGAGCCTAGAAGCTTGGGAAACAAGTGCATTGGTAAAACTCAGCCTGGCCATTTGATGTGGCAAAGTTGATAAAGGGTCTAGACACTAAATGACACAGGGAATGAGGAGCGTAACCTAAAAAGTAATCATACACCTCTCGGCGTGGGGTCCAAGCCCCTTCTCCATGGCGAGTTGGCATCCAGCTACTCCTGAGCACCCCGCTGGTCCCTGCCATTCCCTGACAGTCCGTGCTTAGGAATCCATCTTTCCTCTGAGCAAACTCTGCCTACATCGTGCTTTCCACCTTTGATTCTGGGTCTCTCCTCTGGAGCCACACCTAAGAAGCCTGAGTCTTTAACCAACGACAGCCTTGAAACACCTGGAAGCACCTTTCACACCCTCCACCGATTTTCTTAGTGCACATCTTCCAACTATTTCTATGGTGTGGTTTCCAAAATCTTCACCATCCTGGCTTCTTCATCTAGTCCAGCCTAGCTTATCAACACTGCTCTTATGGAGTGGTAACCAGAACCAACACAATTCTTTAACATGTTCTGAACTGTTTTGGTCCTACAAAATGAATACTAGAAAACAGGCTTTTAAAAAGATATTGTTGGAGAATTTAAGTCTCATTGATAGCTCATATTGAGGTCACAGATTGCTAAAATAAAATCTCTGGCAAAATAATTTTTTAATTAATTTTTTCTCTTCTCTTTAACAGAGTTAAATTTTTTTTGGACCCAACTGCAGAATACTGTATGGCCTCATGTTCCATTTCTTCTTGTTACATTTTAGTCATCGTTACAGGCTGCTGAGATATTTGAACAGTTTCTATTTCTAATAGGAAATCTGAGAAACAGAGAAAAGTATAAACAGGGAAATAAAAATGATCCACAACACCCCATTAGTGATAACTCCCTCAACACTGTGGTATATTTTTCCAGACTTCTCTGGTTCTTTCTCTCTCTCTCTGAAGCACAAGCAGAAAAATCATATAATAGATATACAATACATTTATTACTTGATATTATTCTGTAAATATTTTCCAACATCATTAAATATTCTTGTTTAAATGAATGTATATATTATTTTGTTTTAGAGATATATCACAATTTATTTAATGAAACCCTTATTGTTGGACGTGTAGATTGTCTCTAACTATTGCACAGTACTAATTAATCTGCAATGAACACACTTCATAAATTCCTTTGTGCATCTCTCATTATTTTCTTAGTATAAGTTGCTTAAAGCGGAGTTGGTGCATAAAGACATGGAAGTCTTTAAAGCTCTTGTAATCTTGTTGAGGATAGATTCAATATGCAACATGTTAATTTTGTATGATTTACATATTTGATAATTATTCTCCAACTTAAGTGTTCAAAAGGTAGGATGGCGAGGGGCCGGCCCCGTGGCACAACGGTTAAGCGCATGCACTCGGCTGCTGGCGGCCCGGATTCCGATCCCGGGCACACACCGACACACAGCTTGTCAGGCCATGCTATGGTGGCGTCCCATATAAAGTGGAGGAAGATGGACACAGATGTAGCCCAGGGCCAGTCTTCCTCAGCAAAAAGGGGAGGATTGGCATGGATGTTAGCTCAGGACTGATCTTCCTCACAAAAAAAAAAAAAAAGGTAGGATCATGTGGCAAATCAGTATATCCGATTTTACAATTCTCTTTGGATATTTTTTTCTCTCTTACCCTCACATTTCAGGAACTCTGTATTGAGCAAGTGCTATGTATTAGCCTGTGGATGATGTTTTACCTCCACAGTCTGACTGGACCCTCTCAGCAGCTCTGGGCGGCTGGTATTATTATCCCCATTTTCAAAATGGAAAACTGAATCCAGAGAGGTAACTTGCTCCAGGTCAAACGGAGGCTTGCCATATGCTCTGAACACCTAGCTTTTTGCAAGTCCTCATAAACACGTGCATTTAAGTCCCTAAGAGAGGAACTCTTTCTGGGGAGTCACCCAGGAGGCTCGGTCACTGGAGGGGTCTTGGGTTGCTCTGGTGGTGTTCTGTCGTCCATACCTCGGCAGATCCACCGTTGTCAGGGGTCGTCTGTGTTCTGATCCAGCCCAGGAAAGTGCTCCCACAGCAGCGCTGACCCCACTGCCCTGCTCGGTCTACATTAAGCGGATTCCTCCTCAGCAGGAGTCTCGAATCTCCCTTCTTTGTACCTGGGAGTTCTCCTTCCTCCAAGGTGAACTCTGAGCCAGCGCGGCTTCCTCCCGAGAGAGGCCCTGGCGAGAGCAGGGCTGTCCCAGCGGGGCACAGCTGAGGGCCCGGACGGCCCACCCTCCTGGTGCTCTGGAGTCCAATCTGACGCTGACTGTTACACCTCCTCCTTAAAACCCTTTTATTTCAGCCTTCATTTATTTCTTCCATGCTGTTCGTCTTTTCCACAACAGAGCACAGAGTGTTCCGGAAGCCCTCTCGTCTTGTCTTGAAGCACGGGACCGCCTTCCACCGAGTCCCGCGATGGACGGCGGCAGCTCCCACCGCGGCCCGGGAGGCGGGCGCTCGGCCCGCTGCCCCGCCAGAGAAGCCGCACCGCAGCGAGTCTGTCTCTCGATCGTCTCCGCATCAACTGCGCCTGACGCGGTGGGCAGCGTGACTTCCCGAGCTTTCCCCCCTGGCCCCCGAGGCCCCTGCCCCTCCCTCCCCGCTCGGGGGGTCCCGGCTGCAGCCACAGCAGCTGCACCGCTCGTGGTCCCAGCTCGGGGAGACGCCAGGGAAAGCGGGAGAGGGTCTGCACGTGTGGCTAGGAGTTTTTCCTGTGCTTTTCTGTGTAGTAGACGTACAAAGAGAGAAGACTGAGGAATATCTGGGAGCAAAGTCCCCTAACAGCGTTATCCCGAATGCTGCCTGCTGTTTCCAGGGACCGAACTCCCGGATCCAGACGCTCAGGAAGGGAAGCACCTCTCGGTCCTGCGCCGGGGGGCCTCGGGGCTCCACGGGAACTCGATTTTGTCAAGAAGGGACAGATGACTCCAGAAGAATATGACGGCTGCTCCAGCATCTTGATCTAATTTGCATTAAAGTTCAGGACTTCACCTCTTTTCAGAACTGATTTCCAAAATACCCAACTGGCATCATTTTCTTATTTCAGGCGTTTCCCTCCTTGCCTCCTTTTGTCTCCTGCTTCTTCTCACAGAACCTCTCCCCTCCTCTCCCCTCCCCTCCTCCCCTCAGATGCTGAAGTCTGCAGGGTATAGGTGGGGGTCGAAGTAGGGAGACAGATGAGTCCAGCTCTTCTCCACCCGCCACTTTGGGGACCAGTCCCACCATGGTGAGCACCAATTTCATGGACTTCAGCACGACATTAACAATATTAGGATTGGTGACGCTCCCCTGGGAGCCAAATGTTAAAATTGTCATGTGCTGGGGCTCTTAGCTGCAAAGAATGGGATAAAATTGAGACACTTCCACTTCTGCGAGGCTTTCCATTAATCACTATTAACAGCGAAAGGCTGTCAAAACAGACAAGTGATGTGTGCCATTGAGAACGACTCATCAGATCGGAGCTTTGACATTTTAATCTCAGCCATTTCAATTGCTGGAAAATTGAGGCCAAGATAACCTAGAATTCATAGACACACGTGCACACATGGCATATATAACGACACACACAGTGTATGTAACAACCGTGCTTACGAGACAGTCCTCGGATTAGGATCAGGGAGAAGGCACTGCTGGGGAGAAGGGGCCTGGAGCACAGACACGCTGCACACCGACACCTTCGACCCGCCGGCGGGCTGGTCCACGGCCGCCTGAAAAATATGTATTTGTGTACTTTCCAGAGGAGCATAATCTCTGGAAACTGGAAGCTGTTAGCACACAATGTTTTAAAAATAAAAGCGATCGTAGTACTCAGAGAAGGATGACACGGAAGGACTTGTGGTGCAGGCAGAAAGTTGCTGAGCGCGTGAAAACATTCCTGGAGTTCTCCGTGTTAACTGGAGGAGGATGGGTCCGTTTAGTGGACACGGATGCCATGCTTTATGTGCTGTCTAAACAGCTTTGAAATGCTGGGACCGTCCTGTTAAAGGAAACACCTGGATTGATCATTTTCCCCTTTTTAATGTTGGTATTGCCTTTGGCCTAAAAATGACAGGTTGAAAGACTGTCATTAGCCCGAGTTGCAAACAGATTATATGTTGATATAATAAATGTTTTACCTTTAATTTTTGTTTTAGTATCTTCTTATAAATGGGTATCAAACCATGTGGAACCTATTTATTAAGGCTTTCCTCTGAAAGACGTCTTGGTTGCAAAAGAAAACCTTCTCTTCTTATCAGAGGCCCAAGGAGGCTCCTCCTCAGCTGGAGATGGAAGGGAAGCTGTGGGGTTTGGGTTCTGAGCTGGCAGCCCAGCCTGCTGGCCACCCCCCAAACCCCCTCAAATACACGGTGCATTGTCCCACCCTGCTCACTCTGCTCCTGTGGCCCACGGCTCCAGAAACATTGCTTTCTCCTCCCTGCCTATGAAAATCTACCTTTCTTAAAAAAGCCTGGTGTCATGGGCTGAATTGTGTCCCCCTCAAATTCATATGTTGGAGTCCTAACCCCCAGTATCTCAGAATGTGACTGTATTTGGAGATGGGGTCTTTACAGAGGTGATTAAGTTAAAATGAGGTCGTATGGGTGGGCCCTGATCCAATGGGACTGGTGTCCTTATAAGAAGAAGGGATGAGGATACAGACACTCACAGAGGGACAACCCTGTGAGGACACAGGGAGAATTCGGCCATCTACACACCAAGGAGAGAGGCCTCGGAAGAAACCAGCACTGCCTACACCTTGATCTTGGACTTCCAGCCTCCAGGACTCTGAGATGATAAGTTTCTGTTGTTTAAGCGGCCTGATCAGTGGTCCTCGGTTATGGCAGCTCGAGGAAATGAGCACACCTGGCTGAGCAACACTGTCTGTGTGATGCCAGCCCAGAGACGGCCTGCCTGAAGACAGCGATGCTTTACCATCGCGGTGCCTGTGTGCGTGCGTCTGCTCCCTGACCACTAGGATCCCCTTGAGGGCAGAGACTTACCTTTTTTGTCCCTGGCCACAAGGCACCATGCCTTGTAAGTAACAAATGCTCAGTGCTCACTGGCTGACTGGGGATGAATAGGCTCAATTCTTACTTCCATCGGAAGACCAGCATCACCTCCCCCTCCCTCGGGCCCACACAATGGATGCCACCTAGCAGCTACCTGGCTGACCCTAAAATTATCCCTTAGGCTCAGGCTTCATCTCGATTTGCAGCAGGCGAGCTGTGAAGTGTGAACAGGAAGGAGAAAGCACGGGGGTCAGTGTCCCCACTGTTCTCTGCGTCACGGTGGCCTTGCTGCACGCACGTGCAGTTTTCCTTTGCTTGCAAAGTGGGTTAAATGCTGGGGACGGGGTGCTTGGGGTGACAGTAGAGGCTGGAGTCCTCCTAGCTAAGTGACGGGGTGGAGAACACTGAGATAGGACAACGGAAGAATCAGACACTTGTCTTATAAGAGATCAGCAACTGACCAAGAAAACCACCCGACACGGGCTCTATTTACAACACGAGAGGTGAAGTGTTTGGCCAGTTTTAACTACACGGAAAGGTCAGCCAATTGCAGTGTGACTTTTCTAAGCCAGAACGAAGCTTTTGAGTAAATCTTAACTTAGGATATGTTAAAAATGTCATCACAACTGAAGTCTGTAAGTCAATGACCATCGAGTGTCCACTGATCAACCCTGAAGTAGCAGAGTAACTCGCTGGAAAGCCGTGTTACTGGACCAGTGGTCAATGTCCTTAGCATCTCAGCAGGGACGATAAACTTTGTTTATCAAGGTGCAATTTGTTGATTTGTCACGCTTACGTGGAATCCTCAGTTTTTCTTGCCTTCTGTGTAGTTAGAGGGCCCATTTTGGATAATACCTATGGATAAAAGGATCAATAAACTGTTCCTCTGAAAGCAGACATGCAGACACACCATTTTTCTGATTAGTAGTGCATTTGTCTTTCACTGCAGGGGTAATACGTTCATTGCGTCGTGGTTGCTGTCTACTTTGGAGCCAGCTAACCTCAGAAGGTGCTCCAAGGCTCCCGTGCTGTCTGTAGGAGCACTGAGTTATGTTTGATTACCATCAGGGTGCTAAATCTGAGTCGAGACAGCACAGGTGGATGACGACGATTGTCTTTTGTAGTCTCACTTTTTCTTCTCTTTTCTTTCCTCTCTCTCTCTCTCTCTCTGTCACACACACACACACACACACGCGCGCGATTGTCTCCATCGGATGAGAAGTAGAGAAGTAGGCTAAGCTTTTCACAAGGGAAAGCTCACTCTCGAAGTTTAGAGCAAAGTTATTATTAGTGAAAAAACTTGCTTTCAGGTGTTTTCCGGGTTGTAGGGAAAAAGCTGCTCCCCTGACCTCTGGCCTTGCTGGCTGGTGTGCACCTCAGTCACGGTGCATCCGCTTCCACCACCAGGGTCATTGTTTACTGTCAGCTGAGCAGTGACTATGTCGGCTTGGAGCTACAGAGGCATTGATGCCCTCCCCAGGGGAGGCCAGCCTATAGAACCAAACAGTGGTGCTCAGGACTGGCGGGAAGCAGATGGAAGGTACCTGGGGATCTCAGAAACAGGAGGTTCCCAAGTCTTCTGGAAGATTAGGAGACAGACTCTCGGGCCAGCCTGAGCACTCAGGCAACTTTCTAGCCAATGATTTCCACTGGCAAATGTGCAGGTTTGCATGGAAAGTCATTCATTATCTCCCACTTAATCATCCATTTTAAGAGTTTCTGTGGGTTGGATAATTAAAGATATAGGACTTTATGGGATTACTGGCATACATAAAATCCCCAGCCATGTGCCAAGGCTGATAGCATTTATCTCAAGACCTTTAGCATCTATCTCTGATCATGACAAAGCATTCCCAGGCTTCTTTTGAGGGTGGAGTCATCCTTTCCTGGTTTCTTGCTGACTTCCAACACACCCCTGTACAGAAAAACACTCACAGGGAAAGCCCTAGAGTGCCTCATGTGAAGGTTCAAATGCAAGCACAAGCCTGTCTCTTGCCAAGACCAGATGAGGAGTGCTGAACAACCAGGAATTGTGGCAGTGTTCTGTCTTCCTCTGCAGGGTGAGGTGCAGGCAGACCTTGTGGGGGTAGCAACTTTTACAGATGGTCTTCAATAGCCCCAGCCTCCTATTCATGCCCTTCTGGAATCTCTTCCCTTTGAGTGTGGGCTGCACCTAGTAACTGACGTTCAATAATAAAATACAGCAAAATTGATGGCAAGTCACTTCTGTGATTAGGTTACAAAAGACTGTGACTTCCATCTTGGTGGCATTCTCTCTGTATTGACATATTGGCTAGCATGTGTCGATGAAGCAAGCTGCTGTGTTGGAGAAGCCTCATGGCAAAGAACTGAAGGCTGTCTCCAGCCAACAACCTTCATGGAACGGATCCCACCAACAACCATATGAGTGAGCATGGAAGTGGATCCTTCCCCAGCCAAGCCTTCAGAAGAGACACAGCCCCAGACAACACTTGACTGTAGCCTCGTGAGACCCAGCTAAACCATGCCTGGGTTCCTGACCCACAGAGGCTATGAGATAACAAAGGTTGTTCTTTCAAGCCACTAAGTTTATGGTAATTTGTTACTTGGTAATACATTACTAGTCCACTCAAACTAATGAAAACTTGTATCAGTAATGAATCTTTACATTTTTCAACACAATTATTTTTCAGAGGGAGGAATTTCTAGGCATGAGTGATGTGATCAGTTATAAATATTGAGCTCTAATTTTCATATGTTGACAAAAAGGAGAATATCCATGGTGAAACCAAGACATTTCTCTTCCTTTCATACTTGTTAATAGGTTACCCATTCTTGTATACTGTGAAAATAGAGCTGATCATACAGTGTGTGAGTATTTGATTTCTCAGAATCCTCTGCTTTACCCGGTACTTGCAAATATATTACTCTGTTTCTTCTTTATACCACCAGAGTCCAAGAAAAGAGAAGCAGCTCAGGTCAATCCTCTTATATCCATCAGGGATTCTGATGAAGGCTTAGATATTCATGTAGAATATTAAGAAAATATTGGTCAGTACAATACATGACAAAGGTGCATCCTTAAGAAGGCAGGAGATGGACCAAGAGGGTAGAGCAGGGCAAAGAGACAGCCAATGGAAGGGCACTGAACAAAGTCAGCCTACCTCCCGAACTTGCTGGCGGCTGGTCCTGCCTGGAATCTTTGAAAGCGACCCCCATTTCTTAGCCCCAGGGCTCCACTGCCACAGCCCTCAAGATCCAGCTGAGTGGCAGAGGTGCCCCGGCCGGGAAGAGGAGCGGGAGCAGAAGGTGGCAACACCTTGCCATGACCACTTGTTTCCTCAACATAGCATGAAACTTCAGGCTAGCTATGAATTATGACTGAGAAGTTCACTAAAAAACAATAATAACAACAAGGCTTTTTCTTGCTTATTTTCAGGTGTTTACATCAAAGGAACTCTGATAATATATACACAGTTGTCTAAACAGAGCAATCCTTAGAAGCCCACCAAGAGCAGAAACGTGTTCTACATAATCTAAATTATGCAAGGCAATCCCCCTGAAGGAAAAAAGAAACACACATTTTCACAATTTGCCCAACATTTTTAAATACAGTTCTTTCTTTTTTTTTTTTTCATTTCTCGCCTTATCTCTTCCTAAAAGAATGATTGATTTGTTTTCTTTCTTCAATGATCCTCCAACGCCATGGAAAAGAACAGGCAACCGGGAGATGAGAGTTATGAAGACTGGAAGGAATCCTGACGGGTGTCACATGGAATTCTGTTTCTTCCTTTTTATTTTGGTTTCCATTTGAAAGGACTGTCAACCAGAGGTCTGCTGATCCTGTGAGTTTACGCGGGATATTCCTCAGACATCCCTTGTATGTTCTGAAATTCAGTGAGTATATATATGACTCTGCACGAAAGGACCTCCAGCAGGCCCCTGTTGAAGCTCCAGGTGAGATGATGAAGCCCTGACTTCCCCACTCTTGTGGCTGCACTCATCCTCTCACAGAGCTTGGCTCCTGCTGGCGTATGTCACTGAGAACTGAAGTTGAAGTTTTCTATGCTGTAACTCGGGGTTCCCAAGAAGCATGATGTTCTGCTCATGAATGGCAATAGAGAGGAACCTGGAAGTCAGGAGACAAGATCTAACTCGAAAGGTTGGATTAGCGAGAAATAAAAGAGCAGACAGGGTTACAGGATCCTGCGGTGGCCAGCTCAGTGTCCAGAAGAGCCAACTGCAACCCTAAAAATGGCTCTTCTGTGCCAGCAGAGGAACCAGCGGAGGAGGGGTCCCAGGCAGGCCAGAGGGGCCAGAGGTGGGGACAGTGGACATTGATTCCTGGTTTTTCAGGACTGTCAGAGAAGTAAGAATAAGACAGAAGCCAATTCTGCTGCGAAGGGACTTGATAAACCAGGTGAATTTGACTTTTGGTTCCCATGGCCACTTGAGGCGTGGAGGACAGGGGACAAAATTCAAGGCTAGCCCTAGGTAGGGGATTTAAGAGGAACTCCCTCCATAGACATTTCTTGTCCTTACCAAATGACTTCAGATGAATTAGGGAAAAGACTTCTTAAGTGACTGAACATTTTCCATCTTGAGCAAAAGGGGCAAAAATATCTCCCATGAGTTTTCAAAACCAAAAGCCATCCTCACACATCCTCAGGTTTGTATTTCAAATTCATATTACCTGGCAGTCCATGACATTTCAAGCCAAGATTTTGGTTGATAGTGATCTGGGCTTAGCAGGACACCCAGGCATTTGAAGAAGCAAATGAAAATTCTCTCTGGGGAGAGCTAACTTCAAAGCAGGCCTCAGAAAATCCCCACAAATAAAATCCCCCAAAAAGTGAGCTCACACTCAAAAACAAAAAATGCACAAAAAGTCAGTCACCGTGAACAAGAGACAACAGGAGGGGCTCACAGATAATTAACTCTGCCCCGACTTCAGTTACTGGAATTCTCAGACACGTGATTGCTTTGTATGAAAGGATGATGGGTCAGACGGTGGTAGTGTTAGAAATGATACCGATTGATTGGGTTCTGGATATACTTTGAAGATATAGCTGACAAGAAGTGCAGACCAGTTGCGTGTGGGGTATGCAAGACCAAAGTCAAGAATAATTCTAAGGGTCTGGGCCTGAGCAAGTGGAAGAATGGACTTGCCATTTCTGAGCGGGGAAGGCGGCAGAAAGAAGAAGATTTGGAGGTGAGGGGAGATCAGGCCTTGTTCTGCAATGTTTGCCGTGCCTATCAGACATGCAAACGGTGACGCGGGGTCCACAGACAAACTGTGACTCTCGACTTTGGGGTAGATGTATGGGTTCAAGATGTGGCTTTGATCATCTTCTGCATTTAATAATATAGCCATGAGACCCAATGAGGTCCCTAAGAGAATGGATATATGCAGAGGAGAGAAGTGGACCAAAGACTGAGCACTAGGACAAGGCAACTTCTAAGGACCAAAAGATGAACAGAAACCATCAAGGGAAACTGAGAGGGAAAGCCAGCCAAGTGGGTTGGGAACAAGAGATGGTGGTATCCTGGACGCCAAATGAACGTGTGTTTCACGATGGAGACAGTGAGTAGCTGGGTCACATGCTGCTGACACCTGGAGTCAGGTGAGAACTGGGAATCCACCCCTGGATGCAGCAGTTTGGAGACCTTTGGTGCCATGAGGATGGGCAGTTCCCCTCGAATGGGGGAAAGATGGAAAGCTGATTAGAGTGGGCTCAAAAGAAAATGGGAGAAGAGGGAGAGAAGACAAGTATATAAAGTATTTTTCAGAGTTTTGCGGTAGGTGAGAGCAGAGAAAAGTGGCTGCGGTTTTGGTTCGTGGGGTAAGTGGACCTTCTTGTTAGAATGAGGGAGAGTAGAGCATATCTGAGTGCTAACGGAAATGATCCTAAGGGAGACAACAAACGATGATAGAGAAGAGAGATGGGCCAGTGGTTCTGTCTTTGAGCAGGGGAGAAGGGATTTAGTGTACAAGCAGAGGGCTGACCTTAGATGGCACCCAGGACAGTTATCTCAAATCTCCAGGAGACGGTGGTTATAGGCGTACAGATACTCTTTGGTTGGCAGATTTAGTGTTGGGAGTGGAGAAGAGGGAATAAGTGTTGAGGGTCTGGGGAGAAAGAAGAAAAGCCCAAATAGTAGTCTCAGGGAGTGGGAGGGTGGAGCGATTAGGGAGACCCATAGGACTGCGGGACAGCACCTCAAGTTAGTGTCAAGAGTGCAAAGTAAGACCCAGTCAGCGAGAGTCAGGAGCTGGAATCACCTGGGAGATAAGTGGAAAACACAATCATCACGGGCAGGAAGCCCTGCTGGGAGGAGCAGAGGAGATGAGACAGTCCTGAGAAGGCAGTAAGGGACTGGGGGTGTGAAGACACAACAGAACCAGTGCACAAAGCTGAAAATGATCCGGACAGATGCTGGATTTGGGAGATAGGCAGAGGAGACCTCTTGACACACACACAGTGGTCTCCCCGAAGAGAAGTACAATAGCAGAACATAAAAATATTTCAAGATGTAATTTTTTTAAATTTTGCAAAAATAGAACAAATCTTGAATCTATAGTCTTCAAGGGCACATCCAAGCTAAGCAGGCAATGATATATTGTGAAAGATTTGTAATGAAAAGAAGCAAGAAATGCCGAAAGCATGACCTAAGATATGGATCACCATTATCATCACTCATTGGCTAAGAAAAGCAAACACGATAAACTCCCATATTTAAAGGAAAAGATCCTGAGTAAGATACGGTATCACACCACAGCAGCCCACTGAAACACTGACTGGAAATCTTGAAAGTAAAAAGTTGGGCAAAAAATACCAGACAGATTCAGTTCACATTAAAAAAGACAAAAAAACCTGCAAACATCACCAGGACTATTCTGCAGAAGAGGAATGAACAAGAGCTCTTCCTTTCAGACACTATAACCCACTGTAAATCTTCAATTACTAAAAGTGTTATATTAGAAGATGAAAAGATAAACAGGTCAACGTAACAGTGCATTAATAGAACCAAATACATATAGAATTTAATGTAGAACAAAGGTAGAATTTCAAATCAGTACAAGGAAAGATGGATGAACTCATAAATAGTGTTGGGACAATGGGGTTGCCATCTGGAAAAAAAAGGAAGATATAGCCTTGTTCAGTTCTTACACAAATGTAAATTCCAGAGTGATAAAAGTTTTACATGTAAAACCCAAACTATAAAACTATTATAAGGGGCAAGCCCGGTGGCATTGTGGCTAAGTTCTCGTGCTCTGCTTCAGCAGCCCGGGTTTGGGGGTTCAGATCCCCGGCACCCACCTATTCACTGCTCATCAAGCCACACTGTGGTGGCATCCCACATACAAAATAGAGGAAGATTGGCACAGATGTGAATCGTAGCTCAGCGTGAATCTTCCTCAGCAAAAAGAGGAGGACTGGCAACAGATGTTACCTCAGGGCCAATCTTCCTCACCAAAAAAAGAAAAAGAAAAAAAGAAAAGAAAATGAAAATATTATAAAAAAATACAGAGGGAATTTTTTTTTTAACCTTAGGGTACAGAAGGCCTTTCTAAGTATGACACAAAATTCAAAGGCCATAAAAACTGATAAATTATACTCAAGTACAAACAAATTATCTTTATAAGAAAAATTGTTATAAATAGTCAAAAGACAAATGCAAACTAGCATATTTGAAATATTAGAATATATAATAAATAGAAATATAATATAAATAAATATAAATATATATATAAATAATATATATATATATAAATAATATATATATAAATAAATATAAATAAATATAAATAAATAGAAAATATTTGCAGAATATATAGAAAAAGAGATAAATTTTGATCTAAAAAGTGATTTCAAATCAATAAGAAAAAAACAATAATACAATAGAAAAAAAATGGCCAATTTTCCTAAGCTTGCAAAAGGAAATCCAAATAGCTCCGATGTACGTAAAACGAAGCTTGGTATCACTCAGAATAAGGGAAATGCAAATTAAGAATATAATGAAATAATTTTTAAAAGTCTGTCAGTTTGGCCAAGATCAAAGCATTTATCACATATTATGTTGGCGGTGGGAGGCAGGCAGACAGTCTCCATCGTCACAGTGATGGTGTAAATAGATGCAGCTTCCAGGGGAGAAAACCTGCAAATATCTACAAAAGTTAAATTCTCTTATGTAATTCACCAATTCCACTTCTAGGAATTTATCCTACACACAAGGATGGCATAACTACAAATATACTCAATATAGCACTGGTTTTAATTGCAAAAGATTGAGAATAGCATAGGAAACAGGTGAAATAAATTATGTGACAGGCATGCAGTGAAATACTATGCAGGTGTGAAGAAGAAGGAGCCAGCTTTACATGCCTTATGTGAAACACCAGTCCAATGTAATTGTTAATTCATTGTTAAAGCTACTATCTATATTTTTCATAATTTTTGAATTTTGTATCTGTGCATATGTTACTTTAAAAATCCTCAAAATACAAATTAAGCTATTTTTTTAAGAAATGAATCCTTCAGAATTCCTGGTAGCAGGAAGTTTTGAGTTCTGGTTGAGTGATTGGTCAGAGATTCTGGACTAATGTGGTCTAATCAAATCATCGTGTCCCAGAAAATAACAACGGGGTCTGAATTCTAGGAAGCTCTGCTTTTAAGTCAGGTTCACTGCGACTCCACAAAATGGTGGTGGTTCACGCAGAATCGAGAGCTGGCTGTGGCCACTCATCCCCCTGTAGAGGAATAATGAGCAGCTGGCTTCAGGTCCACCCTTCTCTGTCCTTTGTCTTCCATACATTTAGCACAGGTCTCTGAGTGACACTGTGCCTTAAGCAGATTCTACCTCTGTGGTGGGGCAGGGAGGAGGTTACATTTTTATGACTGCTCTCCCTTCACTCTTTCCATATCTGCCTCTCGAGCCAAATGGATTTCATCCCTGTCGAGAGAAGGCTTGCTGCACCTGCCCATGGAGCCCTACGAGCTCCTCTCCCTTTCTTCTCCGGGATCCGCCTCTGACATCGACTCTGAACGTGTCTCTGGTTGGATGGATGCCGAGTTCGCCGTGGCAGCATGCCTTGGGAGTCTCTCTCACCTCCCATCTCAGTCTCGGCGGAGGCAGTGGGGGTGGGCAGTAGAAGATCAGGCCCTAAATGAAACAGCCGTAGGCGCTTTCTCCATTGTTTCAAGGCAGCTGTGAACACTAACAAAAACACTGGTCAATTGCAGCTTTTCAATTTACCTTACGTGCACCTAGTGCGAAGTATAAAACCAGAATTGGCCTGTAATCTGTGTACTTGTTACATCATCTAGACTGGACTTGGAGAAGAGAGAAGTGAGTTCGGGCAAGTGTGGGTTTGAGAAAGCCGGGGACAGTGGCTGGAAGCGTGTGGGGAACCAGGTTCATTGGGCACCTCGTGGAGGCCCAGCCACTGGCCAAGCTCTGACTGCAGCCCACTGTGGTCGGGACAAGCGGCTTGACCCCACACATTCTTCTGGGCATTTCGCTCTTATGCCTCTTAAGCCCAAACACCAAGATGCTGTCTCTTTCTATCTACTTTTCCCCTTGTAGAGTCACTTTTACTGAATTCCCTTGCACTACGTCCTGGTTCCTTTGTGGGTGTGATAAGAAGCAACCCAGATAGACAACTGTATGACGATGTCGAGGGTGTGGTGTGCTGTGCCTCTGTGTCATTGCTCGAGTCCCCTTTAAGTGCACCGAGGAAAGATCCTCGATCACCTGTTGTCTATTGAGCAGCTGCTGTGAGGTTAGTGCACGGAAAAGATGAACTCAGGAAAACGCCACACTCCTTTTCGTTTCGACTATTAGCACTGAATCTATAGCCCTGAGAAACTGCATGACCTGCGGCTCACAGCTTCGTGTCTCCCTTCGTGTCCCAGCTTTGGGTCTCACCTTACAGTTCTGAACGTTTCCCCTTGTCTGGAAACAGGAGCACACGTGCGCACACACACACGCGCGCCACACAAACACACACACAATTCTTAAAGTATTTTTAATTGAACCATTATACATCCTTTTGGGGGAAATGTAGGGTTTAAGTTACATGGGGACACCCTCTTGTCCCCAGCCCCATTCTCTGATTGTGGCTCGTACAATAAAGGGGGATTGGGTAGGGACTGGGCGATGTGCCCCCGTCCCCCATGGAGCTCCCATATTCCATGACACCCAGACCCCAGAGAGGTGCCACCCTGGTTCAGGTGAGGGGAGAGCACCCAGCCCCACAGCGCAGAACCCTCCAATGCAAATGTGCACGCCCTGCCCGGAGGCCTAGCTGCTGGACAGTGACACGGCAGCTGTTCTTGCTGAGTCTGAAGAATCCCTTCCAGAGCTGTAAGGAGAGGAGCTGAAGCTCGCACTGATTATAGACTGTGCCAGAACGCCAACGACACAGGCGGCAGCGCTGCAGCCACAGCACCAACGGGGAAGGAAAGAGCGGACAGAGCAGGGTGTTCTGCACCCGAGGCTCCGACCTGCCGAAATGGACGTGCCGCCTGCTGGCAGAGTGGCAACTGGACGGAGGGGCGTGGGAGGTTCCAGCTGCACAGGAGAGCCTGCACGAGGGCCCAGACCTTGGGGAGAGGGAGGGGGAGCCTGAAGACCGGTAGTGGACTCGGCCTGCAGATGGGGAGGAGGGGGCTTGGGAAGGTACAACCACCACTGACAGAGCCAGAAAAAACATCTGGATCTCCGCCTTGTCACTGCTGCTGGTGTGATAGCGACGGGTCCCAGGGACCTTGGGAGGCTCTTCAGGAGAATGTTCTGGGCGGGAGGTGGAGAGAACAGAGGAGAAAGTTGGACAGAGACAGGTGTCACAGCAGGTCAGCCTGCGGGTAAGAGAGCTGCAGGAAATGGGATTCAGGTGTCCGCCCCCATCCAGGTGTCCTGTCCACTGCGACAGTCTCCTGAATGACTCTCGCATTCAACAAACATGACAGAAATAGACGTGTTTCCACCAGATCTGACATGCCGAGGCAGGACCCTCTCCCTACGCTACAGTGCTGGAATACCAATACTAATATTGATACTGATACTAATACTGATGGCGACACTGATACTAATATTGATGCCAATGCTAATGCTGATACTGATAGCAATTCTAATAGTAATACTGATACTAATACCAACACTAATACTAATATTTTTGCTAATGCTAATACTAATACCAATAGCTAATAGCTAAAGCTAATACAATAGCTAATGTTGATACTAACACTAATGTTAATACTAAATACTAATACTGATAGTGATACTAATACTGATACTGATGTTTATGCTAATACCAATAACTAATAATGCTAATACTAATACTAAACTAATGCTGATACTGATCCTGATACTAATGCTAATGCTAATACTGATACTAATGCTAATGCTAATGTTAATACTGATACTGATAATAATGCTAATGCTAATGGTAATGCTATCCTAATACTAATATCCAATGCTAATGCTAATAGGTAATGCTAATACTAATACTAAAGCTAGTATTAATACTAATGCTAATATTAATATTAATGCTAATGCTGAAACTGATACTAATACTAATAGCTAATGCTAACATTAATACTAATGCTAATACTAATACTAAAGGCTAATGCTAACATTAATGGTAATATCTAATGCCTATACTAATACTAATGCTAACATTAATGGTAATGCCAATGCTAATGCTAATGCTAACTAATACTAATGCTAATATTAATGTTGATGCAATTAGTAATACTAATGCAAATAGGTAATGCTAATGCTAACAGCTCACGTTAATCCTAATCCTAATGCTCACATTAATACGAATGCTGGCAGCAGCTAACACTTACATAGTCCCCGCTACATGCAGGGCATTGTTCTATGTGCTTTCTAAGTATGAAAGCATTTCATCCCCATGACAGCCCTATGGGGTCTGTAACTACCATCATCCCCAAGTTATAGATGGGCAAGGCGAGGCACGGAGAGGTTGCATAACTTACCTGAGCCACATATCCTGCAAACGGACTCTTGTAATCCCACATCTCAGGGGTTGGGAGCAGTTGGCTGCAGGAATTGAGTATTTCATCCGATTCCCCTATCTCAAACATGTCCAAAATCCCCTGGGGAGGGAGGTACTTAACTGTTTCCAGGGGTCATTTTGAGTCCTGTGTCCCCTCCATGGCCAGACAAATGAGGACTAGTGGCCCCAGACCCCGACCCCGGTGGGCAGCAGACGCCTCACCGCCTCTGCGGGACCACCACCCAGAAACTCAGCATACCCACGTGGGCACACTGTGGGACTACTGTTGCTCATGAAGGCGGCGTGGAAAACCGCCCCAAAGGGGGCTCTCAGGCAGGCGGGGCAGTGGACGGGGACATGGCAGGGGCACCTTCCTCAGAGCCCCAGTCTGTGTCTCTCTCCACTCCCTCCTTCTCAGGACGTGGTTTTCCTACATTGGCACCTTGGTGGTGGAGAGGCCCAAGTCTTTCCAAAACGTCCTCACGGCGTAAAAACAGTGGTTGCAAGTACGAGTAGGGGGGGACGTGTCACCCAGAGCCCCTCTCAGAGCATTTAAGCTCCTGCCCTGACCCCACACACTCTGCTGGGGCCACTGAACAGAGACTCTCAGGCCAGCAAGGACTCCTCCTCGGACGCACCCCGAAATGGCCACTGTGTCTGGGCATCTTTTTGCACCTAAGTTAACATGTCATAACATGTTAACATATATTTACACCACTTCCTAAAACTGAAATATAAAAACAAGAAAGGAAACCAGGATAAAAATCATCGCAGCTGGCTTAGGAAGATCATTCAAATGGCATATTTTCTTCCTTGCCTTTAATGTACTCTCATTTTCCCTTAACAACTGCGCTCATTAACAGAACAGTCAAATCGGTCATTCAGGGACTGGTGTTTACACCAACTTTAACTGCTAAGCCTCAGGCGTCCAGTCTGTTCCAGGTAGGACGACAGAGAACTGAGGCAGTGAGGACAGGGGAGCCTCTCACCTCCTTTGAAATATTATCCCATAGACAAGCTCGTATTAAGACCAATCCAGAATCCTCCTGCCCCCTCCCCTTTGATTCCCTACTCATCTTCTACTTGATGACGCCTGACCCCTTAGCATTAGATTTAGTCCTTACGATGAATGTTTCAGAATCCGTGATAAAATGCATATTTCCTGCCAGGAGTGATAGATTAAACCTTTATCAACTATGGATGTTAGAGAGGCAGTGGCACCAGCTCCCACCATGGCCGAGTTCTGAGGGGTAGGACAGAGTGTCATAAGCCTTGATCGAGGGGGAGGAAACGAAAATGGGGGCGTGTAGGGCGGGTGCCCTCACTCCTGTGGACTGCTTCCTCATCTGGTAACTACACAGATAGGAATTACTGCTCAGCTCTCCCGTTTCCCAGGGAGCTCACATAATGGGGAGGGGGGCATGGTGGAGGAGGCTAGAGGGGCTAAGACGGCGGCGAGGTTGGAAGGGAGTCTGTGCCAGCTTCAAACTTGCCAGATTAAAAGACAAAACAAAACTCAAACTCCCATTTTGCTTTGGAAGTGAGGAAAAAATCAGTGGAGACAGTGTTCCTATTTTTATGACAAATCCCAACATCCCAGCCTGCCGTGTGAGGAGAGAGGAGAGCTGAGAGCTCTGTGCACCCTGACTCAGCGATGGATCATCCCAGATACGGCATGACCGAATTAAAGCCGTGTTTTCCTGACAGCCTCGCCGCCTTCTCCCTGCCGGAGACAGCATCAAGTCTAGCTAATTCCCTCAACTGCAAATCCTCGTTAAGAAGATGAGTCCTGGGCATGGGAGTCGTCCTGCTAGTGTGGAGAGCGACGCGGAGCGTGCCAAGACTCCAGGGGCAGGGAGGCAGCCACCTCCTCAGAAGCTGCCCTGCTGTGTCATGTGGAGTCACCACCAGACGTCCTGTGTGAGGCCACAGAGCCCGCGTCCCGGCAGACGTTGGGGACACCAGGCGGCCCACGAGCGTGGGTGATTTCAGCACCGGCTCCCCAGGCCCCGAGCTGGCGGCCTCTCTGGCAGCAGCACAGACACCAGCCCTGATTTCCTGGGGAGCATAAGAGTGTCCTTAATTGTCCCCCAGACACTCAAGATTTTACCACCTGGTGTTCAGGGTGAGGAGGAGAGGGAGGATGGGGCCATCAGGGTGTCGACTATTTCAAGAGGCTGCTGTTGGGCTTCGTCCAAACTTCTAGATGTTTCCATTTGCCATTTGGGGGGGTGACTTAGTTCACACCAACAGTTGTGAGAGGGGACCCATAAAATGGGACTGTGGGGTTCTGACAGGGGAGGCTGCTGCGGAGGGGGCTTCTGTCTGTCCAGCATCCCACAGCTGTCATGGGGCAGCGTGGCCACCTCACCCCACGGGGCGGAGGCCTAGCCCTTGAGAGCTGGCTCAGGCCCGAAGCATCTCCTCCCTGGGCTGACCACAATCACAGTTCTTCCTCCAATGACACTCCCCAGAACTACCCCAGAACCAGCTCTCCATCACTGAGACACTGAGACACTCCAGAGGGGGCTGTCTCTCTCTCCTCACGTGTTTGTGTTTTGCATTGTGTGTGATCTGTGTGTGTGTATGTGTGTGGTATGTGTCTGAGGTGTGTGTGTAATATGTGTGGTATATGTGGTCTGTGTACGTGTGTGTGTGGTAGGTGTATGTGTGATGTGTGTGCTGTGTGTATGTGGTCTGTATGGTATGTGTGCATGGTGTGTGTGTGGTGTGTGTTTGTGGTATGTGATGTGTGTGTATGTGGTGTGTATATTTGCTGTGTGGTATGCACATGTGGTGTGTGTGGTATGTACGGTATGTATGCACAGTGCATGTGTGTGTGTCTGTGGTGTGTGTGTGTGTGTGGTGTGTTTGTGTCTGTGGTGTGTGTGTGTGGTGCATGTGTGTGGTATATGTGTGAGTGGGGTATAGGGTGTGGTGCGTGGTGTGTGTGGACTGGCAGACACACGTGATGAGGGTGACTCCTGGCTTCCTGACGCGGGTCCAGGAGATCCGTCCATAGGAGCTGTCTGGGATCCCAGGCCCCGGTGGAAACAGCCGCCGTGTGGGGAGAGGCGAGGGTCTCCCATCGTCCAAGAAACCCTGTCCACGCATGGACTGGAGAGCTGGCTCATCTCTCCCCGTTCTCAGATCCTGTAGCACACTATTTATTACCCATGTTCCCTAAAAGTTTTTGCAGTAAGAAAACCAGTGTTTCACTTTTCCTGAGGTAAAAGAGTTCATTTTAGGTAATCCATGCTGTGCAGTCTAATCCGAGGACGCGGTAACTGCGATGACACTGACAAGGGACTATTTTCCTCAGCCATGATTTAGGTCACAGCTTCCTCAGATTGGCTGTTGCCATAGTAACCAGAGCTTCTGCTTTGTACAGGGATGTGTGATACCGTTCCTCAAGGTAACGGAACATCCAGAGTCCTATAAAAGATGCCTACTTGACACCAAGCACCGCCACCCCCTACCCTGCAGTCCCTAAAGAAGAAAAGTCAACATAATCTCATTTTGCTGAGGACCCACTTCATTTGCTTAAAGATTAAAATGTTAACAGCCATCGCTTTCCTGGAGGGCTTCTGGAACTAAATATAACCAGTGTTCCGTAAGGTCTTGGGAAAATCAAATTAATGTAAGATCATCGAGGCTCAGAACTCACGTCTCTTCTCTATGGTGCACTGAGGTCGCCAGCGAGGCTCTCCTTCAGCCTCCGGCCGCCTGCGCCCTGCCCGCGCGCTGGGTTCTGCAGGACTCGCTGTTCCCAGCTGGCGCCAACGGAGGTCCATCCCCACAGGGAGTGTCAGCCCATCTTCCTTCAAGCTCTCGTGCATTCTACGACATTGTATCCAAAAGAATCTAGCGCTGGCCTGACTGATATCTGGAAGACCTCCCTCATCGGTTCCTGTAAAGTACACCTGGTGGTTTCACACCACACGGACGTAACCCGAGAGGCCGGCGTGACTGCAGGTGTGCCCCTCTGCCGTCACGGTCACCACTGAGAATCCACGTGGGGCAGACCAGGCCTGCTCTGTCTGAAGGGGGCACATCACAGCCCAAGTCTTGGGTTCAGTTTGGAGGACACGGAACAGGTAGTGGTGGAAGTTCACAAAGAGGCCTGAAGGGTCTGGGACGTACGGCCCAGAGAAAAACATTCCAGAGCACAGGAGGCTGGCTTCAATCACGTGAACATCTGACTTGGGAAAGGGTGGGCCTCATTCTGCGGTTCCGGAGGGCTGACCAAGAAGGCACGGACGGAGTTCCCGAGCAGATTCCAACATGACATCGCGTTAGAAAACGCTCATGTTTGTAACATGCCAAGTGCTGCATACTTCGCTGCACACTCCCCCTCATAGTAGCCCAGTCGTGAAGGTACTGTCATCTTCATCTCTATTTTAGAAATGGAGGCACAGAGAAGCAGGGAGGTAAACTGACAATACCACCTCGATGCGACCGGAGTGTCCGGAGATCAGTCCCGAACCCAGGAGTGCCAGGAGAATTCTAAGACGGCTCAAGATTCCTGCCCCCAGTGCACACACCCTGTGTAATCCGCTGTCCTCCAGAATGGGGAGGCCCGTGAATAGGACAGGTATCACTTCCTCAAGTAGTTATGTTCTATCGCAAAGGTGGCCGGACACAGCAGATGTAATTAAAGTTCCCACCCAGTTGGCTTTGAGCCCATCCAAAGTAGATTGTCCCAAGTGGGCCTGACCTAACCAGGTGAGCCCAGGCCTTCCCTGAAAGATGAGACTTGAAGAGGTCAAGGATTCTCCCACTGGCCTTAAAGAAGCAGACTGCCGTGAGTTCTACAGCTGCAAGGAGGTGAATTCTGCCAACAACCGTGTAAGCTTGGGCGAGGACGCCATGCCTCAGATGAGACCCCAGCTCTGGCCCAAGCCCTTGAGTGTGGCCACATGAGCCCCAGAGCAGAGCACCCAGCTAAGCTGAGCTTGTCAGGCCAGACTCCTGACCCACAGAAGCAGTGAGATAAGAAATGTGTGCTGTTTTCAGCTGCAAGGTTGCCGGTAATTTGTTACAATGCAATAGAAAATGAATACACTGGGCCTGTCTGACATCCAAGTCCATGCTCTTAGAACTGAGAATAAGCTGCTTTCCTCAAAGTGAAACATTCCACAAATCAGGTTGTGCCACAATGAAACTGTCTGCATTGTCATGTGATGCCATCCCTGTCGCTGAAGATGGTTAAGAGAGGCTGAGGGACAACCTATTGAACTTCTACAGAAGGAACTTAGCAGTAGGAGAATTAGATCATCTCCAGGGTCCTGTTTAATTCAGGTTTTATGATACCTTTGAGAAGTAGCATATAATGATAATTTATTCATTTGAGAAGCTCAAAATAAATTTATGGCTCCAACTCTTCCTGTATTTTTCATCCTGAAGCTTAGAAGCTAAGCTAAACCAAAGCTTATGAGATAGGTAGCTAAATAAATAGTCTTTAGTGCTTGTATTAGTCAGCTTTGCTGCCATAACAAACAATCCCCAGATCTCAATGTCTTATCACAAGAAACATTTATTTCTTACTTGGGTTACCTGTTGGCTGCCTTGACTCTTTTATATGCCTTTTCCTTCTGGGATCTAACCTGAAGGAGTAGCCCCTCTGGAGACACATGGTTCTCACGACCTGGGGCAGGAACAGGATGGCCAAACCCACACACACCCACCCACCATGCTCTCAGCCCAGTGGGGTGGAGAAGTTTATCCTCCTGCAGAAAGGCTCTGCAAATCTCATGGAAATACAGGATCCTCTAACACGGAGGGGACAGCAGTGGCTTGGGAAGCACACTGCTGAATAAATGTGTTAACGAAATTGCACGTCATTAATTCTATGACTAGACTCTCCTGACATCAGTGTAAATTTAATCACAAATATTCTTAAGCTGTCTTTCTGTGATTTTCATTCATGGTCTGTACCCACTGAGCCCAGCAGGACTGCCCCCCTGCACTCACTGAGCCCAACAGGACTGCCCTCCTGCACCCACTGAACCCAGCAGGACTGCCAACTGTTGCAACAACCCACTCTGCCCTCCCCAACTCTCCAGAATGGAAGGTCTTCAGCGCCATTTCTGTATCTCTGGCCAATGGCCACTCTTGGTCATATTTGGCTTTTCAGTATTTTGGACTTTGTGGGCCTACGTTCCAATTCTAATCCACTGTTTAGTTGTTACATATGAGAGAAGGCAGAATTGTACTGGTTCAATACTGCTGTGTTATCGGAGACACTGATGGTCTAGTGAACTGGGCCTTCTGCATACACTTCAAAGACAGCCTTCATCACAGATACAGAGAAGATGTTCTTAACCTGGAGGTAGATCATTTCAGTGAAGGGAGGGCTGGATGAGCCAGGAAGGGTCACATAGATATCGTAAATGTAGCAGACATAAGTTCAGATCCAGAGAAGTCAGAAATCCAGCTCAATTAAGTTACCTAAGTTTGCCAGGTGCAAGCCACCGTGCTAGGAACTATGGAAATGCAATGCTGTGTATGAGACAGTTCCTGCCTCCAAGAGAACACAAGCTAGAGGAAGAGCTGGATGTGTAGGGAAGCAGCTCTGATGGAAAACAGAACTAGTCCTACAAAAGCTGTAGCTAAGGAAGGTCGATGAGTGGGTAAAGGAAGGAGAGGGTAGTTCTGATGAGGGAAAGTTGGG